>NC_138234.1:32296147-32776147 GCF_964197995.2 Scardinius erythrophthalmus
AATACATAAAGGTCATAAATAGCTAAACTTTGCTGCTGCTCTCTTCCATTTACACAATATGCTTATCTGAAAAGCTGCAGTTTCCATGACAACTAAACCAGAACAAATAGGTGCAACTCTGGATGCTTTTAATAGAAAGGTGAGTCCAGCATTTCAGTTTTTCTTTTATTCTTTATTTCCATCTCTTTTTTTATCTAAAGTCCAGATAATCATAAAATGATTTCCTTTCCCCCTCAGCCCTACTAAAACTGAATATACTAAAATGATCCCAAAGTAGATAAAAACAAAACTCATTTCATTCAGTTTTTTAAGTTTATATGATCATTATAATACATTTTGTGGTGTTTCTTTTATAAGAATAGTTTCTTTCTGACATGGAACTCAAAAATATGTTATTCAGAATGTCCAAGCTGCACATTCGCACAAGTGTGAACCTCCAAAAAAAGCACATTTAAGTCTTAAAAACAGTCCAGTTGGCTTCAAAAGACAATATCAGGGAGTTCGGACTACGTTTATAGTGGTTTTTGAAGCCAATCCCCATTCAATTCCATAGCAGGGAGAAGTGCAGCTCAGACATTCTTCTAAATCTCTCCTATTGCAATCGACATAGGCAAGAGTGCCATATGGGTTCGCAAAGACACGAGGGCGAGCGAATGATATCAGAATTTTTAGATAAACGATCCCTTTCAAATATATAGCACATTTACGTAAGCCATTTGAATGTAAGCGTGTTATCCCAACCCATCCGTAAAGGAAGGCCTCTTTATGAGACAGAGATGTGTGTTTATTCCTGTTCTGTATCTCTGTCACTCCTCATAAGATTTCCTCCCACTCTGGATAGCACAGTGTGCTTCTTACACCCACTCAGCCTCCAACAAGCCCACAAAACTGACTTCACTTTCCTGCACAGTTTACTCATGTTACAAATTCTGCAAACTCCTATTGTACAGTTATGAGCTCTAATATGCCCCTTTTCTTTCAGGAAATCCTCTTGGAAATAATGTATACTGGCAGTTGGCAGTATAAATGCATTAACTCGGAATTTAGAAATGTATAATATGAGGCGCAAGGGACCTGGTTTCTCGTGAGACGCAGGATGAAGCATGTGAAAAGCTTCTTAAAGCAACACGCGCTGAGCTCTTAAAGAAATGTTCTGGGTTAATTGAAACATTTAATAATGTTCACCTTGGTGCTTGAATTTGGCAGAGCATGTGTTACAATATTGCATGTATTTAGTATTTAGTATTTTTTCATTTAACTCCACTTATCTGTTTGCGGCATTGCAGACAAGAGTAGACCTGATTGTCAGGGTTCAGTCCCTTCGGTCTGGTTTATTCCTGTTTGGTGACAAACACTCCTACGGTCTTGTCATTGTCATTTATGTCTGCATGGTGAGTTGTTTTTTTTTAGTTTTTTGTGTGTGGAGCGTGGTGTTCGGATGATTGTGATTGTGTCCGCTGACCATGTGCTCTTGAATTTGTCATGTTCGGTGTGAGCACGGCTTGTCATGTTTGTTTGTTCCATGTGCTCTCCTGTCTCCTGCCCTTTTTGTTATCTGATTATTGGTTTAATTGCCATCCTCAAATCTGCTTTATTTGCTCTCCTATTTATTCTCCTTGTGTTTGCAGTCCCGTGCAAGTTCGTCGTCATATGTACCGCTTGCGTCCAAGTCTTGTCTTGCTGTGTCTAGCCCTGCCTTGCCTGCCATTCCTGCTACTGCTGTGTTCCTATGGCATTGTTTTGTTTTACTTTTATCATTAATAAAAACCCATTGTTCTCTGCATCGAGTCCTCGTTCTTCCTTCAACCCCACTCCCTGACACTGTGGGTCCTCTTTTAAGGATCTAAAGGCATGGTCTAATACACAAGTTCACTTAGGGCGTGTCCGAATCCACTTTTGCTAGTTTAACGACGGGAAAAATGGTTGGCGGTCCCGGCGCACGGTCTAAAAGGGTTGTCCCTATTCTCTTAATGAATAATGGGTGTGTTTTGGGCATAACGTGCAATAAACCAATCAGAGTCTCATCTCCCATTCCCTTTAAAAGCCAGTTGCGCTCGCGCCTTGGCGGATTTGCTATTTACATGGCGGATTTTGCAAGCGGAAAGACTGAACGCTTCTCTAGCGAGGAAACGGATCTGCTTGTGCGCAAGGTTAAAACACAAGCAGACTATCTACGGGACAAAGTGTACGCGCGATGTGGACCCGCCTTCTGTATAGGCACACATTACTAACGCACTCTTTAAATAAATAAGAAAATATTGCGCCATTGACCAACTGAAACCTGGTCTAGTCTATTTCAGTTGCCTCAAAATGGCAACGCACCAACAATGCGCCTGAACACACCTCGTTTTCAGACCAGCATGCCAATGGGCGCAAATGCATTTGCTATATAAACAACGTGGCGCAGGACGTGAAAATGATAACTGCGTCAGGCTGAAACTAGCAAAAAACACTTGCGTTGCGCCTGGCGCCGCATTGCACCGGGTGTATGATAGGGCCCTGTGTGTGCGGTTCCAAGTATAATTTTTGTTAAAGGGTTCCTAATTTATTTTATTTTTTTACATTTTTAACTTTCTTTAGTGTGTAATGCTGCTGTTTAAGCTTGAAAAAGGTCTCCAAAGTTCCAAAGCACAAAGTCCCTCCAGCGGAAGTTATTCTCTTTATCAGTGACACTGTTTCTGAACTCCCTGAAACACTTCGTCTTGAGTTTTCTTCTGGGAACGAACACATCACAATATCCCTCATTTAAATAATCCCCGCTCAAGGCATATGCAAAATAAAGGGGCGAGGCCTGGTTGAGTTGAGTTAGTATGAATGAATGAATGAATGAATGAATGAAAGAGACATTTATATGTAATTTATAGTAATGTCTCACCATGTTTTTTTTCACCCTGAAGCTAAACCCCGCTTTCTCTGCCTTCTTGTTGAGTTCTTGTCATTTTTCTAATGACTGCTTTCTGAACCATGCTGGTCATAAATTACAGTTATGTCATCACATCTTAAATGTAAAAGAGTTAAAAGACTGTGAAACATCCTTTACAAGTTGTGCTTGTGAAGGTGGTTCGGGTTGATCAGTTTGTTCCTCTTGACTGTAATTATTAGACTCGAACTGATACGGCAAAACTAACTGAGCTGATACATGTCGGTTATAGTAAGAGGTGTTACATTTTTGCAACACATGCTCTATGCAGACACAACAGACTGAGCCATTTGACCAATCAGAGCAGAATAGACCAATCACACCAGACTGTCCATCTGACCAATCAGAGCAGAATAGACCAATCACAACAGACTGTCCATCTGACCAATCAGAGCAGAATAGACCAATCACAACAGACTGTCCATCTGACCAATCAGAGCAGAGTAGACCAATCACAACAGACTGGGCCATCTGACCAATCAGATCAGAATAGACCAATCACAACAGACTGTCCATCTGACCAATCAGAGCAGAATAGACCAATCACAACAGACTGTCCATCTGACCAATCAGAGCAGAATAGACCAATCACAACAGACTGTCCATCTGACCAATCAGAGCAGAATAGACCAATCACAACAGACTGGGCCATTTGACCAATCAGAGCAGAATAGACCAATCACAACAGACTGTCCATCTGACCAATCAGAGCAGAATAGACCAATCACAACAGACTGTCCATCTGACCAATCAGAGCAGAGTAGACCAATCACAACAGACTGTCCATCTGACCAATCAGAGCAGAATAGACCAATCACAACAGACTGGGCCATCTGACCAATCAGAGCAGAGTAGACCAATCACAACAGACTGGGCCATCTGACCAATCAGAGCAGAGTAGACCAATCTCAGCAGACTGCCCATCTGACCAATCAGAGCAGAGTAGACCAATCACAACAGACTGGGCCATCTGACCAATCAGAGCAGAGTAGACCAAGCAAGCAAACAAACAAACAAATAAATTAATTAATAAAAAATAAAATATCTATCAATCAATCAATCAATCAATCAATCAAGTTATTTAGTATATGTTCTGCATTTTGGCTTCTAACAGTCTGAATTGTCTCAGCCCATAGACTTCCATTCAAACTGTAAATGCCATTTTTGTGTGTTTTTACTGGACACAGATGCTGTTGACAGAGCTCAAATTAAACCTGAAATCTTCCTCCAAAAACAACAAAAAAAAAAAAACCACCGGTATGCTAAAACCGGTGTTTGGGTTGTGTAACGGCTAATTTTGTATAGCTGTCTGAGTAGATTAGTATGCATGTCTGAAGCTGTCTGAAAAGATATCCGTTTGTGCCAACAACGTTTGAACGAATTACAGTGGGAAATTACATCTGTTTCCCCCATAAAATCATCATTCAGGTGTCGACAACAGCTATTTTGTCAAGACATGACTGAATTCAAGACAAAATGACTTACATGAGTGCAGAAATGATATCGAACATAAAGAGTTGCTAATAGCTGTGTCCCTGAGGGGCTGCATCCTCCGAAGGCTGTCCCAAGTCGAAGGATCCTTCTAATGCGGCCTACCGTCAGTGTTGCCAAGTCTGAGGTTTTACCGCTACTTTTAAGTTGTTGCCGCGAGTAAAAATATTTTCCACGGTTTGATGTCCACCCCTGAAGGTACGATTTAGACGTTCCAACACATCCCTCAGACGTACAATCCAGTGGAGAATTCGGCCACCCGATGGAGAAGATCTGATGGGCTTTTTGGGCTACATTTGTTGCACAGACCTGGCAACCCTGCCTTGTACATTGATTTTTGTCATGTCAATTAATTTGTACATTTGATACAAAATAAATAGTTCTGTTCATTTTTACTAACAGTACTTTTACAACTATTTACAAGATAGGTTACGTGTACGATAAGAAAAACAAAATAAACATTTAAATGAACAGTATACATAAAACAGATATGAATAAAACATTTTTCTGTAGACTTTTATTGAGCTGAGCTGGAGGTCCTGGATGGGCTGCACAATAGAAACCCTGTAAGGCCTCGGCCACTGGGACATCATCTGGGATCATATTTCCACTGTCTACCAACAGGTTTGCAGGGCTGACTCAGGCGTGGGCTGCCATGTCACTGAGATGTTCTCAGAAAGAGGGAAGAATAAATTAAATGAACTCACATAATCAAAAATCAAACCATAAAATATTTTGACATGCAAAACTGTCCTATGAGCTAAACTCTACAGGACAGCGGCCCTCCAGGACCGAAGTTGCCTATCCCTGATCTAGAAGACATATTTTTTAGTGTTTCTATTATTGTTCTTTTTTTTTTTTTTTTTTTTTTTAACAATACTAATATCAAAATCTAATATCCATGTGTAAAAAGTCAGTTTTTCATAAAAAGTGCAATATTTGTCTCTGAGATGAAGTTGAAGATGAGTTAATAACAATATAAAGTACTTCAACTTTATACTTAAAAACAGAGTAAATGTATTTCGTTACATTCCACCACTGGTTATTTGGAAAATGAAACTAACAAAATTTATTGTCATTGTTGCAAGCTGTGTCCCGGGAGTTGTTCAATGTGGCGGTCTGGTTTTGTCGCCTAGCAACAGTGACAGCCGTTGTGACGAGCGGCACATTTGTACTGGACTTTATATATAAAACTTTATAAAAGTTATATATTTATAAATATATAATTATAACTGCCTAAAAACAAAACGGGGTTGAAAACCTAAACATTTTCACCATGGTCAATTAATGTAGGCTACATAATAAAATCTAAAGAGTGTAAACTTTACGTAATATGAAAAATTACATTCTGGTAACATATAAGTCAACATTTGAACCTTTATTGTATTTTTTTTTATTATTATTATTATTTTCATTTTATCATTAGATACATTAGATTAATCGATTAAACTGAAACCCAAAACTTGCATTTAAAGGGGTGGTTGATTATGATTTCACTTTTCTAACTTTAGTTAGTGTGTAATGTTGGAGCATAAACAACATCTGCAAAGTTACAACGCTCAAAGTTCAAAGCAAAGGGAGATATTTGCTTTTAAAGAAATTGACTACACCAAACGGCTGGTTACACGACATTCCTCCCGGGTTAGTGACATCACCAACCCTAGAATTTACATAAACCCCGCCCCAGAACATGATTTATAGATTATCAAGACAGAATATGCTAATCAATGACTACACATAAGCTACATAAATTCATCAACTAACCATTCAGAAATGTCCTGTTGCTTCTACATGTTGTCACTTCTTCTAGTCTCTCCATCATTGTCTGAATCTGGTTTAAACATTAAAGGCTAAAAGTTTTTGAAATTTTCAGTGCATGTCTGTGTGAGGTAAACAGACATGAGCTCTTGAAGCTCCGCCCTCTGTGCCGGGAGCATCAGCTCATTTGCATTTAAAGGAACAGACACAAAACGGTGCGTTTTTGCTCACCCTCAAAAAATGACAACTTTAACATGCTGTATAAAAATATCTATATTTTGAGCTAAAACCTCACACACACACTCTGGGGACATCACAGACTTATTTTACATCTGTGAAAAGGGCATTATAACACCCCTTTAAAAGTGTAATCTGGCATTTTCGTCTCTGGCGCACAATGAATTCTGGGGTAGGCAAGGCTGCGAAGGATCCTTCTGTATCCTGCATTCATGGGAAAAGAAGGAGGCATTTGCAGGCCGCATTTTGAAAGAGCCTTTGAAGGACCTTCGAATTGGGATAGCCTTCGTCACGCCGCGGTGACGCAATCGGCTATACTTTCCCCTTTAAACGAGTCTCGGTGTGTCCTTCGAAGACCGCGTCGGCCACGGACTTCGAAGGACACGGCCTTCAAAGGAATGCAGCCCCTGAATTGGGACACAGCTAATGTGCGTCTCTAGAGGTGGGTTTCCAGGGAATAAGCCCTTATTGTGTTTAACAAGCCCCAAATGTGTCCTGATGTTGTCTAAAACAAAACTAATAAACATCTGATTAGGCCAAACCTAAGAGTTTCCACTATGGTAAAAAAAATAACTACATACATCAGTTATGTTAATCTGTAGGTATCAGACTGCCTTTTTCCATTCCACTCCACATTTCCATTGTTTTTTCATGTAAACACGCGGTAGATGGACGTCTTTAACCGTTTCCCTTCGCACATGAAATGGCAACGCATTCTCGGGCGTCATATACTGACGCTTTTGACATTTCGTCTACATCCAATGCACATGGCACTCTTTAGCGTCAATATGACACGCACAGAGCTTTGTTCGGTTATGGGTAGGTTTAGGTCTGGTGTAGGGTTAGGGTTAGACCGCTAGGAGGCGCCTTCTGGCCCATTTCTATCTGCGTCTCATATTGACGCTAAAGGGTGCCATGTGCGTTCGATGTAGACGAAATGTCAAAAGCGTCAGTATATGACCTTGGGATGAGAACGGGCTGGAAATGGCATTCTAAAAAACTTTTAAAAAATGCATCTTTAGGCCATTTTTTTTGTCATTCCACTGAGACTGCATCTCGTGTTTTTCACAGCAAAAACGTGTTCTGTGAACCAGCCCTATAAAGTTAGAGAGACATTTGTGCTTTTTGTATCATTTGTATTAGTTTTTTTTTTTTTTTACAAAATATTTATATTTATCCTCATTTTATTTCAGTTTAAGTAATTTTGGTTCTTTGAACTTAATTTATTTTATTTCAGTTAAATTTTCGGTTAAGTTTTTCCAAGTTTAGCTAACATTTATATTATTTAGTATTTATATATATATATATATATATATATATATATATATCTGTGTGTGTGTGTGTGTGTGTGTGTGTGTGTGTGTGTGTGTGTTTGTGTGTGTGTGTGTGTTTGTGTGTTTGTGTGTGTGTTACATTATATTACATACTATATTATATAATTAAAATATTATAAGAAGTAGAAGTAGTTTTAAGATTTCAGCTTTTTCCTAACAGAAATTAATTTTAATACAATTTTAAATTATTATTTTTTTAACTGTATATACTTTATATATAATATATATTATTAAAAACAAACATTTAAAATATATAATTTAAGTAACATTATATATACTGTGTGTATATATATTTAAAATAATTTAAGTAAAATATATATATAAAATGTTACTTAAATAATTTTTTTTAATGTTTTTATTTTTTAAATAATATATATTAAATAAATATTTTAATATATAAATATATTCATTAAATATATCTATATTTTCAAGTTTATTATTATATTTATAATCTGAATATGCTGTTAAATATTATATAATAATATATGGACTAATAATACATTTATATCAAAATAATCACATATAAATTCACAGTCCAAACTCTATTGGATGTTTAAGTTAAACTCTAAACTCGATCCTTGAACCGATCCAGAACCCTGCGAAGGTTGTCTCAAATTTTGTTTGTCAAACCACACACACTCCAAAATAACCCTTGTTGACAAGGCGTGTTTACCACAATATTTAACTAATGAATTGCAGCGTGTTGAGGATATATTGCAAAAGTGAGAGGCAAACACATCACATACTAAATGTCAGATGTCAAACGGCCTGCCACGACTGAGCGCGTTTTGGGAAACTGATTTGAGATTGATCCTGACAGGAGTTAAATGACACTGAGCTCTGGTGACTTGAGCAACAATTCAGAAGTCTTGAGTTTTGCCATCATCCGAGTCCTAGTCTGCAGGGAACTCGACGCTCATGGCTGTCAATCCTGGAAATCTATAATGCTAGATATTGAATTTGGGATATTCATGACAAACTTTCAATCAATGGAAGATGTTATGAAAAAAAATCACCAGTGTGCAGGTTTGTGATTATGTGTCAGTTACATTTTAAAGGCCTTTTTGGTTACAAAAACTTCTTTAGTAAAGTTTTCCTTATGTAGCTCAACTTGTAGAGCCTTGCACTAGTAACGGCAAGGTCACGGGTTCCTCGAAAATAATTATACCTTCAAAATCACTGCAAATGTAACATAAACAGACCAATATCACATTGCTGTTTTAACCTCTCCATTTGTGCACAAGATGTGAGCTTGGACCTCTCCAAGGTCTCTTTTAGAAGGTGAATAACAAGGTGACCTTAATTCCCATCACCAAACCATTATAAATCGTCTGTGTAATGTTTGATCTGGCTGATAGCTAATCCTCCCATTGAGATGTCCCTGGACATGTGTTATTTGCCTTTAAAATGTAATCATGCATGTAAATGTTTCACGTCCCCATTATAACCCCTCTGAATACCTAAGGCAGTTAAATTAGGTTTTTCTCTATTAAGTACTATTACCATATCTATTTGTTCTGCACTATTGAGTACACCAAGTGTCTGTTATGTAAAAACCAAACAGCTCATAGATGAATCTGTATGATGAATAATATTTCAAATATTTTAATATTTCAAAAATATTTCAAAAAAATATGGTATGAAAGGATGTACTTCAATTCTTTTTAATTAATATAAACTATTGCATAAAGAATTGCATATTATGTAATCAAATAAACAAACAAACAAACAAAAATAATTGATAGTTGCTATTTATTCGGTTTATATCTTATCATCAAAAATATTTCTCTATGGACAACATATATTTAAAATTACATGATATTTTAATAGGGCAAATTCCGATGTGTGTTCTATTCATTTATCTGGTAGTGTTTTTCTCATTTGGTGAAAGCAGATCAACCTTTTGATGTTACATGTTTGCAGAGCATCTTATTTCAGGACCATGGACAGCAACCACACGAGCGCAATATCCAGAGAGCACCCTGGACAGCACCCTAAAGAGCAAACCATCCAGACAGGACCATGGACGCTAAAGAGTAAACCATTCAGTAGGGCTGTCCCCTAATAGTCTACTAACCGTTAGTCAACTAGAAGTGGCTTAGTTGACCAAAATTGTATTAGTCGTTAATTCACAGAAAGAAAGAAAAAAAAAAAACTAGAAAAGTGCTTAAGTGTTTGTGTGGAGAGCACGCTTACTGCATAACATACAGGTGCTGGCGCGATCATATCACTTGCATTTATCTTAAAATAATCGTAATGCAAACTGTAAAGGGTCAACTTTTATTTTTGTAAGCTCACAATAACAACAAAACGTAGTGGGGCTTTCTGTTGATTCGGTCTTGAACTTGAGCTCTTGGCTCACAGACATGAGCAATATATCTATAGAAAGCTTGAATGTTTTTCATTTGAATGAACAGAT
Source organism: Scardinius erythrophthalmus (assembly GCF_964197995.2). Lineage (NCBI taxonomy): Eukaryota > Metazoa > Chordata > Actinopteri > Cypriniformes > Leuciscidae > Scardinius > Scardinius erythrophthalmus. The sequence continues at coordinate 32,306,307 of NC_138234.1, forward strand.
TCCAATGGAAAATAAATATTCTCTGATTATGTAATAAAAACGTGCATATAGGCACGTCCACTACAGCGGAGATGACGAGTCAGCATCGTGACTTTATCTCTGCAGCCGAAAACACAGAAAACATTACCAATACATTATAAAAATGTTTAGACAGTCTCATTCTGTTTTTTTCACGACACATTCATAATCATTACGTTTACCGGTGCACTGTGGCAAGCTTTATGTTTGAATTTGTGCTGATTAGGCTATACATATTTTATATAATTAAAGGCGCATTATTATGATTTATGGCTTGTTAATAAAAATGCGTGATTAGTCGACTAATGGCTTAAATGAACGACTAATAGAAAAAGTCAAGGGCAGCCCTACCATTCAGACAGGACCATGGACAGCACCCTAAAGAGCAAACCATTCAGACAGGACCATGGACAGGACCCTAAAGAGTAAAACATTCAAACAGTACCCTGGACAGCACCCTAAAGAGCAAACCATCCGGACAGGACCATGGACAGCACTCTAAAGATTAAAACAGTCAGACAGGACCATGGACAGCACCCTAAAGATTAAAACAGTCAGACAGGACCATGGACAGCACCCTAAATATCAAAATGACTGGACAGTACCATGGAGAGAAACCTAAAGACCAAAATGACCAGAGAGTACCATGGACAGCACCCTAAATACAGTACACCAAAGAGCTTACAATGATAAAATAGGCCTATCAGATGACAGCAGCTTTTACAAAGCTTTTACGCCTCAAGACGGCTCTGATGGACTTTTAGCAGTGTGATGTGGCATGTAAAATCTCAGGCCTTTTCCAGGACAGTGGTCCTCTCTGAGTCTGCTGTTGTCGGGGTAAGTGAAGTGGGCAGTTTTAATAAGCCGGGACATCGATTCCTCCTGGTCTCTTCTCCCCTGTTCAATGAGGAAGCAAACAATCGAGCACTGTTCCCTCCACAACACCTTTCCATTCCATTAGCTCCACACGACTCAACGCACATTTCCCTCCTCCTGCCACCTGGGGTGTCAAGAACAGAAATAATGTGATCAAGCCAGGACTTCGTGCCTGTACATAAAGCTTCTTCTTTCTTTTTTTTTTTTTTTTTTGCAGACTATCATCCGGCTTCTCTTTCGAAGATTGTTTTTGTCTTCCCGTCAGATATTATTTGCTATGTTCCATGACAATGAGCTTTCCAGACAGGATTTTGAACAGGTGAAATGGAGCGTAGCACCTAATGGAGGATAGGAAACCCTGGCAAAACATCAAAAAACATTTGTGAAAACAACAAGCGTAGAGCTCGTTTCGTTTTCAGAGGTTAGGTGACCAGAACAGTCAGAAATGCAGTTATTTCGGGAGTTTACATTCGCTGTGCATGTAACGCGGTATGAATTTGTAGGTTGTGTCTTTGACAGAGGTTTGTATGTTTGGTTCAGGCTTTGATGTGGTCTCTGCCCATGACCTGCATGGTAAATCAGACGCCTTCAGACATTTCCTGATGGCTTACAAGCAAAGCACAGGAAAACAGAAGGAGGGGGGGACACAACAGCGACTGCAAAGACACAGCAACATGTTTGCTGACAGCCTGCCTTTGTTATGCTTGAGCCCCTTTCACACAGAGATTCCGGAAAATACACGGATAATGTGTCCCAGGATTTGTCCTGGGATCGTTTGATTTTGGTTCATTCACACTGCCAGTGATTTTCCGGAATTAGTGAGTGCGTTCACACACATCCCGTAAAGATCCTGTAAAGACACGTGACGTCAGGATGTGATAACTCCTGTCAGATGTCAGTTCTGCTGATAACTCATTTCTACACGAAGACAAGTCCATACTCCCCAGTTTGGCCACTGGGTTTGCCGAGTGGCTCGTTCCCCATATGCTGTAGCATAGGTTGTAGAAAGGATTCATCACTACGACACACCCCTTACGGTATTGGTCCTGGCTTTTGTTCACACAGGGCGCGTTCTGGGATCAAGTAAAATTGCCGTAACAGGCCCGAGAAATTGCCGTTCTGGGACTGATCCTGGCAATGTTACTAGGTCCCCATCTCGGGATGTGTTTGCGTTCACACAGAAGGCACTCTAGCAATTTTACGGCAATTTCCCGGGATCAACGCGCTGTGTGAAAGGGGCTTAGAGATTGTTAAGTATGACTGTACTCACATGCCACTTGCAAAAATACACTATTTCTCTTTCTTTCTTTCCATCCATCCGTCTATCTATCGTCTGAATACCTGCCTGTCTCTCTTAGTTTGACTATCTATCTATCTATCTATCTATCTATCTGTCTATCTGTCTATCTATCTATCTATCTATCTATCTATCTATCTATCTATCTATCTATCTATCTATCTATCTATCTATCTATCTATCTATCTATCTATCTATCTATCTATCTATCTATCTATCTATGTACTACCTGTCTACATATCTGTCTTTCTGACTACCCATCTGTCTGTCTAATTGACTGCATATCTGTCTGTATTTCTGTCTGACTACATATCTTTCCTGACTTTCATTGCCTTACTACATTTCTGATTGTCTTTCTGTCTGACTATCTGTCTGTCTATCCATTGCCTGTCGGTCTATCTGTCTGTCTGACTACCTGACTACATACCTGTTTGTCTTTCTGTCTGACTACCTATCTATCTGCCTGACTATCCATATATCTGTCTGTCTTGCTATCAATCAATATAGCTGACTGCCTGAATGTCTTTCTCTTGAAGTGGACAAAACACCCATTTATCCATCGGGAATAACTTGTCTGCATGTCTTCTCTAATGTCTCTGTGTAGACCCACAGCAGGAGGTCAAGGTTGGTTTTTCCAGATAATTTAGCGATATTTTGTGTCCACTACTGCTATTATCATCACCATTGTATAACATTGGCTCTCCCTGTCAGGCTATTGTCCAGTAAATGTTCAATTATGAGGAACTCCAGTGGGTGTGAGGCCTTATCTTGAGTCCTTGAGTCAGAGTAGATAGACACACACCTCTCTGGGATAAATGCTTTGCACACTCCACTGGGGATAAAGCCGAGATAAGATTTCCATGAGAAGTAAATCCATGACTTAAGCTTTTCTACACTTCAAAAGGGGCAAGAGCGGTATAAGGAAATATGGCCAACAATACAACACCTGGTGTAAGGGAGAAAAATAGCACAGTATTAAAGCCAGAAAAGATTCAGTGATTTAGAGTGCTGGGAAATCTGATTCGTTTTAGTGAATTGCTTCTTTTGGACAGTTCTTACGTAAGAATTTCTTCAAACTGATTCATGGATTCATTTGAGAACCACATAAACGTAAAACCACATAAACCATCATTTTCTTTAACGATGGAAATCTAAATGTATCAATAACCTACAAATATTTGCTTCTGTTTTATTTATAACAAAACTACACAAATTAGGGGAGTTTTAAACCTCTGGTGGTCTTCGCGTGTCAGTCATAAAAAAAAAATAATAATTCAATGAAATGAATGTACTATATTTTAGTTCGATAATGTTTTTTATTTAATATTTTGTAGTTTTAGGGGATTTTATGGTACAAAATTTTATTTTCGCTGTATTTATAATACATTTATTCACTTTTTGAGCATAGAACTGAACATTTAATTTCCAACTTAAACTGTTGTAAATCTTGAATGCTTTAGAGCACAGATTTAAGTTTGATTTCTTTTCAAACACGACACTTGGCAGATTATTGCTGAAAAAAGTTTTTAAAAGTGAAGGTAAAAGAAAGTTACAGAATTTTACGTTTATTGTTATGAAAAATGAATTCAAAAACATGTTTTACTCTAAAACTGTGAGAAAATCAAAGCCATTAATCTAAACAAGAGCCTGATATCTAAAAAAATTAGCTTTCAGTGAGATTTTGTTTGGCCGCAGTACCAAAAGTTTTCACTAGGTGATATTCGTCTCCCATTAATTTCCAATGAGATCATTTTTGACTGCCGATTAGCGTGACTATTTTTTCAGGACCATTTAACCTGTTCGAATCATGTCCATAATATATATATATATATATATATATATATATATATATATATATATATATATATATATATATATATATATATATATATATATATATATATATATATATGTATATATATATATATATATTGTGTTCACACAGCAAGTGCCAAAACATTTACCAAGTTTACTATGGGCCAAGTTTACTATACCATTTACTATGGGCCCTATGTTCGAATCATGTCCATAATATATATATATATATATATATATATATATATATATATATATATATATATATATATATATATATATATATATATATATTTGTGTTCACACAGCAAGTGCCAAAACATTTACCAAGTTTCATACCATTCTGATGAAGAATAAAAAAAAAATGTAAAATGTTTCAGTCCACCATAAAGCATATTTGGTTTGACCTGCTGAGGTGAACAATATTCATGTTGTAGCCATTTAAGTAAATTTATTTGATTTCATATTTTTGTTCCAATTGTGAAGGACCATTGCTAAAAAACAAAAAACAAAACAAAAAAAAGCCTCTCAGTTTCAGGCACTATGTTGTGCCCTGTTCATGGAAAGTGCCTTGAAATAGCAAAAAGCCTTTTACTGACGGATGTTGCCTGTGTTTATCGCCCTCTCAGATGTTTGGTCTTTCACAGTGGTCAGCGCACTGCTCTGTTATCAGCTCTCTATGCATTCAAGCCCTTTGCAATACTATCTGCCATGCACACCCAGTCTCTATTTATTTGAGAACAAGAGTCAGTACCACGCCTATTCCAGCCACTATTTCTGAAAGACATGTATTTTTGGTCGCTGCATGATAGTCATTAAGTCTTAAAATGTATCCCATGGCGCAATTAGCCCACCCACACATGAGAAAAGCTTGCTGGTGATTGGTGGGGGATGTCAGATCCTCAACCCCCACACGTCTCCTCAGCTGGCGGTATCAGCAAGTTGCATGCATTCACCGCAGCTTTAGATTACCACAATGAGAATCATTCCAGGTTAAGAAGAAAGGCATAATAGACTTGATGTGCGAAATGCTTCAGCACAATTTGCTGCTCGCTCTAAGGTTGAACAAATTTAGTGGATGTTGATTAGTCCAGCTGTGCAAAAATACACATTATAGTACCAGATATGACATCTCAGCCATAACTATTAAAACAACACTAAAGATTATTTTTTACCTTAAAATAATGTTTCCAAAATCATATCAGTGGTTCATCAAGTCGTAACAGGGTGAAAGGCACTTCTGCATTCGCTTTGCGGCTCTATATCTTCGAAGTTCGAATGAGATATATAGATATATAGATATATATCTAGGCTGCGGACGGCTAAATAATTTACGACAGCGCTTCCAACCTGTAGGGGGACCGAAGAGGAAAAGTTATTTGGTGTTGCTTTAACCTTAGTTTAAATGTTAGAGACTATCGGCCCTATCATACACCCGGTGCAATGCAGCGCCAGGTGCGACAAAAGTGTTTTTTGCTAGTTTCAGCCTGACGCAGTTATCATTTTCACGTCCTGCGCCACGTTGTGTAAATAGCAAATGCCTTTGCTCCCATTTGTGCGGCCATGGGCTGCTGGTCTGAAAATGAGGTGTGTTCAACCTCGTGCACGAGCAGATCCGTTTCCTTGCTAGAGAAGCCTTCAGTTTTTCCGCTTGCAAATTCCGCCATGTAAATAGCGAATCCGCCAAGACGCGAGCGTAACTGGCTTTTAAAGGGAATTGGAGATGAGACTCTGATTGGTTTATTGCATGTTACGCCCAAAACACACCCATTACTCATTAAGAGAATAGGGACAACCCTTTTAGACTGTGCGCCGGGACCACCAACCATTTTCCCCCTCGTTAAACTAACAAAGTGGATTCGGACACGCCCTAAGTGAATTTGCGCCCTGCACTTTAGACCATGCACTTAGATCGTTAAAATAGGGCCCTAAGGCTTGGTTTCACAAACAGGGCTTAGACTAAGCCAGGATTAGGCCTTAGTTCAAATTAGGGGTGGGACAAAACATCGATAGGGCGATATATTGTTGTCCTTCTCTGTGCGATACGAGAATCGATACGCTGGGGCCAAATATCGATATTTTAATAAATAAAATAAGGCGCTCTAAATAGACTTCCCTGCTCCCATCGTTTCTTCATGGCTCCTCAAGGTGGCACTCATCACACAAATGAAGGAAACGTGATCATAAGTTAACAAGCCTAAGAAAAAAAGGGTTTTAACGGGATGGCGGACAGCAGTGTGTATAAAATAATAGATGCCCAAACCACAAGTCCAAAGTCTGGACGCACTTCGGCTTTTACAACATTGACGAACAAAATCGACAAAGATTACGCGATATACAAGAACTGCCTGGTAAAAGTAAAGTGCACGGGTAATACCACGAACATGCAACGCCATCACCCTGATCTCATTGAAAATGTGTAATTTACTTTAAATGTTCAATTTAATTTACAGACTGAAAAACTTTTGCTGTTTTCTAACAGTTTGGACTTGAATAAAGAGAGGACACCTGTACTTAACCTTTTCACAGGCATTTTGTTTTCATAGTTATATTATTATAGTCATATCAGTATAGTATTGTCTAGCAATATATCAATTATCGCATTGGGCTCAATACATTTGCATATTAAAATGTGAATGGTAAAAACATGGTAAAAATATTATTACTCACTCTTGTGTGTTGCAACATTACTGTCGGTTCCGATGTAGTCGACATCAACACAGACAAACGAACATTGTCTTACTGATGTAAAAGCATTAAACGCTATTATTACTGTTCTCGATTATTATGTCTTATACTGTGGCTGAAGTGTGTAATTTCTGCATCCCTAGCATCACCAAAAGGAAATGACAAATTATTGGTTTCAAACTAACTAAAAAAAGTATGATTTAAAATTGTGTCCTTCAATTGTGCAGCCCTTCAAGTGTCCCGTGCTATTCATTGTATCCGTCCTCAAAAGGAAAATCCGTTTCTTGTGTTTCAGGACAGTGCAGCAAATCCTGCAACAATTCTCCTCATAATATGTTTAGCCCCGTATTGACACCAGAAACATTTCAGCTGTAACTCCCAGTCACCGCTTCAAAGTATGAAATGTATTTATCCAACAATATGCAATATGTATCCAGTCTGCGCACAGAAAACAAATTGAAAACATTATCAACGAGGCCTGTAATGGTTGCTATTGTGTCTTGTACATACATCTGCAGAGAAAAATTGTGTCATTTTTGAAATTGCTAATGGATTCTGGAAGATTTCTAGCTAGAAATGCTTTCAGTGACCTATGAATGTTCATATTCTGTAATCATTCTGTTCCTCTGCATGTGTGTCTCTTTTTTAGGCTGTTCAATTTCAGGGTGACTTGACAAGTTCAACCAAAAATGATGATAAAACAGTCATTACTTGCTCACCCCCTCGTGATTTATTCAGAAAATCCCCAAAAAGTAAAAATAAATAAATAAATAAATAAATAAAGCTGCTCTTTTCTATTCAGTGAAAATTGTTTGAAACGGATGCTTTCCAGCTCGAAAATCTCTATAGAGACTAAAATTATATTTTAATGATAAAAAAACGAGTAAAAATTATTTGAATTTCATTTCTGAGTGAACTATTTATTTACACTGCAACAATTATTTTTCTTAAATGATTTTGTCTTGTTTTCCAGTAAAATAAAATAATAATAATCAGCCTTAAACACGATATAACTTTAGTTTAGAAAATAACTTTAGTTATATTAGTTATATCTTGATAAATATTTTCCAAAACGAGACAATTTGTCAGTGAACATATATATATATATATATATACACATATACATAAGTACATATTTATCTTAATATCATCTGAATAATAATAAATAATAACGTTTATACACACACACACACTTTAAGATTTAAAGATATTTTACTGTAAAACACAAATACAATAAATACAAATTTTCTATTATGTATAAATAAATATATTTATCTAAATATCTAAACAAATATGAATATCTAAAAAAAATCCATCTAAAATAATAACAAATAATAATAACACACACACACACATATATATAAACACACTTCAATATTTAAGGGTATTTTACTGTAAAATAAGACACAAATGTGATAAATATAATTTTAAAAAGATTTGCTTTCACTGTCCAATCTAAAATCCCAATCAATGGCATTTAAAAATGAAAGGTCTCTTGACACATTATAATTGGTTTGTTGAAAATGTTTCTGAAATGTTTCAGGAAACCCTGGCTGAGACCTCGACCCGTCCGGCTGAGTGGTTAGATGGCCTCTGACACCCTTAAACAACAAGAGACAGAGATAAGTGGGGTCAGTGTGAAATATGATTAAACTACAGGCTTGTGCACGTCTGTGATTTAAAGAGCATGCTGCAAACAATTCATCTTCACAACCCACACACATAGTCAGCAAGATTTTTCTGGAACAAAACTAAAAGCGAGCGAGAGAGGAGAGGACATGCCGTGGGGTAGGTGGACCAAACTGGGCCAGATAAAGCATGTCTCTCTGGGAATATTTGAACAGGTAAACACATAAAAATGAATGTGTGCAAATGCCATGATTTTAAAGCAGGGGAGACAGTGCTCTACTTTTTGCTGCGCTTTAAACATCTGGTTTACAGAAATGAACTGAGGGGCCGTTAACACGACACCGATTCAACTTTAAACGGAAAACTTTGATGCGTTTTGCTCGTTCGTTTACACAACAACGTTTTGGGGGCCTGTGAACGCAAACTTTTGAAAACAGGTTTCAAAGTGCAAGTCTTTGAAAATGACACCGTTATGTCTCCATGTAAACTACAAAAACCTAAATTTGTGAAAACTGTGACATCATGTGCATATGTGTATTACGTGTTCAGTCTATAGGCGTGTAGTGTTTCTTTACACAGTGGCATTGCCATCTACTGGCCTGGTATGAATAATACAGCGCTTTTAGTCGTTTTCATGGATCTGTGTGAACGGGGATCCTTTTGACAATGTTGTCGTCTGTACGAGAAAAATGCATTGTTGTGAAAAAATACCCTTAGTTCATTTACAATTAATGTAACATTTGTAAACAACAAACGCAACTACAACAACACAAAATAAACATAAACGTAGCTGTTTTTCACTGTAATTACCAGTGTTATCATGCAGTTGGTGTTCTCACCATGATTTCTAACACACACTCACAGCGTTCGGCTGGTCTCGCGGCTTTCAGAGCAGAAACGAAAGCTGATGCTATCCGTGTGTTTTTCCGTCGTCACTGGTCACGTTCATATGTAAATTGTGTGAACTTATTTGATCCATTAGATTTGAAGATCTGAAAAGGACCATACATTTTCCCGCCCATAGACGCTCCTCTTGGAGAAATCAGGACAGAAGTGGTTGAAAGTGGACAAAAGTCGAGACTGATTAAAACACCAGGTGTAAACCGGGCCACAATGGAGCATTAACAAGTCATTCTAGCGAACTGGTTCTTGCTAAACGGTTCTCTCACACACCTAGCTTTGGACAGCCTGATTCATTTTACTGAATCGGTTTATTCTAAGCGGTTCTCTCTCACACATCGCGCTGAAAAGCCCAATCAAATCCGCTTGTCCGGACTCCGGACGGTTCATGTAAAAGATAATCGATTCACCGATGCGAGTCATTGACCTATTTATATTTGACTCGGTAAGATTGTTCAAGTATGTTCAAGATGTTACCGTAATCGTAAGATCAATCATTCAAAGTATTGTTTTTGTAGCAGAAAAATGGGTCTCATTAAATCATAAAGTGCGTATTTTATTTACAAAAATGCATTGTTTTCTACCTCTTAAGAAACGCTTCAATGTAGCTAGCCGTGCAGAGCGATCACGTGTTCATCTCAACTCTTGTGTTGGAGCCAGTGAATCGATTCATCCTAAATGGCTCTCTCACACATTTGGAAAGTCTGATTTATTCTAGTGAATCAGTTCATTCTACATTGCTCCCTCTCTCACACATGCAACTTCATTCTAGTGAATCGATTCATTCTAAATTACTCCGTCTCTCACACATGCAACTTCGAGAAGTCCGATTCATTCGAGTGAATCGATTCATTCTAGTGAATCGATTCATTCTAAATGACTCTGTCTCTCACTTTTTTTTTTTTTTTTTTTTTTTTTTTTATTAAACATTACACAGCATTAAAGCAATACAGATAAACATGAAAAAAAAGACAAAAAGGATACACAGACAAATAATTGCCAGGGTAACAAAAAAACAATGCAATGCATTTACCTTAAGAGGACAAAAAGGATGAATATAGAGATACAGTTTTCATTGCTTTGGGATTAACAGAGTTTTGGATAGTTTCCATGTATTTGTCTAGATCATCTTTGAATAGAGAAAAGAGAGGTTTAGAGCCAGTAAATTTTTGCTTATGTATGTGAAATTTAGCTAGTAGGAAGCACAAATTAATTATGTAATATTGTCCTGTTTTCTCTTTTGGGTAGTCAAACAAGCCAAAGAAAACATCTTTAAAACAGAAAGAAAAGTCACTTACAAAATAAGATTGGATAAAAATGAACAAATCTGACCAAAATTTCTCAGTGTGGGTACATTGCCAAAACAAGTGAATGACATCTTCCTCAATAGAGTGACAAAAACAGCAATTCACTTCAATGTCTGACTTATATTTCCTAAGAAAGGCTTTGGATGGGTAACATTTGTGGATTAATTTAAATGTTATTTCTTTTACTTTATTGGTAAGCAGATACTTATGAGGCAATGACCATACTTTTTCCCACGGTAAATTCTCTACAATATTATTCCAGTATGGTATCACATAAGGAATTGTCATTATTTCTTTCTGGAAGAGAGCTCTAATTTTATAATTTCTTTTTTGTTGCTCTACAGAAAAGCATACATTTCCAATCATTGTGTCAGTTAGGTTCAAAGAGTAAGTACATGGCCATGGGAATGTAGAACCTTGCAACAGAAAAGACACTCCAGAGGGAATTGAATTGAAAACAATAGCATATTCATTAGCAGATATAGGAATTTTATATTTCTGTAAAAAATCTAAATAGGTGTAAAGTCTGCCCTGTGAATTAAAAAGCTGTCCAACTAAAAGAAGGTCGTTTTTGAACCAGTTGTCAAAAAAAAGTGATTTATTCTTGTAGAGAATATCCTTATTGTTCCATAAGTAATATCTGTGTGGGGAAAAGTTGTGTTTGTATATTAGGGACCATGCCAAGAGCATCTGCTTATGAAAATTAGAGAGTTTGACAGGGATCTTTGTAACATTATAGTTACAAAGTAAGAGAAAATTCAGGCCACCTACTTTTGAGAAAATATAATTAGGGATGATATTCCAAAGTGAAGAGGGATTATTGAGGGAATTTTTAAGCCAATTAATTTTAAAAGTGTTGTTTAAGGTAGTAAAATCTAAAAAATCAAATCCTCCCTGTTTTATTGAATTCATCAGTACTGATTTTCTAATAAAGTGGGTTTTATTTTTCCAAACAAAATTATTTAACATGCTATCAACCTTTTTTAATGTTCCTTTATCAACCTCCAGGGAGAGAGCTGCATATGTTAGTCTCGACAATCCTTCAGCTTTAGAGAGTAGAATTCTTCCTCGTATCGACAAGTCTCTCTGCAGCCAAGAATTGAGTTTCTTTTGGGTTTTGAATATTAGAGGATCGAAATTTAGTTTACATCTTGTTTTTTGGTCTTTATGAATTACAATTCCTAAGTATGTTACTTGATCTTTAACAGGGATATTGCATATAGAGGGAACATTACAGCTTTTGATTGACATTAACTCACATTTTTTAATATTTAGGTACAGACCCGAAGCTCTGGAAAAGGAATCAATCAATCTTAAAGCTAAAGGGATTTGAGAGGCATCATTCAAAAACAAAGTGGTGTCATCAGCCAGCTGGCTAATAATAATTTGTCTATCGTCAATTGTAATACCTTGTAAATTACTACTGGAAATGTGCAGAGATAAAAATTGCGAGGCAAGCAAGAATAAATATGGAGATATCGGACAGCCTTGTCTTACTCCGCGTGACAGATTGAATCTTGGTGAGGTTCCAAATTTTAATTTAATAACACTATTATTATTTCTATACAATGTCCTGACGGCTCTACAAAACGAATCTCCAAACCCAAATTTGGTAATGGCTTGAAATATGAAATTGTGCTCAAGTGAGTCAAAGGCTTTGTAGAAGTCTAGGAAAAGCAAATAGCTATCATTAGGGATGAGTTCTTCGTAATCTAAAATATCTAGGACTAATCTTACATTATTCGTAATGTGACGTTTTTCCATAAAACCTGATTGTGATTCATCGATAATACAATTAAGGACATCTTTAATTCTTTTTGCTAAAATTAAAGCTATAATTTTATAATCATTATTCAAGAGGGTTATCGGTCTCCAATTTTCTAAACATTCTTTATCTTTATTTGGTTTGGGTATCAAAGTGATGACCCCTTGAGTCATGCTTGGTGGAAGAGTTTCCGATTCCAGACTTTCTTCAAACACCTTTAGTAAGAAAGGGGATAAGCTCTCTGCAAACATCTTATACAACTCTGAGGTTAAACCATCACTGCCGGGACTTTTATTAGTTTTTAAACTCTTAATAGCCTGTAGAATTTCTGATTGGGATATATCATTATCACAAGCTTCTTTATCTTCTAAAGGAATAACTTTATTTTGATTAATAGATTCAAAAAAAGATTTGGCTGAACTGTCACAATATTTTGATGTATACAAGTCATTATAGAATTGGGAGCAAAAAGAAGCTATTTCCCTAGGATTCTCCAGAACTCTATCATTTGTACGGAGACGATCAACCGAAACATTCGCAGCATTGGATCTTTCCAACCTAGACTCTGTCTCTCACACATGCAACTTCGAGAAGTCCGATTCATTCTAGTGAATCGATTTATTCTAAATGACTCCGTCTCTCACACATGCAACTTGGAGAAGTCCGATTCATTCTAGTGAATCGATTCATTCTAGTGAATCGATTCATTCTAAATGACTCCGTCTCGCACACATGCAACTTCGAGAAGTCCGATTCATTCTAGTGAATCGATTTATTCTAAATGACTCCGTCTCTCACACATGCAACTTGGAGAAGTCCGATTCATTCTAGTGAATCGATTCGGGTGTGTCAAGTAAAACAACAGAAAAAAAATTATTCATCTGTTCAAATCCCTTACTACTACTCTGGCTATATTTTTCGTTTTTGTTGTATTCAGTATATGTTCAAGTTGGATGTTACCGTAACTGAAATCATTCATTTAAAATAGTACCACTTTTTTGGTAGCAGCAAAATGGCTCTCATTAAATCATAAATTATGTAATTAAAGAGTAGCCTCTATAGACTATATATATGACCAATCACAGACTGTAATTTTCATATTAAAGACATACAGTACAAGTATTTGATATGTATTATTAACTGAACTGTGATCTTGAATGCTGACTGATCAAATAAACTTAAGGTCAATGCAAAGGCAAAAAAAAAAAAAAAAAAATATATATATATATATAGTAATAGCTTTGGTATGAAACTGCACCATCCCTTTTACACAAGAACAAATTGTGTTCTCTACAACATGAGGTTAATTGCCTCGCTCAAGGACACGGTGCTCATGTTTATGGATCAACTGAAAACATTTCTGTTACTAGCCCAGATCTTTAACCATTACATCTCTCCATAAATCTTCCTTTCAGCCTTCAAGACAGCATAACCAAACCAGCTTCACACAAACCGTTGCTCAGCTTACCTCTTTATCTGGGTCACTATGTATTTGACCTTGTTGGATGAAGAGATAAGAATTTGACTACACTGACCCATTAACCTCATAAGAGCATGTTCGGCAGGACACCACCGTTTCTCCGGCAGGACACCACAGAAGCAGCTTCTGGAGATTGATCACTACGTCTATGGCACTGAATGCTCCTATCAATCTTGCAATGACAAGCTCCCATTTTGGTCAGACCCAAGTTTAGAAAAGAGAAGAAACAACTTAGACATGTTGTCTTTAAGTCCTGAGGAAGGGGGGCTGCCAAAACTGCTGAAGAAGGGAATGTCCTGTCAAGCACACATGATTTGAAGGGGTGATTTCCATTGGGGAAACAACTTTGAAATTAATCCAAAGTTATAGTCGTTAAAGTCAAGCTATTGCACTGTTTTTAAAAAGTAGTTAACTACAATATAAGCTGTAAGCAAAAAGTAGCTACATTGTTGCTTAAGAGGTAGAAAAAAGTTATCTTTGTATATATATACACACAAAAATATGTATACGTCTATAACATATAATATATGTACACATAATTTGTATATGAATATTATTTATTAATGATGTATTATTAATTATTATTATTATTTATACATTTTATATCAATATATAGGGCTTAAAATGCAATTTGGGCTAAAACAGTTTAAAACCCTAATTTGTGTGATTTTTTACTTTTCTATTACATAAAAAAAGAACATCAAAATTAAATTGGATTAAAAAAAAAAAAAAAAATATATATATATATATATATATATATATATATCACAGAATATTGTAAAAATACAATAACAAATGTTGGTTTGTACTTTGTAGTTATTGATAAACATATATTTCCCCTAAAATCTTAGAAACAAATTTTGATAATTTTTATTACTTAACTTACTGTAACAGGGTGGTATAGTTAGGCTTTATGAATGCAGTAAACAAAATAAATTGTTTACAATTGAGAAAATTTAATGAAATGATTTACTTATCTGCATACAGGGTCCAAATTATGTTTCTGGGTGTCAATAAAAAAAAATAAAAATAAAAAGTTTAATATGTCATAGGGTGAAGGGTTGCTACATTTTTTTGTACTTAAAATAAGTTGATAATTACAAAACTTTTTTACTACAATTATTTGAAAATCACTACATGGTGAGAGGTGGAACAGGTTAAAAATCACAATTTTAGTGTGGGGAAACAAACATTTGTTGCTTTAAATTTAAAGCTAGCTACTTTTCATGCTATGTTATGCTAGATAATAGTTTAATACGTCAAATCGTAGGCCACAAAAACATGGTATTTGTACATCTAATGCTTTACAACACTAATTTGTACCCTATTTCTGCTTCTCTGTAATTTTCTACATGCATCATTGTTAGGCAACAAGACACAAAAAGGCAAAGATGATGAGCAAAGAGAAGTCTAGAGAGGGATTCTACCGCGCGCTGGGTAAGTGCACAGAGCTTGTCGTGTGGGAAGTTGGTTTGTGCCATGATGAAAGCCATTCCCTGAAACAAACCCCATCCATCACTGCTTCCCCAGATCCCAGGACAGAGGCAGCGCTTGCACGAATCCTCGTCACTCCTGCCGCTGCAGCTGCAAACAAAGTCTCTGTGTCATGAGACGGTCAAAGAAAGACGCTCTCTCTTGAATGCCAGTCTGGGGTGTTGAAATGCCATCGATGTCCTAGTTTGTGACATGTGGCTTCTAACAATTCAATTGTGGGATAAATAAAATGCTAGTAGAATAAAACATGGCTTGGAGAAAGTCCTCTTTAGAAATACAATGTCTTGTACAAATAAAACACTTTTTTTTGCACATGTTACACAAGTGTTACTTAAGGGTTTCTTTAAGTGAAACGTCATAAACACTTAGAATTTCCCTTAAACGTTGTTTTTTCACTTAAGTAATCCCTTAAAAAGCGTCAAGTGTTGCATAAAACCCCTTAATGGTCATTTCCCTAAGTATAACTTAAGGTTTGGAAGTCGTAACCTTAAAGGGATACTTCACCTCTGGGAAGATGAATGTGTATTTAAAATAAGTCATTTAAGTAGAAGAAATGTGAAGAATATTTTTTTAATTTGGAGCTTTCTAGACTGAGAAAACCCAGAAAATGTATTTTTGGCTTATGTGGATGAAAGACAACAACTCCCAGAATGCACTTGCTTCGCTGCCTTAGGAGGCCACACCTACCGGTAAGGAAGCGCAATTGAAAACAAACAACAAGGCTAGCCTACATGAGGAGTTTGCCAGGGATTTAGAGATTTAGCATGTCCGGGTTTCGGCCATTCATTATGTTTACTGTGGCGAGCAGGACGAGGCTGACGGCCGCGGGAGAACGGCGCGAGGCCGGTGGTGTGATTACTGAGACGCGCCGGGTCTCGCATCTCTCACAGAGGAGCGGGAATTTTCTTAGCAATGGTAAAACGCACATCAACCGATCACTTGTTTAGCGCTCATGTAAACACTACATTCAGATTCACCAATCGGAATGAATTCAGTTAGATTAAAACAAGAGATGTGCATGTAAACAATGAATGGCGACCGCAGAACGCAAAAGCTGAATCCCGTAAGTTACGTACATTTTGAATGATCTCGACGGCCGGACAAGTCCGGGAAAAGGAGGATGGTAACCCCTACTTACTCAGCTTTCTCCTACTATTCAGCTTTCTCCAGAGAACAAGAGCATGCTAGCTTAGCTTCCAAAGAATGACGGCTGACTGTGTGTACATTCTGTGAGTGAGATCCCTCCCTCTATGGGCGGGCTGAAAACATGCGGAACAACGCCATCTACTGGCTGTAGTCTTTAGCCTCTGGCCAGAAAATCCTCAGATGACGCAAAATGACGATTTTTGCATCATTGGAGGATTTTTTCCAGACAAAAAATACATAAATCTCTCGTCTCAGGGGGATATGAGGGTGGAAAGCAGGGTAATTCGAAAATACTACAGGTTTTCTACTAATACAAAGCTTAATGCTAAATCCTGAAGTATCCCTTTAAGAATAACGCGGACAAAAATATAAGACGACATGGCTGAATTCCAAGCTGATGATCATTATTTGCCAAGAATAATTTTTAGGGATAGGGAGAACCCTTTGGACCATCTTAGCGATGAAAAATTGTTGCAGGAATACCTATTTGATCGACGCGCAATAGCGGGAGATGTTTTCCACGTGCATAAATCATCTGTCAGCAGAGAGGTTCACCGGGTTGCGGGGGCTTTCCCGTCATTTAAGCGCAACGGTCAAAAATTGTTTTTCTTTTACCATATTCGTCAAGAAGAATGCATTTCTCCTCCAATTAGGCTTTCTTTTTTTGTTTTCTTTATCCATTCCGATATCCTAGCCTACTTTATTTAATGAAACTGCGAAAGTGTTAGTGTTAGTGTTTTGCGTATCTATGGCAACAACAGACTTTTATAACGTGAATCCAGGATCGCTGTCGTGAAACACTTAAATGTTTCCCTTACCTAAGAGAACCGTTTAAGAGATTATATGCAACACCCTTAGGTTATTCTCTTAGGTAAGGGAAAATCGCCCCTTAAGTATCATACTTAAGGGACAAACTTAAGGTGCTTTATGCAACCGGGCACTGGATCGCAGTCTCCGCTCTAATTCATCCCAAAGGTGTTCTATCGGGCTGAGGCTGCAGGCCAGTCAAGTTCCTCCACACCAGACTCGCTCATCCATGTCTTTATGGACCTTGCTTTGTGCCCTGGTGCGCAGTCATGTTGGAACAGTAAGGGGTCATCTCCAAACTGTTCCCACAAAGTTAAGAGCATGAAATTGCCCAAAATGGTATGGTATGCTGAAGCATTAAGAGTTCCTTTCACTGAAAATAAGGGGCCAAACCCAACCCCTGAAAAACAACCCCACACCATAATCCCCCCTCCACCAAACTTTACAACTTTACAACAACTGTTCCCAATTGCTTCCACTTTGTTATAATACCACTAACAGTTGACCATGGAATATTTAGTAGTGAGGAAATTTCACGAATGGACTTAATGCACAGGTGGCGACCTATACTGGTACCACACTTGAATTCACTGAGCTCCTGAGAGCGACCCATTCTTTCACAAATGTTTCTAGAAGCGTCTGCAAGTCTAGGTGCTTGATTTATACAACTGTGGCCATGGAAGTGATTGGAACACCTGAATTAAATAATTTGGAGGGGTGTCCCAATACTTTCGGCAATAGAGTAGTATAGGTAGGAAAACTTCAATACCCATAATACACTGGACATGTTGCAATCCAAGGCCACTCCCACCAGTCTGTTATTGATCTGCTTACCAGAGTCAAACTGGTACAAAAAAAGTTGTATTGTTCATGGGTGCAAGAATTCAAAGAGTAGTGGGTACCTTTGGTTTCCAGTGATCGGATCCAGCGTGTTGTAGGCAGTGGCTAAAGGCGGCAAATTGTAAATATGGAGAGAACGCCATGACAAACAATCTGCAAAGCGCTGTTGCGTTCAGGTAAGACAGCTGTTGCCTCAGTGTTCTGTTTTTACCTAATGCTGTTTAAAGAGTAGACATAGTACAATACAATTTTCAATGATAAACTTACCATTACAATAACTTAGTTTTATTAATAACTCTCTTCCGATCTGACTGACCGTGGGCAGGGATATAAAAACGCAGAAGTGTGATCTGTAGTTTAGCTGTTTAAAGTACTTTTGCTGACAAATAAACCTAAATTTCTTGGTTCAGGAAACACAGAGAACTATTAAACATTGTTCATTTACTATACAAATAAAAAGAGGGTTTAAAATCGGCGAAGTTACACTTTGAAAGTAAACACTTTAAATGTTGTATTACTGTAGCTGTTAATGTATGCTAATGTGAGACGACCATACTAAAACTAAATGCTATGTAACCCCTTAACTATCACCCCACTTTTTGAGAATGGTTGCACTATTCAAACCTAAAATGGTTGTGTAATTCAAGAAGAATGCTTTGGACCTAAGACCTAATTTTGGTCTTGCTTTAAAGGGTAACTCTCGCCAAAATGCAACCTAGAGTCTTTTTGTTAATCTACCCAAGGCAAACTTTCATTTAAAAGCATAATTAGGATGGAAACGCCACTTTTAAGTTTGACCATATTTTCGTTTTCGGTCAAATTGCCTTGTGAATGGGAGTGCTTGGGGCACGACTATGATAGCATCAAAAATCACTATTTTTAAAACACTAAGAAGGCTCGACACACCAAGAAACTTTGTCGACCTCTGAAAAATAGTCCATCTCTGAATGTGAATGAACTGACTCTGAATTTTAGTATTGTTTCTTATATGAGGATCCTTTTTCAAATACAAGGTCAATATTGATTTTCACTAACGACAAAACAACAAATTATCCGTGAATTTATATGGAACTAAGCTTTAGGAGCTTTCCATCTTTACTCTCCTCCCTGTTACGTTGCATTCGGAGATCGACTATTTTTGACTGACAAAATGCCGGCGGACGCAGAGACAGTGAGTTGTTCAAAACCTTTCTTTTTAGTAAACTCTGTGTACACAAACAATGTTCTCAATGCTGGAGTTCATGTGTAGAGCCTCTGGTGATACTTCGAGCAAAGTTACATGTTGTGTCGAGCCTTCTTAGTGTTTTAAAAATAGCGATTTTTGATGCCATCATAGTCGTGCCCCATTCATTCCCATTCAAAAGGCAATTTGACCGAAAACAAAAATACAGTCAAACTTAAAAGTGGAGTTTCCATTCTAATTATGCTTTTAAACGAAACTTTGCCTCGAGTAGATTAACAAAAAGACCCTAGGTTGCATTTTGGCAAGAGTTACCCTTTAATGAAAAGGACAATCTCTTCAGTACGGGGTAACACAGGAAAAACATTGTAAAGAAGGCGGCGTGACTGATCCAGACATTTTAAGGTTACACAGGGAAAGCCTTGCTCAACAAGGCTGTAAATACAAAAGACAACCTAGTTAATAAATGGCTTAAGCATTTAGGCTGAGATAAATATTCTTGCATTGCCTGCAGAAAAGTAAATAAATAAATACATTTAGGATCATACAACTTTCTAAATTGCCAAGCTACCAATAAACCCTCATTAAACCAAACACATCTGGTTGTGCTTCTATAACTGCACTTTATTGCCTCGGTGCGCAATGACAAATGCTGGCAGTTCTCTAAATAGAGCTGGTAATTATAGCCCGAAGTATCAACCCCAGATGAGATTAAAAAAGGTGAACGGTTGCCCCCTCCGCCCCAGGACAGATGAACAACGCTTTCACCTGCATGAGAAAAAAAACCCTCTGTCCACTAAACTTTAGGCAACTGAGATTCTCATTTTAAACGGTAACCGTCTCTGACATGTGCCTCTAATGGAATTTTCAAGCACTGGGGCATTTTGCCCCCCTCATTTCATTTGTTAAAGTCAGGCCTATAACGCACACAGGTTGTGCTTCGCGGAGCAAAGAGGATTTCTAATCTTTAAACAAGGAAAGTTAAAAAGCTGAAGAAAAGTGATACATACCTATGGATCTTCTGACTCTTCCCTCGCTGCTGTTAAATTGTACCTGTAGCTCAAGCATAGCTAAAAGAAAACTAAAAGCACGAAAGGGAGATTTCCATCTAAATCCCATTTGAACTGCAGTATCACGCCTTGGCATTTGTCTAGCTCATGATTTTTCCTGTGAGCGCCTTCCCAGAAGAATGCTTGTTCAGACAATTAAATCACATATATTTACTGTCATATTATCTTCTAGCATGGCTGCCATCATGGGTCCAATGAGACCATATGATAACAACCTGACTTTTCAATTACTTCCTTGACAGTAGTTGATTTAGGGCACCTACACGGGAGAATGCTGCGAATACATTGGTTTCAATGGGGATTGTGCTTCACAAGGAAAAACGTAAAGTGACACTCCGTTATGAAACTAAGGTTAATAAAATCTGTGGTTCATTGTAATCCCTTTAGGTTTCATATTGAATATGTCAGTTTGAAACAGTTCATTTGCATGTGAAAATAGCTGATTAGCCTGCTAAAATAGCCTTCATTGCAAAAAAAAAAAAAAAAAAAAAGAGAGAGACAACGATGATACTATTTTTATTACCTTACAGCTAGCCTCCCAGCTTAGTATACTTCTAATTGATATCTGCAAGATTAGCATACAAATAGCTGATTAACTAGCTAAAAAAAAAAAAAAAAATTACAACTATTCACCAGTCTGCAAGGTTTACAGATTGATATGTGCACTTTTAGGTAAGTACTAATAATTACGTCACATATTTTAAAGCAAAAATGGCCAAAATAAACATCTATCATTCAGTTTTGACAGTTAGTTGAACAGGTTAGCCGACGATAGCTTTGGATTATCCTGCTTGTTTAACTGATTAGCCTTTCCTACCTTACAGTTAGCCTGATAGCATAGCATACTGCTAACTGATTAATCTGTTAGATTGACATACAAATGGCTAATTAGCCTGCAAAAATAGCTACAACTGCTAAAAGAGGATAACAAAGGGCTATACTTGCATCTACCCTGACAATAACTCACTGCTAGTTGATGAACTTGCAAGATTACCGTACCAATAGCTGACTAGCCTGCTAAAACAGCTAGCTGCTACTAAAGGATAACTAGAATTACTATTTTAATTACCTTACAGTTTAGCATACTGCTAGTTGATGAACCTGCAACATTATCATATCAATAGTTGACTAGCCTGCTAAATTTCCTCTTGATTTCCTCCCCCCCACAGTCTCAAAATGAATCATACTCATTCATATCTATAACACTACTTGTTTGGCTCTTTTTGGCCAGCGAGCTCGATCAAATGCAAGCCCATACCTTCATTTAAATGCAACTTATTTTCAAAAAAACAAATGTATATATCCTTATGTAATATTTTTTCATGCAATTATTGTGTGCTACTTGATTCAATCAGGAGTGTTATTTGCATGAGAGATTTTCCAAACGAGTCATGTGAATTAATAGCGGATAGAGCAATCCACCGGGGATCTGAATGAGCGTAATGACCCGTGCCATTTCCATCTGATGCATGGCATGTAAATTAGGATGTGACACCTTTTATAAGTGGTGAAATTTGCATTTTCCCATCATTCAAAACGCCAAGCTTTATGACTGGTCAATGTATAGCAAGGTAATTGCGTAACTACCTTGCCATACGTTCATGTCCAATTTCCTCAAGTATAAGGCCATTCATTTATATTTTCTTATATTTTTATATTTATATTTAGAGATTCAGAACATACCAATAATTATTCTTAGTTAAATGTTAGTGCTCAATTGAAACTCATAGAGAAAGTTATGCAGTACCTCGTCAGCATTGAGGGCAGCTCACCCAAATATCATCTTGTCATAATTTGCACACCCTCATGTTGTTCCAACTCATTTTTACAGTATTGTATTGATGATGCCTGCAATTACCACACTTAATGCTGGTTTGGAGGTTACAAGAGTGTGCTGAATACTAAATAAATACCATGTTAATAAGCTTTCCAGGAATCGTTATTGTTTAACAATTACAGCTAGTGTAGTATTACAGATCATTACTGAGTATTACTGAATATCCCACATCCTCCTGTCCTGCTGTTTGCGCTTGTCTGATTTTAAATTGGTTCATAACTAAATTACTAGGCTGTCACATTCACAATTTGATACAGTCTCTGTACTGTGTGCTTTTATTATCATTGTGAGCCAACATTGTCTATGAAGGGTTAGTGTGGAGCAGTCTGAATGAATTACAGTAATAAAGACCCTTAAATTTGAGTTGAGATTTCAGGCATTGTGAATAATTTTGAATCTTCTGAACGTGGAAGCCCATCTTTGTCTCCTTGGATTACAGATGAAAATAGAATCTTTTATCCATTAATACAATCATAAAAATTCATGCCGAGGGGTCGCCTTGACATTTCCTTCCGTTTTGTGGATCCCGCTCATAAGCAAATGTGGAATATCTAATTCTGGAAGGAAGGAGTTAAACATGTTGCGCAGCAGCCTGAAATGCCTGAGAGGAAATGTCAAATACTTACTTAAGATGCAGCTGAAATAGATCAATGTGTCCTGATTCGTATCTCAATATCCTGAGTCCCCCCACTACCAAATGGAAAGGCCAAGACGCAAATACACATTCCCTGGCAAGCAGGTTAATAACTTTCATTCCCGTGGATTGTATAAATTGGGTTCCACTGACACCTGCTATTCCTTGCTTGATAGAGGGAAGGACCTCATCAGATCGGAGACGTATCAATTTGTGACCAAGTCTGTCTTTTTAGGTCTCAATTTTGCTTAGTTTAAGCCCCCATGCCGGGTGGAAATGAAGAGATGCATTGGTTTTACTTTCAAACCTTTGTGAGAATAATCATTTCGATCATGTTCGTGTTCCGTTCCTTGAGAAGGAGGTTACGGGTATCGTTTGATGGCTCCCTTGCGTCGATAAACTAAAAAGTCAATAGTCTCAGTCGCATACAGCATGTCCACGGACCACCACGTTCTCAGGCACATTACACACATGAAGGCAAAACTTGCTGAAAAATAGCATCTCTAGTCTAAATGGCTGGCTTTTTACACAGGTTCTTACTTGTCTGCCTGCTAACAAAGGTATTTTATTACCCCATCATTTTGTATACTAATAACACAACATGTTTGTTGTTCTGTTTAATCAGTTGGTTTGTAAGCAAGTGCATTAGCTTGTAAGCTAACTAGTGAACCAACTAGCTTTGAATACAGCAAGAAGATTAGCTTTTTAACTTAGCATATGGTTAATTAAGCTTAACATATAGCTAACGCCTTAGCCTGTTAGCTTAGCACATAGTTAGCTGATTAATCTGCTTGATTAACATGGCCATTAGCCAATTAGCCTGCTAATAAAGCAAACCCTAATAGAAACATCTTATAAGAATGCTATTTTGATGATATTGAAGAATAAATTGATAAATTCACATTAAAAATTAATTTTTCTGATTGGCTGGTTGTATGCGTAAGTAAATTAAAGTATAATAAGCAAGTGCATTAACTTGTAAACTAACTGGTTAATGCACAAACTTCAGTAGATTAGCTATATAGCTTAACACACAACTAATTTATTAGGGGCTGTTTACACGACACCAGCGTTTTAAAAACCAAAAAACTTTTTATGCAATGTGGCCGTTCATTTACACGACAGCGTTTTGGGAGCCTGAAAATGCAAACTTTTGAAAACGGGTTTCAAAGTGCACGTTTTTGACAACAGTCTCTGTGTAAACAACAAAAAAGTGAATCTCTGAAGACGATGACGTGACGCACATGCGTATTACGTGTTCAATCTATAGTGTTTCATCGCCATCTAATGGCCTGGAGCAGAATACAATGTTTTTAGTCATTTTCGTGGATCCGTGTGAATGGGGATCGTTTTGACAATGGTGTTGTCTGTACGCGGAAAACTCAAAGGTCGTGTAAACATACCCTTAAAGTACAACTCAATAGCATGTTCGCTTAGCACATAATTAGACTGCTTGATTAATATAGAATTAGCCAAATAGCCTGCTAGCATAGCTACCTCTGGTAAACAACTAAGAAGAGGACTAATTTTGATTACATAGAAGGTGAAATTCATGACCAAAATGTTATTTATCAAATGTGTAATGACCTTATATGCATCAATGTCCTCAGTACATGCTGAGCCACGACATTTGCTGTGGCGTAAACAAGTCAAAGACGCGTTAGCAAACAGTTGAGCCATGACAGTGGTTTAGCAAATGTGTTTTGCAAGCCACACAGATTTTCTTCCTTCAACCCCACACTTTCAGAATTAAAGACACTTTAGACTTTCGCTCTCCAGCTGTGATTGAAAGACGTTTCTCTGCCATCATCTGACAGGCCTGAGCTTCCAGCACACAACGCCTTCTGCTGACAGTGCAGTGCTTGTCAACCGCGCTCACACTTGTGCGCTAACGCACCGCCAATCAAACACAGCTTTGATCCCATTTTATAATTCAGAAGATGCTTTCCTACTAGAACTTAAACAGTTCAGAACTTAAAGTGTTTCCATCACTGTCCCTTGTGGGATTGTGGTAGACAAGGCTTATGCAAGTAATAGTCTGAACTGAATCTAAATTATAGGGGGTGCTATTATGCTTTAAAAAATGCAACATTCTTTAGTGTGTGATGTTCTGTTTGAGCATAAAACAAAGGTCTGCAAAGTTACTAGAATAATATACTTATTCTATATCAGTGTCACTGTTTCTGAAATTCCTGAAACAGCTCAGTTGTAGACTTGAGTTTTCTTCTTCTACACAAAATAAAGGGGACGAGGCCTGATTGAGTTAGTTAGTAGTGTGTTGAAATTCGCAGTTATGGTGAGGGGCGTGATATTTCCCAAACACACTAAAATTAGTTGACCAATCACAAGATATTGGTCCAGGCGACCAATCAGAGCACATTGCACTTTTTGTAAAGAGGAGCTTCAAAGAGACTAAAAGAGAGACTAAACAGGGATGCGTTTCCCAAAATCATTGTTAGCCAACTATGGTCGCAAGTTCCATTGTTACCAGCATAGTTCAATGATTCTGTTTTACCGAAACAATAATTTCAAGGAACATTCGCCATCAGCATTGCGAATGAATGAACCATCTGGAAATAAAGCAAAACAATGGAGAACAAAAATAGCGAAATAGTCAACAGATGCCATGTTCGCTATTTACAGCAATAATCTGACATTAATTTGATCTAGAACCGATTCATTAGTATGACGTCATTAACAATTGTTGAACAACCAACGTAGTTCGAACAACAGATGTGCGACAAAGTTACTTTGTTTTCGGACGTGAGTGACTAGCTAGTTAGTTTTTCCAACGATGCATCGTACTATGGTCGTTGTATGGGAAACGCACCCTAGGGCATTACTGACAGACTGTGAAGAGAGGTGCTGCAACAGTGTCAAATATGTGAAATTCTTTTTTTGTGCATTCAAGCATGAAACCTATTCTAGTAGAGCCCAAAAACAAAATCAAGACTTAGTAAAAGGGCACAACAAGTCCTCTTTAAGAGTTTTTGGTTAGCATAGCACATTTAGCACCTGCTGGCAGATGATGTAACTACAACATCTGAGTACAAAATCATCTTTTTCCATTGACAGCCATTCAAAACTAGCTCTTTTGTTTCTTAAAAGCCACATATATTGCTAGTATATTATTATTATAGAGATATTCCCAATTGCTGTTTCTTTTTGGAGGCTCTTAAAAGTATGAAATGGATTTGTATTTTACAAGTAATACTTAAAAACAAAAATTGTGTTCTGTAATCGTTGTGGTGAATACAGTAAAGACATATTCTATAAATTATCTTAACTAGACATTAAAAAACCACAATCAAGGTGTCTGAGAGATTTTTGAAGAAAGATTCCTATGTGCATTTTTATTACAGATATTTTGTGCCAATTTCCCAGGAAGTGACAATTTTGTTCTCTTGAACACATGGGATGGAAACGCTGCTTTATTTGCAAATATTTTATGCGCTATCCCAATTTTGCACATAGGTTAAATTTGCAACTTTGAATGGAAACATAGTGCCATGGCTCCAATGTGATTATTCACATGGTGTTTTAAAATAACCTGCATTTGGAACTGAGTGACTTTTAGTTGTCTCAAGTGGGAACAATTTTAACAAACATAATTCAAGCAAGCACATTCAAGACTAATATACTACTACTAAAAAATAATAATAAAGTAATAAAAAATAACCAAATGGTTTTATTTCATGTTGGTACATTCTTGGACAACACCACAGTATAGTTGCATGAGTGGCCAAACATAAAAGTCTTCCACAATATCAGCACATAAGCAGCAAGGGCAACATGAATACTTAGTACAAACAGTATAAAACATACATGCTTTTTATTTTTTTCATATATTTTTTTTAAATATATATTGATATCTTTTGCACAATTTTCTCCATAAGTTCTGGGGCAGTTAAAAATTCCAAGACAAATTAAAGCCATATTCTGCCTTGAGTGAGTGAATGTCTGAGAAATTCATGAGATAGTACTTAAGGAAAAAAGAGAGAAATCAATAAAGGCTTTAAAATTATCTGTAAACAGGCCAGTGTGAGAAAACTGTGGTGAGATTTTCATTTACTTCAACATCAAACATATCAAGCATGCATTGACAACTGCTACGTGAACACTTTCTTTAAAAAAGAATTCTGAAACACCATCGGTCACCGGGGTTTAGTTACTGTAAAACCAATGCAACATCTCTCAAAGTCACTAACAACACAGTCGGTGGTCTACGAACCCTTACAAACATGGTGGGAATGTAGAAAAATGTGAGGCATACGGTCACATTTATCACGTTAAAGGGGGAAATCGAATGGTGTCCCCCAAAATAAAGACCGTAAAACAGGAAAATATTCCAGGAATGAGATCTCATAGAGAAGAATATGGCTTTAATACAATGTGCATCCAGAAAGGCAAGGAAAATGAAAGAAAAAAACTGAAACGTAAAAATCCCGACAGCAAAGGAAAACGGAAATGCTGAAAGAACCACACAAATTTGCACGGAAAATCCCAAAAAACTTGCAGTTTGGAAGTACATGTAAAGATGAGGAGGACCTCTCGGCCCAGCATTCCAAAGCCACGTCGATTCATGAGCGCCCTGAATAAAGTCTGTGATGGATTATCAGAACAAACGCCTTGTCGAAGGTCCATCACGTCAAGTGCAACCTCAATTGTTGGCTGACAGGAGGTCAGTCGTGTTGTGCCGCTGTTATACCTCCATCAGAAGAAAAAAAACAACAACAAAAATGTATTTCTTCCGGTTGTACAATCCGTTGATTCCTGCTACTGTGTTTTTTTGCAGATGTCAATTTATTTTTGTGATTTTTTTTTGGGGGGGGGGGCTTTTTATTTTTCTTAAAGGTGTCGAAAATCAACTGAGATCCTCTGTCGTTGGTTTAGCTGAGGGCCCAGTAACTGTCCTGGCCCTCGGACAAAAGAAGGATGGAAAGAGAGGTACACCGAAAGCCTTTTTCCCGCTTTACTTTTGTGTCAAAGAGCCGAGAGAAACCAGGAACTGCCATCGATCACCTTCCTCCTGTGATGAAGGCCCTCAGATCACAAGGTCATTGTAGCTCACGTATTTCTTCTTAGCGGCCGGACCTGAGAGGAGAGAAAGATGAAAGATTGCTTTTCATTTGATATTTCATCCTTTTTTCCTCACTAAAAATGAGAGGAATTCATTCATTCTTGTCAGGAGGCCTGACAGGGACACATTTTTTGGTATGGAACGAAAAAAGGCTTGAAACTGACTCTTAAAGACAATGCAGTTGCTAGGGTGTTCTGTGTTTTCTTGACAGTTTTGAGTGGGTTCTTGGATGTTCTGGGTGGTTGCTAGGGTTTGCTGGGTAGCTGTTGGTTGTTTGAATAGAGTGCTTGTTGGTTGCTAGGGTGTACTGAATGGTTGCTATGGGCTTTTAAAAGGTTGCTAGTTGGCTGGCTGCTAGGATATTCCGAGTGAAGTGCTTGGGTGTTTGTTAAAGTGTTTTAAGAGGATACTAGGAGGTTGCTACTGTGTTCTGAGTGGTTTTTAGAGTGTTTTTGGTAGTGGTGGGGAGTTTAGATAGGTTGCTATGTGGTTGCTACTGAGTTCTGATTGATTGTTAGAGTGTTCTGTGTAGTTGTATGGTGTTTTGAGAGGTTGCTATGTGGTTGATACTGTGTTCTTGGTTGTTAGGGTGTTCTGGAAGTTGTGGAGTGTTTGATAGGTTGCTAGGTGATTGCTACTGTGTTCTGATTGGTTGTTAGGGTGTTTTGAGAAGTTGTGGAGTGTTTTGAGAGGTTGTTAGGTGGTTGCTACTGTGTTCTGAGTTGTAGTTAGGGTGTTCTGTGTAGCTGAGTGGTGTTTTTAGAGGTTGCTATGTGGTTGCTACTGTGTTCTGATTGATTGTTAGGGTTTTCTGGGTAGATGTATGGTGTTTTGAGAGGTTGCTACTTTGTTCTGAGTGGTTGTTAAGGTGTTTTGTGTAGTTGTATGGTGATTTGAGAGGTTGCCAGGTGGTTGCTACTGTGTTCTGAATGATTGTTAGGGTGTTCTGGGTAGTGGTGGGGTGTTTTGATATGTTGCTAGGTGGTTGCTACTGTGTTCTGATAGATTGTTAGGATGTTCTGATTAGGTGTTTTAGGTAGTGGTGGGGGGTTTGGGGAGGTTGCAAGGTGGTTGCTACTTTGTTCTGAGTGGTTGTTAAGGTGTTTTGTGTAGTTGTATGGTGATTTGAGAGGTTGCTAGGTGGTTGCTACTGTGTTCTGAGTGGTTGCTAGGCAGTTGCAATGGTATTTCTGAGTGGTTGATAAACTGGTTTGAGAGGTTGCTAAGATATTGAGTAGTTGCTTGGGTTTTCTAGGGTGTGGTTGTTTGGGTGGTTGGGCGGTTGGTGGTTTTTAGGGCATTCTGAGAGGTTTACTAAGGGTTCTGTAAATCTTCTAGGGTGTTGCTACTTAATACTTTAATAGTTACAGTAA
Source organism: Scardinius erythrophthalmus (assembly GCF_964197995.2). NCBI lineage: Eukaryota > Metazoa > Chordata > Actinopteri > Cypriniformes > Leuciscidae > Scardinius > Scardinius erythrophthalmus. The sequence goes on from NC_138234.1 coordinate 32,335,543, forward strand.
GGGGATCTGATGAATTTCTAACCCACAGTATGAACTCGCAAAAATGTAAATAACTGTGTTCATTATATGATAAAAGAGCAACTTAAAATTAAAAAGCAGATGAATATCGCATAAGTCTTATGTAAGAAGCCCTCAAATGTCTTTAGTCATAACAGCGTGACCTTCACAAGCTGCCGCTGATGTGTTTGCAGAGACTGTGTGTAACGAAATGACTCCAGTCTTAAATTACAGCGCTTATCCCTGGATGCTTGTTGTGCTCTTTTGCATGTAAATGAACTTCCAAATATTTAAAAGTAAAGGTTACCAAGTAGAGGGATCATTGTGGCCTTTAAGTGTCAGTAGCCCCTTTAGTATTTGAGTTAAATGTCACTCTGAGTGCCATCTATTCAGAAATGTGGGCTTGATGAATGTGGATTGAGGAAAGTGCCCTTAATATGCAAAAACATGTATAAATATATTATAATTATACACATAATAGGAGCTCAGGTAAGGGTGACCTAATTCACACACACACACACACACACACACACACACACACACACACACACACACACACACACACACACACACACACACACACACACACACACACACACACACACACACACACACACACACACACACACACACACACACACACACACACACACACACACACACACACACACACACACAATACCAAATAAATACACTTATTGTTTGAACTATTGCCTCCTTCACTAGAGAGTGATGGACAATATAGGGAGATAGCCAGAATATGGGACCAAGTTGACTGAAGGTGACTGTATTTCCCTGTAAAATAAACTAAAGGTGATGTGAAAGACCTTGTTTGCACCACCAGCTGTGATGCCTCCAGACTACATCTCCCCTGACCGACTGCAGTACACCATTATAGCACAGCACACCGAAAACATCTTAATAGCTCTTGTCTCACATCTGCAGTCTTCCTCATGGGATGGGAAGAGTGTTAGAAACATGTGTCTGACAACAGAACGTCAGATATGGATGGAAACCAGGGCATGACGAATGGGGATGGTTTTTGGATTTCTCTTCTCATTTGCATATTACTTGTTTATTATTATTTGTACTGTGCATGCCCACACTGTATTGCATACAGTGCTATACATAAGTTTAGACACCCATGCTAAAGTTGACTAAAAAGAGGAATAAAAAATCATCTTTTGGAAATTGAACTTAATGCCTTAATTAAAAAAAAAATAGGAAAAATCCAACCTTTAAGGACACCAATTTTCTTTGTGAATGAATAATGTATTGTAAATAAATAAATGTTCTTCCTTAAAATACAGGGTGCATAAGTTTGGACACCCCTATGTTAAATTCCCATAGAGGCAGGCAGATTTGTATTTTTAAAGGCCAGTTACTTCATGGATCCAGGATACTATACATCCTGATAAAGTTCCCTTGGCCTTTGGAATTAAAATAGCCCCACATCATCACATAGCCTTCACCATACCTAGAGATTGGCATGGTTTTATTTCAGTTAGCCTAATAGCTGGTTTGATTTGCATTGAGAGATGATCTTATGGAAAGTACTCCATGCCAATGGAGAAGGTATGGTGAAGGCTATGTGATGATGTGGGGCTATTTTAATTCCAAAGGCCAAGGGAACTTTATCAGGATGCATAGTATCCTGGATCCATGAAGTAACTGGCCTTTAAAATAAAAATCTGCCTGCCTCTATGGGAATTTAACATAGGGGTGTCCAGACTTATGCACCCTGTATTTTAAGGAAGAACATTTATTTATTTACGATACATTATTCATTCACAAAGAAAATTGGTGTCCTTAAAGGTTGGATTTTTCCTAATTTGTTTAATTAAGGCATTAAGTTAAATTTACAAAAGATGATTTTTTATTCCTTTTTTTATTCAACTTTAGCATGGGTGTCTAAACTTATGCATAGCACTGTAATATAATGCAACAATTTTTGAGGAATCTTATCAACAATATAACAAAATTACGTAACAATTTTTTTTCTTGAATGATTGAGTGACAATAATGCCACGTAATGTGACAATTGCATAAAAATATGTTTTACAAATGATAATGTGGCTGTTACTTAAATGTGTAAATTAAATCATATGAAAATTGTTCCAAATAATTTTGACAGTATTACAATTAATGGGCTGTTTACAGGACACCGTTTTCAACTAAAAACATAAAACATTTTATGTGGTCTTTTGAGACACATTTTATGTTTTGTTTTTTTTGTTTTTATTGGCTGTTCGTTTACTCGACAACAGCATTTTGGGTGCCTGAAAACGGTCTTCGTGTAAACAACAAAAACACAAATCTTGGAAAACTATGACGTCATGCACATGCGTATTACGTGTTCAGTCTATAGTGTTTCATCGCCATCTAATGGCCTGGAGCAGAATACAGCGTTTTTAGTCATTTTCGTGGATCCGTGTGAATAGGAAACATTTTGACAATGATGTCGTCTGTACGCGGAAAACTCAGAGGAAAAACTTCTCCGTTTTAAGCATATCGTTGTCATGTAAACGTACCCTAAGTCACATAATGCAAATATTCCGTACAAATGGTAGTACGAATAATAGCGTTATAATTACGTTGCATAATGTGACAACTGTGTAACAGTGACTTTACAAATGATAGCATAACAATTACGTTGTATAATGTGATAATTGTGCAAGAATGGCTTTAAACACAATTCAAGCACAGCAGAAATTACGTACAATGGTTGTATAAACAATAGCATTACAAATACGTCACTTAACGCGACAATTTGGTAACAGTGGTTTCACGAACTATAGCATGCAAATTATACTGTATAATGCAAGAATTATGCAGGAATAAAACAAAATAAATGAGTACAAATAGTTGTATGAACAATAGTGTTACAATTACGTCCCATAATGCAACAACTGCGTGAGAGCAGCTCTTACAAATGAGTGTTACAGTTCCGTTACATAATGCAATATTTATGTATGAATGGTTTAAAATGTGAAAATTATGAACAATTGGTTTTACGAACAATTACAATTACGTCCCATAATGTGACTGCGTGAGAGTGGCTTTACAAACTGTAGCATTACAATTACAGTGCAGAATGCAGTAATTATGCAGGAATAAATTTAAACATGAAAATGTCACAATTATGTCACATAATGCAACAATTAGGTAAAAACTACTGTATGTTTAAATGCTAACAAGACAGTTAAGTTGAATAATGCAACAACTACCGTACATGTACGAAAGATACCATGAAAAGTCTGTTGCATGATGCAATAATTGTGAAAGAGTGTTTTTACAAACATACTGAACAATTTTCAAAGAAATTCTTTCTACCAATGAGGCTTATTGAAATTTACAAATTCTGGCCAATTTATTGCTACAAATTACTGTGAACATCACTGAAAAAGAGGGCTCACTGTATCTATAAGAACAGAATTTAGGTGTCTGAGCTCTTTGCACAGGGTTATCTTTACAATGGAAGAAAAATTTGATAGTGTTCATTTATATTATTTTATTAGGATGAGATTATAATACGGGCCATTAACATCGGTAATACTGCACACTCTCTCTCTTTATGCAAGGGTATGGATCATTAAGATATTGAATGTTCTGTTGAAAGCTCACAAACGGTTGTGTTTTGTTTTTGCGTCAATGTGAAAATTAATAAATAAAATATGAATCATCACTGTTGTCAGAGCAGATCTATACATTGCTTTTGATGCAAACTGTTTACAGTTGCATAAAATCCAGCCGTTTCATTTGCCGTCAAAACTTGTCCTGCGTTCTTGCAGTGAAGTCCAGTGCCAGTTCGATCTCAGTGATGAAACTTGCATATCAACTAGACTCGAATTTGCATGTGCCACCAAAATCGTTGGGCATGAGGGCGATGATTCCGGCATTCCGCTCTTGGCATTGCCATCTCGGCTCAATAGTTTTAGGGTCTATTCCCCTGGGTGTCAGATATCTCAGGGTTCAGAACATTCATATACATACATATCCATAAAAATAATTTAGAGAGTCAGAGTGTGTTATATAGCAGAAGAGGGAGAGAGAACAGTGAGTGCACAGGGAAGGCCGACACAGATGGTTCACGGCTCTTTTGGGACCTGCGATAGAGTCTGCCATGCCATCACGGTGGCGTCAGGGGAATTGAGCTGTGGGACTTGCGTTTGAAGCTCGGATCTTCCACGTGTCATCTGATTACCTCTGACAGTTGAGTTCACCGTTTCATAACCATGTTCAGCTTTTGCTTAGACACTCTTCTTGGAAACATTAAATATGTAAAATGCTTGCTGCATGTAGATGAGAAAAACTCATCTGATTTTGCAAATAATGTCTCCATTCAAAATCTGTTTTTCCTAGATGGCAATGAGACAGCTAAGGTTGAATGTCTTTGAGAACTCTATTAAGTCTCCAGAGCTATGAATGAACTACATCTGATAAATATTTTTTCCGCCTATTGTGACATAAATCTGACTGCAAGGGATTATCAAAAAAGAAAAAAATGTGAGGTGAGGATTATTAAGGTGTAGGCACTGCTCTCAAAAGTGGAGGCTGATGAATGTGAGCTTGCACTTTTTTTTCTTGTTCGAGAAGCCGTTTCACTTAGATATAAGTCACGATAGGGAAGTAATGTTTATCGCAACTTTCATTTCACGCTGAGTTTAAGGTCTTTGCACCCTTTAGTAGTGTTGCAGTCCTCGACACCAGTAACTTGGTCTTGGTCTGGTCTTGGTCTTGTCTTGGTCTCAACACACACTGGTCTTGGTCTTGTCTTGCTCGCAACACACACTGGTCTTGTCTTGTTTTGGTCTCAACACACACTGGGCTTGTCTTGTCTTGGTCTCAACACACACTGGTCTTGTCTTGTTTTGGTCTCAACACACACTGGGCTTGTCTTGTCTTGGTCTCAACACACACTGGTCTTGGTCTCAACCCCTCAATGTCTTGGTCTTGTCTTGGTCTCAACACACACTGGTCTTGTCTTGGTCTCAACCCCCCAATGTCTTGTCCTTGTCTTGGTCTCAACACATACTGGTCTTGGTCTCAACCCCTCAACGTCTTGGTCTTGTCTTGGTCTCAACACACACTGGTCTTGGTCTCAACCCCTCAACGTCTTGGTCTTGTCTTGGTCTCAACACACACTGGTCTTGTCTTGGTCTCAACCCCCCAATTTCTTGTCCTTGTCTTGGTCTCAACACACACTGGTCTTGGTCTTGTCTTGCTCGCAACACACACTGGTCTTGTCTTGGTCTCAACCCCCCAATGTCTTGTCCTTGTCTTGGTCTCAACACACACTGGTCTTGGTCTTGTATTCCTCTCAACATGCACTGGTCTTGTCTTGTCTTGGTCTCAACCCCCCAATTTCTTGTCCTTGTTTTGGTCTCAACACACACTGGTCTTGGTCTTGTCTTGGTCTCAACACACACTGGTCTTGGTCTTGTCTTGGTCTCAACACACACTGGTCTTGGTCTCAACCCTTCAATGTCTTGGTCTTGTCTTGGTCTCAACACACACTGGTCTTGGTCTCAACCCCTCAATGTCTTGGTCTTGTCTTGGTCTCAACACATACTGGTCTTGGTCTCAACCCCTCAATGTCTTGGTCTTGTCTGGGTCTCAACACACACTGGTCTTGGTCTTGTCTTGGTCTCAACCCCTCAATGTCTTGGTCTTGTCTTGGTCTCAACACATACTGGTCTTGGTCTCAACCCCTCAACGTCTTGGTCTTGTCTTGGTCTCAACACACACTGGTCTTGGTCTCAACCCCTCAACATCTTGGTCTTGTCTTGGTCTCAACACACAATGGTCTTGGTCTTGTCTTGCTCGCAACACACACTGGTCTTGTCTTGGTCTCAACCCCCCAATGTCTTGTCCTTGTCTTGGTCTCAACACACACTGGTCTTGGTCTTGTATTCCTCTCAACATGCACTGGTCTTGTCTTGTCTTGGTCTCAACCCCCCAAAGTCTTGTCCTTGTTTTGGTCTCAACACACACTGGTCTTGGTCTTGTCTTGGTCTCATCCCCTCAAGTCTAGGTCTTGACTTGGTCACAGCTTAGGTGGTCTTCACTACCCCTCAAATTGTGTAGGCTTCATATTGACACTGAATTTTGAATTAAATTAAATGTTGATGTCTAACAGAACATGGTACAATAAAGATGATTTTCATTCTCTAGTTCTACTGAGAGACACCGTGGGATTGTCATCACAAGTTGTGAAACTTGTGATTAATGGCCACAAAAGACTGATTATTATTTCTATCTCGTCCTTTCGCCCAGCGTTCAAAAAGCGAGCAAGGTCATAACCAAAGGTAGAAGATTAATTTGGTCTTACCTGATAAATTATGAGAATTAGCCTGTTGGGAAAAAAACAGTACTTGGTGAGCTGTTTCTGATTGGTCCAATAGAAACAAAGCAGAGGTTCTGATTGGTCCAAACAGTCATGAAATTTAAAATGGCAGTTTAATTTCAAGCTAGGTTAGAAGGTGGGTGTGTTTTAGCATAGATATAAGTGCTAAGGTGATAGGGAGATTTCTGACTTTGGATATGCCATTTCTCACAACTAAGAATGGCATATCTAATAATGCAAGGAAAGCATTGCCACTGTCAGAAAAAAAACCTTGACGGCGTAATTTTTTAAACTGCCATACTATTTTTTTTCCTCTTTATGTGCTGTAGCTATTTGAGAATCCCAAAAGCAGCTGAAAGATTGCAAAGATCTGCAATTCCAGTCGAAGCCGAATAAACAACACAAAAAGTACTTTTCATCTTTTGGAATTTCATTTCTTTTTCAAAGACCCATGGCTTTCCTTTGACAGTGATGACATGCTAATCCTCTGGGCTCAAACAAGTCCTGCGCTATTACTCTCTCTCTGCGGTGTACGGACCACCATATTGTGTTCATTAGAGGAAATGTGGTCATTCTCAGCAGACGACTTCATTCCATTATATCTGACATGAGCTCATGCTGCAACATCAACAGGCCAAAGCAACATCATTTCAGCTCATGGTGACATTCTACAATGAATCTTGCAAGCACTGCACCCTGGGACATGAGCTCTCCATTACACCCCATTGCTAAAGGGAAAGCAACTTTAAGGGTCAAGCTTGGGGATAATGGTTACACATTTATAAGTGGTTTTAATAAAAGATATCTACTAATTTGTTAGATCTTTACATAAGGACCACACCTGCACAGCAAATCTATAAATGATAGGAATAAATTAACTCTTGTAAAATAACATAATACATTCATTAAAGGGTTAGTTCACCCTGTTGAGCCTCTATGTACTGCATGTTCGCTGATATTGATCAGTTTATATGTGAATAAAAGCCAAAATTAAATGTCCATCATATAAAGCAATCAAGTCTCTTCAGAAAATGTGGACTGAACCGCTTAATTCATATAGATTAGTTTTACAATCTCTTTATGCACTTTTTGAAGCGTCAAAGTGGTAATTGCATAGCTGTAAATGGAGGGACAGAAATCTCTCAGATTTAATTTAAAACATCTCAATCTGTGTTTCAAAGATGAATGAAAGGCTCACGGGTTTGGAACATCATGAGGGATAGTGATCGATTAAATAATTTTCATTTTTAGGTGAACTAACCCTTTAATAACTAGCTTTTACTAATAATAACATTTACAAACATTATTACATTATGACGCTTAACAGATCATTTGTTAATCTGTGTTATTCTTATATATTTGCTTTTTTAATTATCCTCCGAATCTGTAAACGATTAGTTTACAGTTTTAGAGTAAACTTTTAGAGTTTAGAGTTTTGTTGATGGCTTATTAATTGAAGTTATTATAAATGAGTAGTATTTTTGATATATATATATATATATATATATATATATATATATATAGTCAATTTAACATTAATCTATAATAAATTACATAAAAAAAGGTTTAAATTATGAATTAAATTGGTCATCACTTCAGCCAATTTTAACAGTGCCATGATAAGTGCAAAAAGCCAGAAAACATGCATAATAATGTGAAAAATCACATTATTTCGTTTTGATAACTTCCATCTGCTCATGCGATCCAAAATCCCAAATAATAAACTAAAACTAAATTATTTGTATGATTTTAATGCTAAATTACATCAGTCTTTCAGAGTTCACCAGATTTAGTATAAAGACATTAGAATTCACCATGAGCAAATGTACATTATCAACTTCCCCAATGTCCGGCGAATAAAAAGTTTTGTTACTTACTGTTAGGATCCACATTTTCACACAGTTCGGTTTTGGCCTCGCCGTTTGGTCGGTCGCTGGGTTTGTGCGATAGACGCGAGGACATGGTGGCCGCCGTCACCACGGCCTTGAAGCTCCGCTTCCGCTTCTGTACATTGAGCTCCGGGTGGAAGATGATGACGTAGACCTTAGGCATGTAGAGCATTCCCAGAGCAACGGACGCGCTCAGATTCATGGAGATGGTCAGCGTGGTTGTCTGGATGTAGAGCTTTGGAAAGAAAAAAAAAACATGGAAGAATTTAGTTTTATATTGCATATAACAGCAAGGGAATTCTCCAAAGAGGCATAACAAATGAAAAACAGCTTCATAAAGATCTTCAAAAAGAGCTATGAAAGTATAATGTTGGTAGTTCATGAATTATGTAGTCCATTAGGTATTTCTGCACACCTCGGTATGGGATTCAAGATGGAATGAAGAATAAAGTAAAATCTGAGGTCAGTACGAAATACACTCAATGTTGATGTCCTGGTGGGAGAATTCAAAGCGAAATGGATGATAATAGTCCTTAAAACCTCGAGTAGCTGTCATTGCCTGAGAGCACAGGCTCTTGCACGGATATACTTTTCTTGAATGAAAAAAAGGAGCTTGTCAAAGTATTATAATGAAGGCTTTCATGCCGCGACCATATCACATTAGTACTACGGCAAAGATTCATTTCATGTGGCAGTTAACGGCACTCTGGCAAGTATGTAATTACCGATATCCTCAGTGTGTTTAATCTTTAATGTTGTGCGAGTTCAAAGCCTGTTAGGAAGGTCACGGGTGTGTTTCAATTAAGGCAACAGGACCCAGTCATGAATGAATTGTGAAAATCATTAAAACATTTTTTTTTGTTACGCAAATTGTCACAGAAATTTGTTCTGCTCGTCTTTTGTGAATGAGGCCCAGCATTTCGACTGCATTTCTACCACAAACATATCGATCGGCCAATGAAGCAACTCAAGTTGTGAAACCTAATTGGCAGAAGGTCAGATCCATTTTATAGCTTATTCAGATCAAAAACCATCTCCTTAGACATGAGGAACTGGTTTTATTTCAGTTAGCCTAATAGCTGGTTTGATTTGCATTGAGAGATGATCTTATGGAAAGTACTCCATGCCAATGGAGAAGGTATGGTGAAGGCTATGTGATGATGTGGGGCTATTTTAATTCCAAAGGCCAAGGGAACTTTATCAGGATGCATAGTATCTTGGATCCATGAAGTAACTGGCCTTTAAAAATAAAAATCTGCCTGCCTCTATGGGAATTTAACATAGGGGTGTACTCACTTATGCACCATGTATTTTAAGGAAGAACATTTATTTATTTACGATACATTATTCATTCACAAAGAAAATTGGTGTCCTTAAAGGTTGGATTTTTCCTAATTTGTTTAATTAAGGCATTAAGTTCAATTTCCAAAAGATGATTTTTTATTCCTCTTTTTAGTCAACTTTAACATGGGTGTCTAAACTTATGCATAGCACTGTATATGTAGACTCTGATCAGAATTTCATGGCCCATATTTGACTTCTACCTTTTCCATTTTTAGCACGTTATGAGAGCAACGATCACAAACCCGAACAGCCGGGATAACTGAATTCCCGTGGGCTCTCAAATCACACAACCTTAAAGCTTTCCGAAAGAAAAAGTGTGAAAACCTCTAGGGGTGTCACATTAATTTGCCAAATCCAAAGTGCAAATGCAGTGAACTGACACATGATTCTTTCTGTGCCGGAGATCGACACCTAATTCTACAGCTTTTCATTGGCCGCCGAGATGTGTGATGCTGACCCTGGGATAGAGGAGAGAACCCATCATGCTTGACATAACAAAAACCATATTCACTTCCTACACCGTGTCCAAACGAGGTGTGACGTGTCAAAGCAACAAGCAATAAAAGTTAGGCTACTTCTGTTGCATTAATTCAAGCTTCTGTCACTTTTAAAACAACCCAACTGGAATACAAATATGAAAACTTAAACTTATTTTATTTCAGGTAGTTGATGAGGCAACCTTCTCCATTTTCATTTAGTTTACTTGATAAAAAAAAAAAAAAAAACACAACAAAATAAAATAAATAAATAACTGAAATTAAAATGGAAACAGAAAATATAAAATTAAATCTAATTCAAAATATAAATAAAAAACTTTAATAGTGTCTTAATTATGTAAAAAAAAAAAAAAAAAAATACAAATTACAAAGAAAATGATCTTGTTTTTCAGCTACCTCAAAGTCCTGTGAGAAATCTAATCCCATCTTGTGGTTTATTACTTTTCAAATACGCTTCTAATTTATTTTGACCTTCACTGAATACCGTAACTAAAGCTAAATGTCTCGTTTCACTGTCTGGTGCACTTCATTATGCAGTTTGACCTCTTTTGGTGATTTTCTGTGTAAAATGGAACCAAATGACGTAGAAATTAAATATCAATGAGGACAGTCTGATCATAAACTTAAGCATCAGGTTTCTTAATTATATAAATAATATTATATGTATATATCACATATTGAATGGGTTTTGTGATGCGCACAGCAAATAACCTTGTGTAACGCGCACACACACACACACACACACACACACACACCCCTCTGGCTGCTGCTTAGCAGTGATCAGCGTTAATTACTGAACAATAAGTCTGAACACTCGCTCTCATCTGAAACGTTTGGATGTAAAGGAGGATATGGCGAAGAGGGAGAGTTTTATGGATGTGATTTGGGCTAATAATGGATCAGTCAGAACCGGAGCAGCCTGGAAATAAACAGCTCCATATATGAGGAACACCGATTCTACAGAGAAGAGTTTATAAAACATTGCAGAGAGATTGAAAATCGAACGAACAAGAAGTGGTCTAAAACATCCATACTATAGATTCAAGAACTGGGCTGGGCTGTATGACAATATATATATATCGTATGTACGATGAGACCATAGAAATATGTCCACCGGTACTGATTTATATGTCAATATGTGGAAGAACTTGCCACGAAGGGATTTTGTCACGTACCTAGAGGTTTATGGTTGTCGCAACTTGCTGCATTTAAATGTGGCTTATTCAATTAAAACTTAGAGTCAGAATCAATTTTATAATATTAAACCAGAAAATAAGATTATTCATTACAAATGAATAAGTGTGACATCAATACAAAAACATGAAGTTTCCCATTATGTAACACTTGAGGAAAAAAAGCAGTAAACATAATATTTTAAAATAGATTCTGACTGTACATTTTTATTTTGTAAATGTGATGTGTGGGTATATATATATATATATATATATATATATGAATCAGTGAGTGAGTGTGTGTATATATATATATATATATATATATATATATATATATATATATATATATATATATATATATATATATATATATATATATATATATATATATATATATATATATATATATATAATAAATAACTTCACTTTTTTGTCACAGCCTTATTCCAAAAATGGATTAAATCCATTATTTTCCTCAAAATTCTACCAACAATACCCCATAATGACAACGTGAAAAAAGTTATCAGGTTTTTCAATGCAATCCTGTCTCGGAGGTCTACAGACAATTCCTTGGACTTCATGGATTGGTCTGTGCTCTGACATGCACTGTTAACTGTTGGTTTAACTTAAAAAAAGTAAGTTAACTGGTTGCCTTAAAATTTTGAGTTCATTGAAATAAAAAATTTGAGTTAATACAGAGAAGGAGATTGGGTTAATCAACAGCATTTCAAAATATTATGTTATCTGAACCACATTAATTATCTAAGTTGATTTGACAAAAGAAAAAAAAAGTTGTGATAACAAATCATGAAAATATTTTTTTTTACAGTGTAGACAGGTGTGTGTCTTTCCAAATCATGTTCAATCAACTGAATTTACCACAGGTGGACTCCAATCAAGTTGTAGAAACATCTCAAGGATGATCAGTGGAAACAGGAGGAGGTGAAGTGCTGTGTACTTTCCGGATGCACTATACAATCAATCAATCAATCAATCAATCAATCAATCAATCAATCAGTCAATTCAAAAGGTCAACAAGGCCCTTTATTGATATATTATTGCGGCTATAAAAATAGTTTGTTAAAGCATTTTAACATAAAGTGTCACACAATGTCCCAGAGTCCCAATGCCCGAATTCATCATATGTCACAGGATTTTTGTGCCATTGCAAAGCTTAAACAAACATTGTCCCACACTAAACCGCATTCGTCAGACTAAAACCAATTCCAGCAGTCTTAAATCACCTGAAGACATCAACCTACGACAACCTCATTAACACTAGTGACAGACCAATTCACAATCCATCGCCTTATGACAACATGCAATTTAAATAGATAAGAATTCAATTGGTGTGCCGCCCCCTGCCGTGATCACATGCTAATCTTAGCGATCTATCAGCCAGATTCCTGCAGTCTTTCTACTGTTCTTCTTCCGTCAAACAAAGACACAAAGATCTGGAATGCTGGAATAGGCGCTGAAGATGCATTTTAGTTTTGTGCTGGAACAGAGTCTACAGGATTGTAACCCTCTTCTAAGCAACGTCTTTGCCTTAAAACCCCGTTTTTGAAAACCAATCCTCAAAATGACGGCTTTTGATGCGTTCAGAGAGTCACACCTATAGAGGAAGCAAGACATCCCACGCATGCCACAAGAGAGGCTTCCCGAACTGCACACAAGCATCAGTCGGCTTCAGATAGGAAGGGACTTATTATATAAAGTGACATACATACAGTAACAGAGGAAGTTGACTCAAACTGCGCTGTGATGTAGTTTACCGTCACACTGGATGAAGGTGACACATTTGGCACTACTGAGAAACGCAATCGCGGGAGACGTACAGTAGGCGGAAAGGCATTTTCACTTGGATCACCTTACATGCAAAAGGACAATGCCTTTTGTCATCTAAAGATCCTTTTCTTTTCCTTGAGAGACTCTTTTTTTTTCCGGTTTGGTGTCAGTGTGTAATTCAGCTTGAAACTAGCAAAGGCATCTACACAAAGACACAATGAGCTTATTGATCGCGTTTTCAAAGACCCACTCATTTTCCACGCATTCAACTATCCACTGGCAACGTCAAAAAGAGGAACGTTCCTATGGCGGAATGCGGAAAAATAAAGTCTTCTGCGGTCGTCACATCAAACATGTTTTAGGCGGCATTTCAGAAGCCGGATCATGATGCGATTTGACATTAGAGTCCTAGTTAGAGCTAAGTTTTTGTATTTCCTAAAGAAAATGTCAGTGGGTTGGAAGCCCATTACTGCCAAAGTTATGACTTTGCTTCTCGTAATTGCGTCTTTATATTGTTATATTGTGACTTTTAATCTCACAATTGCAACTTTGTTACTCATAACTCAGACTTTATGTGACTTTATATCTCGCAACTGTGACTGTTTCTCGTATTTTCAACTTTATATCTCACAATGTGAATAGATCTTGCAATTCCAACTTTGTTTCTCGTAATTGAGACTATATCACAATTTGACTATACATCATGCATATGCGACTATGCTTCTCATAGTTCAGACTTTTCTGGTAGTTGGCCCCTTTATATCTTGCAATTGTGACTTAGTTTATCATAATTGCAAATCTATATTTTACAATGTGACTATATATCTTATAATTGCAACTTTCTTGTAACGGCGACTTTATATCTTTCAAAGTTGTAATTGCTACTTTATATCTCAGTGTAACATTATATCTCCCAACTTTGACTTTGTCATATTTTCAACATTATATATTTTGCTATTCCAACCTTTTTTTCTAGTAATTGAGACTATATATCACAATTTGACTATAAATCATGCATTAGCGACCATGCTTCCCGTACAGTAGTTTCGACTTTTCCTTGTAATTGTAGTTTTCTTGTAATTCACATCTCTCAATGTGAGTTCATATCTCAAAATTACAACTTTGTTTCTCATAATTGAGACTTTATATATCACAATTTGACTTTATATCAAGCATTTATGATTGTTTCTTGCAATTTCAACTTTTTCTTGTAATTGGCGATTTATATCTCTCAATGTGCCTTTATATCTTACAATTGCAAATTTGTTTCTCTTAATTATGATTTTATATCTTTTAGTGTGACTTTATACTGTATTTCACAACTGTGACTTTGTTTCTCATTACTACAACTTTATATATCAAATGACTTTACATATCGCAACTGTTTCTGTAACTTTGTTTCTTGTATTTTAAACTTTATATCTCACAATGCAAATATATATCTTGAAATACCAAACTTGTTTCTCGTAATTGACACTTTATATATCACAATTTGTCTATAAATCATCCATTTGTGACTATGCTTCTTGTAATTTCGACTTTTTGTTATACAGTAATTGGCCCTTTATATCTCTCAATGTGGCTTTATATTTCACAATTGCAACTTTATATCTCTCAAAATGACTTTGTTTCTCATATTTTCAACTATATATATATATCACAATTTGAATAATCATGTGTGTGCAATTATGCTTTTTCTTGTACATTTCTTGTAATTTACATCTTTCAATGTGACTTCATATCTCACAATTGCAACTCTGTTTCTTGTAACTGAGACTTTATCACAATTTGACTTTATATACTCACAACCTTTTCTCGTAACTGCAATTTTATATCTCTCAAAATTACTTCATATCTCACAATTACAACTTTGTTTCTCATAATTGCTACTTTATATCTTGCAATTGCTACTGTTTCTCTTTTTTATAGTATATCTTACAATGAATATATATTTCTTACAGTTCCGACTGTTATAATTGTGCCTATAATTTGCCTTTACAATGTGCCTATATCTCACAATTGCAACTATATTTGTTCATTTAAACTTTTTCGTGCAGTTGGGCCATTTGTTTCACGCAATTACAAGAAAAGAAGTCGCAATTGTTTCCCCCAATTGCTACTTTGCTCTTGACTTTAAAACATTTTTTTAAACTTTTTGTTTGGAATAATATGCACCAAAGAATAAGACCAGCATTGTGCATTAAAAACAAGTAAATGAGACGAAAAAAGTAAATGAGACATAAAGACAAAAGGTCAGTTGCAACACTGCATTTTTCTGAAACCCACTTGACAACACAAACAACCCACTTAATTCAGAGTGATGGGTGGATCTATTTGGAATGCATTATGTTTCATTTACATTTAAAATATCTGTAGACGGGGATGTAGCATGTAAGAAGCGGTCTGAAATGCTTAACTGGCATGACTAATCCAAAAAAAAAAAAACTATGCATGCATTGCAAATTAGCTTGATTGCAATCCAGACTTCCATGCATGCTCATGAAACAAACAAAGCTAAGCGTTGGCGGTACCAACACATACAAATGGCCCTTTCTGTATGACATGTATATGTCTGATCCTACGCTTTGAAGTGCATGCATATGTACACCGCAGTGTGAAGGAAGAGACAGCATGCCACATCGCTACAAAATCTGAGACACCTGCGTTCACTGACCTAAATCCACATGGGAAGGCCACAGATGGCATAAATAAAACAGCCCCCTGCATTAAACATGGGTCAACACTCATGCATGCACAGTATCCTAAACTCAGCATCACGTTCATTTTCACTGAAACGGCATTTTCATTTACAAAAAGCACCTGCTTTGTTGTAGTGTAAAAGAACAGTCGAATTTGATTCATATGGATGTTTTTTAATTCAATGTACAGATTATTTGCAAGATAGTGGCCATAAGCAGTAAGCTGTGACAATTAATAAGTCACTAATTTACATTTGGGTCATTCCTACAGTTTGGTGAATTTGGTAAACAATACTAAATATTTTACGGTAACATTTAATTTTACAGTGTCCTTGTTACATGTAACATGTACTTACCACAGTAATAAAAGTAAATTATGGATAATTATATGCAACTAACTCTCAACCAAACCCTAATCCTAACCTAACCTTATAGTAAGTACATGTAGCTAATTAATATTACTCAGTTCTTAAATATATAATTACACTGTAACAATGACACCTTAAAATAAAGTGTAACCTATTTTACATTCATTTTCATGCCACATGGCTTTCTATGCATAGATGTACATCCTGTTAACAAAAAAAATCAGATTTTGATAGTACCTATGAATCATAGTAATTTAAAAAACACACACATTTGAAACACTTGAAAGATAAATTCTCATGTTCCCAATCATGTTTTCTCGATTTCACTTTGAAATAATGGTTACATATACGGAATGATTTTAAATTAGCAATTATGAGGAACAGTATATTCATTTCGACTTAAAATACAATTTATTGTGATACATGTTTCTTTTAAATGTGTAAAACCATTAAATTAGGTAGTATCTCAATCTCCAGTCCACCGTTACATTGCTGTTACTTGCCCTTTGAACAAAATCACATGACTTACTCAAGAAGTATTTGTCATGAACTTTCCTCTATTCTTTTTCATTTTTAGAAGACTTATAATATTAGACTTATAATAAGAAGTCTAATATTGTAAAACATAACATGTCCACCCTGTTGTGTCACTTTATTTATCTTTATAAAATAGATTTTATACTGTATATCCATTAAAAGTCTTCCTAAATGTTAGACTTCTGCTAGCATATTGTTCATTCCTAGCTAGTGCTAGCTAACGGGCTTCTAAACTTAAAGGGATAGTTCACTTTGAAATTAATTTTTGATATGTTTTAGCTTACCTCAAGGGCATCCAAGATGTAGGTGTCTTTGTTTCCGCAGTAGTTTCAATTTTTATATTTTCAAGTACACATTGATGGCCTAAGACACGAAACGAGCGGTTTGTGTGAGAAATCGAACAGTATTTATATCGTTGTTATCTCTTGAAAACAGCACACGTCCAAATGATCTGACGGCGCGAGCGGGTATAGATATATACATAGATGTCGCCTTGGCTACTGCAGTTCATTGGAACGACACCGTAGCCAAGCGACTTCTAGTGTATATATCTATACCCGCCCGCGAGCGGGTATAGATGCATAGATATATACACTAGATGTCGCCTTTGCTACTGCAGTTCATTGGAACGAAACCGTAGCCAAGGCGACATCTATGAATATATCTATACCCGCCCGCGCCGTCAGATCATTTGGACGTGTGCTGTGTTACAAGAGGTAAAAACGATATAAATACTGTTCATTTTCTCACACAAACCGCTCGTTTCGTGTCTTAGGCCATCAATGTGTACTTACGATGGGGAATTGTTTAATTTGGACGATGGGGAATTGTTTTAATTTGGACTCTGTGCTTGTGTTTTGATACAGTGACCATCGACCTGCATTATATGACTGACAGACAAGAACGGTTTGACCTAAAAATATCAAAATTGAAACTACTGCGGAAAAAAAAGACACCTACATCTTGGATGCCCTTGAGGTAAGCTAAAACATACCAAAATTTATTTTCAAAGTGAACTATCCCTTTAAAGCGTCCAGCCTGTTAAGGTCCACCCTGTTACAGCCCACATGTGAAATATTTGGTCGGAATTATTAAGTAATACTACTAGTCTTTTCAACTTTTTTTTAACATTCCCACACAACGGCGTAACTCGCTGCTTAACTATCATAGTACGATGCATCGTTGAAGAAATCAACTTGCTAGTCGCGACTGTTTCCCGAAACCGTATTGTCGCAAAGTGGTCGTTCAACCACGTTGGTTAATGATTTCTCGCAGGTGGTGGAGTAATAACTCCTATAAATGAAACTGTTTGAGATCGAATTAATGCTAGATGTTTTACTATAAATTATGGGCATGACATCTGAGGACTATTTCTCATTTTTCTCAGTTATTTTGCTTTATTTCCAGATTCGATCATAGGCTCGTTCTTATGTACTAGAGCACATTCACACATGCACAGTCTTCAAAGACACCGCTTTAAATCTCTTGACAACCTAAAAGATGTAAATTACATTTGTATGTATTCTAAACAAAAAATATAGGTTGTCCTGAGTGTCAATGATTTATTGAGTCCACATGTCATGCAAACTAGAAACTCTGCTTCTAACCACAGGTTAGTTCCAAACACACAACTTTGCTATGCTGTGTGCGAATGTTCGTTGCCCGTCGAAACACAGACTCGTTGAACTATGTTGATAACGACGGAACTTGCGACCGTGCTTTCGGGAAACGCACCCCTCCTCAGTCCCAAACCCACCAAACTGTAGGAATGATTATGTAGCTCGTCCCATAAACATATTTTGATTGCCTGTGATTTCTTGCTTCAACTTCAACTTTCACTTATTTGTCGCACCTGGTCATGACACAGAAGTCTGCGTGTCTGTTTACGCAAGTTAATTCAGATCTGACAACAACACCTGCAGGTCAGGCGAACTCTTTGTCCCTTTATCAACCTTTGTCATTTTCCCACCTGCTCTCCATGTGCATCTTACGTGACTCATCCTCAGCCCCAGGTGGCCCATACATGCTGACCACCAACACAAGCAGATACGAGGCGACTATTCAGTGTGCATGTTGCTCAGTGGTGCTCCTTAAATCGGCGACGAAGTGAAAATTTGGTGTAGGTTAATCCTTGTGCATTTATAATTACGGATGTTCCAGTCAGAAAGCAAATGTAGGCTGGGATTATGCAAATGAATGCATAAAAGGCACATAATGAGATTTATTGCAACAGCCCGCACCTGCTAGGGGTATGATTGGCGATTATGTTCGGAATCAGTACGCAAGGAAACAAACGCTAACCAGGCTTTTTTTGAAAGCATATTCAGCAGAGGGAAACGAGAGGCCGTGATTGAAGAAATGTGTTATGATTGGATACTTGATGACTCTTTTGGTTTTTTAATAGTTATGCTTGCTCAGATGTCAGCATGGATTAGTGACTGTGCATGGAAAGGCTTCATACCGATTATGGAATGTTTTCCGAACGTTAGGGTTAGGTTTTTTTTTTTTTTTTTTTTCAACGATAATAGATATTGCTGACACCAAAATCCAAGGTGGGGAAAATGTGATTATTCGGCTGATCGTTTTATAAATCTACATCATTATTGGTATTATTATGAATAAAAATATCAATGAAATGAATAAATAAATTGTATTTATTTTAAACAAAAACAAATAAACAAAATGAAATAGATTGATAATAATATTTATATTTTAATAATAATAATAATAATGATAAACATCATCATCATAAATAAATAAATAAATGATTTAAAGGATTGATTGTGTCATGTGCTAGTGTTTGTTTGTATTAGTCACATGTCTTCCTTTGTTCTGTTTTCCCGCCACTCATTTGTTTCCATGACAACCTTTATCAGTTCATCTGTATCACCTGTGTTTAGTAAGTCAGTGTTCATCTGTGTTTGTATTTAGTTCCAATCTGTTCAGTCAGTCCTTGTCCGATCTCCGTCCTACTAAGTGTGTGTACCTTCTGCCTGTCTGTACCTGTTTGTATTATATTGTTAGTAAAAGTTTGTATTGGAACTTTTGATTCTCCCTTGTCTTCTTCTGCCTGCCCCACACCATGACAGATTGATTGATTGATTGATTGATTGATTGACTGATAGCTAATAATATTAATAATAATAATATCGTGGAAAATGTAGATCCTTAATTGCTGAAGACTTTACATTAACTTTCCATGTGGCAATTAAAGCAAAAATGTCCATCCGCCTACACAGCCATAAAACAACTACAAGCTCTAAAATAATGAATGAGCCCTGGGTCACTTCATCCACTCCAGCCTTGAGACCACAGACACAATAAAACACTGGACTTTAGAGAGCTGAAAGCACCGCTGAGAGACAGATACAGCGTTTCTCTGTTCATTTAAGACAAGAGTGGTTCAGTCACAGGCTAATGACAGTCTCACATCTCACAGCACATATTCAATAGCTGCTCTCATCAAAAATACATTTTCACAGTCTCTTCAAAAATATGTGAGTGATGGTGGCTTGTGTTGAAGGTGTTGCGATTGCAATGCGCCTGCAAAGGTCAGGGATCCCACATTTTATGACCAATGATTACACTATACTATTCCACAACCTTTCCAGTTATGATTTATGGATTTTGAATTGTGATTCAGACCAATTAGCTAATAAATAAATAGAAAAATGTGTACCTTTCCCATGAGAATAGTTTCCATGATTGATACTGTAAGCCCGTCTAAATCGGTCCAATGGCGGTATCCGATAGAACGGGTGAAGGTCTCTGCGTGTTACTGTCTTTTCCGCGTGGCAAAGTAATTTAGTTCCAATTAAACTTATCTGACTCCATTTTATAACAAACTCAAATTTAGATTAGAGACAGAGGTAATTGGCTATATACCTGAGATTGGTCACATTCACGCTTACACAATCAAAGATACTTTGGTATAGCCCCTGTGATTGCAAACACTTGAAATTAAAGTAATGTTTACTTCAGTCGAGGTATTGCCACTATTCTGTGCTTTGGATCGGCCATGCCTTGGTTTCCCACGTACACTTATCTAAAGTTACATTAAATAGGTAATAAGTAAGACACACCTAGATTTAGGTTGGTCAAGCAGCACTTTTGCTGGCCTAAACGGAAATTCACTTCTTGTTTTTGCAAACCAAGTACACTTGAATTAGTGCCAAATATTAGTCGTCACTAATCTGACGCAAAACTTGCGGTAACATACGAATCCGTTTAATCTACTTGGGAAAACAATTTCAGAGTCAGTCGGAATAAAATCAAATGTTTACAATTTATTATGTCAGGTAAATGTGTCATGCCAACTTCATAATCAGTTCAAAGATAATACAAAACATCAAATGCTCTGGAATAAAGAGAAAAGATGTGAACCTGACATTAGAAAATACATGATGCTGAGAGTCTCGGCCACTCTCTGCATCACAGGCTAATTTGAGTTACATATCGCCCGGAGCCTTCTTCAGCATCTCCCTAAATATTCAGACCAAGGCAGAAACCTCTTTTCAAATATAAACATGAGTTCACAGTGGGAATTTGCTTTAACCCTCTGGGGTCTGGGCTGTTTTTGGGGCCCTTGAGATGTTCTGACATGCCCTGACATTTGTGCTTTTTTCAGTTGCTTATAAACATATTAATGGCAAAGGTGTAAATTCACTCTATAAAGCACAAACAGGGCTACCATAATATGTGAGCCATGTGTATGTACATGTTTTCATTTTTGAGAGAATAATGTTTATGCGTGGTTATTGAAAAAAATAAAAAATAAAAATTCTGAAATAAGGCCACAAAACACATAGTAAATATGTGTCAATAAGACTTTTGACAAATGGATGTCCTCGCCTAGTGTTTTTTCTTCAAAATTATGTGAAAATAGTCTTGCTTTATCGTTCACATAAAACCATACATTGATTTAAATTGATGTAAAACAGGTTTTGCTTGGAAAGCTAATATGCGAGGGGGAGGAGTAGTTTACACCTTAGATTACAGTGTCCCACCCACTTTGCATAATGATGAGCCATTCACTCAGGTGTGAAACTGACTGAGCCACAATACAAGAACAACAGATATATTTAGAAGACTTATATTGACCATTTAAGATTTTGCTTACATCTATCTTGTAAATATGTTTTGCTATTTTATTAAAAAGGTTACAATTACAACAATAATTACAATTTCAACAATATTTCAAGTGTACTCTTTCTTTGTAAAAGTCGATTTTTACTCATCTCAGTAGCAATTCAGTTTGCTAAAACATCATCATTCATTCACACACGCGATTTAAATTTAACTTCTGGCAAAGATGAAGTTGACGATAGGCTATTGACTCGCGATCTTCGCAGTAGGCTAGTGTTTTGGATGGTTTGTTTAGAACCAGCTTTCTGTAAATATATTTCACATTTTTTAGACATGTGAGGCGAGTATAGGCTACGGTCTGGTTCATGATGATCTCCAGTTCAAGCACCTTATGTTGTGATTGCTAGCCTATATTTACTTTAAATCCAGGAAATTTGTTAATGAAAAAATTATTAAAATTAAGATACAATTGATACAAAACGAAATTCGTTTTAAAGAAAGGATTTGTACTTTCTGTTTTGAGGTCTCTGTGAAAGTTTGAAAGTCTTTTAGTGCTTTTTTTAGAGCGCTCGCGTCCATAATGGAGAACTGTCACGTAATATTGTTTTTTCCTCATAAATGCGAACACGAAAAATAAAAGACAAAAGACTTTTAAGTAAAACTTACTCTGAAATTGTGTTCTCGGCGGAATTCGCTCTTCAAAATGCTGCCGTTCGTCCTCTGAGGAAAAGGTGCATTCTTCCTCGCTGTCCAGAATCATCTGAAGGGAGTCTTTATTACCGGAGAAGCGTGTCATACTCAAAACGCGATGAACTATCAGTCTGAAGTCTGATGAACAAACTGTGTTTTTATGGCATTGATCGGGGGGCGTATGCGATGCATACTAGATCAGGTAAACTATTTACATGTGAATCGCGCCGGGGGCGGGGCGGCTGCAGCTCATTTAGAGATAATGAAGGGAGAAGGAAAAACGGTACCTCTCCTTGCTTTCAAAGGGATTACATGAGTTAAAAACATTTGTTTTTTATATAAATTACTTCATTTAAAAGAGGAGATTTCAAGCTTCAAAAAGACATATCTCACGTGCCTGTGTGAGAAGTATTCGCTGAGTTATGATTCATTTTCGGACGCGTTTCAGAATGGACTACACGGACAGAGAGAAGGCAGAACTCGCTTCGTGATTATTTTTCTTTATTTGGCAAAAAGCACAACATTTTGTTTTTATTGTGAGTATACACAAAAATAATACACATTTAACAGAATCGATTGATGTATGAAACTTGTTTTATAAAATCAAAGTCAAAAGAGTATTTGGGGTCTCAATTCAACTCATAAGGAAAAAAGCAAGCAGATCACGCCGGCGTGATCTCCGACCTCTGAGGGTTAATCACCTTCCCAGACTTACTGGGGACAGAGATTGATTTACATGGGGGCATACCCACAGCAATTATACAAGATATCTCTAAACTCTCCACACCTTATAACCTTTTTTGGTTTACTTCTGTGGGAATGAGACCTTTGTACTAGTCGCACAGAGACATTTCAAATGATACCAAACATGTATAATACAGTATGATAATTGTTCATATTAAACCATATAGATGTTTGGGTGAATTCAGGTAGGGGTGCGTGAAGGGAATGATGTGTAAATTGGGAGGTGATCAACTTAAGTCTGATCGTGTCTCGAATGGGGATGGTAATAAAGCAAGAGAGTTCAAAATGTTAATTTCCTTTGTTTTCTCAGAGAGTAGCCCTCTCTTCCAGTTCTTCCAGTCAGTCTTACAATACTAAAACTGAAATTATTATAGAAAACCAACTATCATCATGAACCTGGCTTTCACAGATTCTAAATTCAAGCACTTGAAAAAACTGATCATCCAACAATTACCAGCATAATAGGAAAAGTGTTTATTTTGCTGGATACTGGCCGATATGGGATTGGCTGGCAATAAATAGGCAGATAAAGCAGCAAAGGAAGCACTTCAGTTGGAAATGACAGAACGTAATATACCAGCATCTGACGTTAATCCCATATTGAATCTGTACATTTACAATAAATGGCAAATGGAATGGAACGAATGCATTTAACAAACTATATGAGGTGAATCCAGTACTAATTCAAAGAGTTATTGTTATTATTTTGAAAATAGACCTGGGGTGCGTTTCCCGAAAGCATCGTTAGCCCACTATGGTCGCAAGTTCTGTCGTTATCAGCATAGTTCAACAATTTGGTGTTTCCCGAAACCATCGTTCCAACGAACGTTCGCAAACAGCATCGCAAACTTGTGTGGTTGGAACGACAGCTCTAGAGCTGTGGTTAGAAGCAGAGTTTCTAGTTTACATGATATGTAGACTGAATAAACCCTTATCTTTAGCAAAATAAGCAAGCTGACATTCAGTACAGCCCATGTTAATTATTTGGAATACATACAAATGTAATTTACATCTTTTAGTCTGTGAAGAGATTTAAAGCACCGTTTTTGAAGACTGCGCATGTGGGAATGTGCTCGACTACGTAGCCAAATATTGAGTCTGGTAATAAAGCAAAATAACTGAGAAAAATTAGAAATGGTCTTCAGATGCCATGTCTGTAACTTGTATGACAAAATCTAGCGTTAATTCAATCTCAAACAGATTAATTAAAATAAGTTATCAGTCCACCATGTGCGAAACGTCATAAACCAACGTGGTTGAATGATACTTTGCGACATACGGTTTCGGGAATCAGACGTGACTAGCTAGTTGATTTCAAATTGGTCACTTCAAGACTCATTCATATTTATTGAAAGAGGAACCAGTTTGTGATTTGTGTAAGAATTTCTTAAATGTAAAACACATTTTACTAAAATGTCCATTTTTAATATGATATTCGACAACGTTTTTATTCAGAAAATACATGAATGAACATTTTTAAAAAGGTTTCTCCTGGAATAATTTTAGAATTTCTATCATATATAAAATTGAAATATTCTATATAATTGTTATTTTTACTGTTGTTATATATGTATGTTTTTGTATATTGATTGTTTTAAGACAAAATTGTTAAATGATTGTAAACAATGTATAGTCATAAGTATTTAAAAAATACTGTTGATTTTGCCATGAATATAGCCGTTGCTGCTGATATGGTGCTAAATAGAATGAATGAATGAATGAATGAATTCATTAATGCATTAATTAATGATATTATTAATATTATTAAGAGTGCAGCAACAAAAAAACAACAATAATAGTATTATTAATAATAATAATAATAATAATAATAATTATTATAATTATTATTATTATTAACAACAGCAATAAATTTTTGGACAACATTATTATTATTATTATTAAGAGTGCAGCAGCGAAAACAATAATAATAATAATAAAAATAGTAAAAATAAAAAGTATTATTATTATTAACAACAATTATTATTATTTAACGTTTTTATCATTATTATCAACAACAACAGCAATAATATTATTAGTAGTAGTATTATTAGACAACAACAACTATTATTATTATAATAATTATTATTAACATTATTATAAACAGTGCAGACTGCTTTTGAGTTATCTGATGTTGTTAAAAATAATAATAATGGAAAATGTATTCAGAGTGTATTTAATGGGTCCCTCCTTCAAAATCTGCCCATTTCAACACGCCTAACCCTAGCAAGCACCACTAAGACAAGCAATTGTTTTCACAGCTTAAAATACAATATACGTTTTATGCAGCTGTTAGATCACAAATTCAGCCTTTCCGTCTCTGGCATTCGGCATCGTCCCGGAAGAGCGTCACTGAAGTGCCTCAGTCCCAAGCCCTCATCAGTGAAATCCCACACAAGACTCTATCAGTGACTCTAATCTGTGTGCTGGTGTCCCGCGCTCACAGCGGCTGATGAAAAACACCCCCAAGGCCACCTTGAGCTAAACACTCACTGTCTGAGCCCTTCAGTTGCCGTTTCCCTGCACTGAGCCAGGCTTCACTGGGCCAGGGTGGGGAACTAGTACACTTCAAGAGGAGAAAAGAGACTCAAAGGCAGAAAGATCAACCCGAAATGCAAGCTCCTCTAGCTTTGCTCGGTTCCTTCTTGATGTTTTCTTGTGAGCGAGCAACATTTCTGTGTTTCATGAGTGCAGGGAACATTGCGCGTACATTTAAAAGGTACTGGCATTGGTGTATAGAGTCCAGTGTTGAGGAAGCTGCTTTACAAACTACAAACAACAAGCTTGTCATTATTTAAAGTATTCAAAACAACAACAAAAAAAAGACACTAAAAGCTATAACTAAAAGGGTTTTATTTGACGTGAAAAAAACAAGGGGATCAATTACAGAGCATTAAACTTGCTCACCTTTAAGATTTGTGTTCATTATAACAAAAACAAAATGCAACTTATAAAACTAAAAATGTTTATAGCTGAATCAAAAATAGCCAGTAACAGCAGTTTAACTAAATTTCTGTACCATTTTTTTAATTACTTTTCATGAGTAATAAACATAAAAATATAGCCTGGGTTTCTCCATGCTGCCTTGCGTGCAGCGCGATTTTATTCACGCTGCTAGGCAGCCTGGACACCATGGACCAGATTTTCCCCTCAAAAAGGGAACCAACCACAGAACGGGGAGGGAGCAGCAAGACGATGACGACGTCTATGCGACACACCGAAGCAGTTTGTTTATATCTATGGATCCAACATGGCATCAGACGCGAAGTTGCCTTTCGATGCAGCCTTAGATAGTGTTCTAAGTAGTTTAGAACGCAAGTTTATTTCGTCTTCTTCCTCGTCGAATTTCTGTCGCTCTACATACGTCATCTGGTATGATTGAAACGATTGGCTATGAGCTACGTACAGGCGCAATAAACGGCTCTGGGCATTCGTAAACCACGCCTCAAATACGAGAAAATGAACGTGGTTCCCAGACCACGTCTCAATGAGAAAGAGGTCTGACGTTAGCCAGGCTAATAAAAATATATATCTGATAACATTATTTAATGGAACTGAGCAAACATGAACTAACAATGAACAGTTATTAACAAATATTAATAAATACGGCAACAAATGTTTTTGTGTAGTTTAGTTAATGCATTAATGTTAACTAATGGGACCGTTTTTACCAATTAGAATGACAATAATTATTAACTATTATTAAATAATATTTGGTAACACTTTATTTCGATAGTCCACTTTAGACATTTTACTAACTATAAGTAACTTTGCAGCTACATGTTCTCTAACTCTTATTAGAGTATTAGTAGACTGTTTATAATAATAATAAATTAAAGTTATTTAAAAATGTTCTAATAATGATTTATATTATTATAAGAATTACAATAAATATTAATGGTTACAATATATAAAAAACGGTTTAAAAAAGTTTAAGTTATGCTGTCTGAAAAAACGAATTGATAAAATGAACCAGACTTTATCTGACTACACATGGCCTGTGGACACTTTATGCGAGTGTGTGATTATTGCCTCAGTTCAATGTAGACTGTTTTTGCACTACAGCACAATTTGCTGTAAAAGTAGTTAGAGGGAAAGCTATGCAATTTAAAAACAACAACAACAAAACACCTGAGCTAAGCTATTTTGCATTGTTACTTTAAGCTAGTTACTCCTCAACCACGGCAGTTTTCATTTACATATTGTTACCTAAAGTTTTGTCAGTGCACAAGTTCCCTGGGAATCAAACCTTGCTACTGCTAGCATAATAGCAGTTGAGCTACAGTAACGACAAGTGTTCAAAACAAATACCCTGAGAAAAAAAAAAAACTATTATCTGTATTTAGCTGAAGAAAAAAATGCTCATAGCAGATTTTCTTAACATTCAGGCAAATTTCCGTACAGTCGGGTTTTAACGGCTTCTGCTTTAAACATGCTCGCGAGCGAGGAAAGCTAATGGAGGCAACGTGCAGCTAATGAATTTGGGTCACACTCCAGCGGAGACGCTCTCTAAGGTCCTCTCCGATGTTCAGAGAGTCAAATACTGAGTTCTGTTTTCAAAAACTGAAAATAAATGGGAACATGTACAGACTGAAATCTTTTTTAGGGCATCACATCCATCTATTCAATGATGGTAAGTAAACAATCCAAATGCAATCCTGTTACAGACTCATTTCACTTGAACTGCTCCTCAATTTCATGTTATACTTTTCAGTCCACCATCAAACCTTCAGTAAATATCAAACATTCATAAATTTCCCTACTTCCTCCCCCCCACCCACCCCCGCCCTTCATGCTGTTGCCATGGAGACGGTCATATAAAATAGAGAGATTGACGAGCATCTCTCTTCTACAGCAATGTCAAAGAGTTTTGTACTCCCACGGCAAACCCCTTAAGAACAGATTCTGCAACACAAACCGTTCACAGAGGTTACAGTGGCGAGCTTTTAGTCGTTTTTAGTAAGGGAAAGTGTGAGACTGCCATTACCGCACACTCAAAAGTGTAAAGTGACAGACACGAAGCCCTGAGGGACGCCCCATTAAACTTAGCTGCTTAGCTTCACTGCTTGCCTGCAGACGCCGGCTCGCAAACAAGACAGATTGTTTACATATAAGACGTTCTTCACGCAAGGCAGGGGTAACAATGCATTTTACGAAATGCAGGGAGAAGATTTTAACAGCCAGCTGGTGACGCCAACTAGACACTTTTCAGGAGAATTCTGCCATTTGTTTCTGAAATCTCAAATGTTGTATTGTGTTTGATTGCATTTTGTGCTGGAAAATAAATGTTTTGGATTAAAATGGCTGACTCTGTAGGAATAAGGCTTATTTCATAGCTAGTATTTTATCTTGCCACAATACACTGAGGATATTACTTTCACAATTTTCTCTCAGTTTTTGCTTTTGAATTCACAAATAATTACAAAGAAACAGCAAGTAACACATTTAAGTTAAACAAAATGTTATTTTCATTTAAACATAGACATATAATCTACATTTACAACTTCATAACACACTATTACATACACTACTATATATATATATATATATATATATATATATATATATATATATATATATGTAAGTGTGTGTGTGTGTATTTATTTTTGGCATAATTTGACAATTTTAGCATGGTAGGACATGACACACACACACACACACAAAAAAAACATTTACTTTTGATTTTGTTTTCTTTACACACACATGGCTCATTTCATCTCAATGTTGCAAAAGTATTATTCGGCAAAAAAAATTATGTAGTCGAAATTATGCATGCCAATTTTTCAATCAATATTACTTTTTCATTCTTTGTTTAGGTCATCATAGTTTTAAACATTGTAATTCATATTTTTAATGTTACTTTTTATAGTTTTAGAGTGAAAATTTACATCTGGGACAAGGGTTAAATATCCATCCATCTATTCATCCATCCACCCATCCATTTAATCCATCCATCAGTATTGGGGCATAATAAGTGTCTGAATTTGAAGAATAAAGCATGGTAAACAAACATACAAAACCAACCAATCAATCAATCCATCCATCCAGATATAAAAGTGTCTGAAGTTGAAGAATAAATATAGACAAACAAACAAACAAACAAACAAACAAACAAACAAACAAACAAACAAACAAACAAACAAACAAACAAAGTATAACAAGAATATATAAGTCTGGAGCACTTTGTGCTTTTTGAAAAACTTTGTAAACAACTGAACTTGGCTCATTGTAACTGTGATACAAATGACACTCAACTTCCAACTGGATGTAATTTTAACCACAAATTAGAGTCTCTGTAGCGCTGATTGAAAGCTGCAGCATTCTGACAAAAGAGGCACAGTTTCATGTCATGCACGCTAATTTTTACTATCTGAAGCATAGCTGACACTCACTCGCTGATACAACTGTAATTTAAGTGGACACTTAGCCCTTAATGGAGTGTTTATAGGATGTTCATTGCATTCCCTCTCTGGCATGAGCTACGTAACATCCTTAAGATTGTGGTCTTGTTCCAAAAGTAGGCACAGATGGAATTTGGTTTTCTTAAGTCATCATATTGCACCCAGACCGATTCATTCTGCTCACCTCGAGAGGGAAACCACAACCTCAGCAATGACACGAGTGTATTTGTTTGATGCCTTGGTGTCTGGTGTACCAAAATGAGTATGATTATTGTGTAATTGCCAAGTATGGATAATTTGAGAAGCAGAGAGGAGTTCAATTCAGTCTCATTATAGCAGTTAGAAAACTGTAATTGGCAATAAACCAAAAGTATTATGTTTAAAATTAACATGAAATTAAACCGACTTACTTTCTTAATCCATGTTCCTGCTGCTATTGTGAACGATTCACTAGGACTTATCCTAAAAGAATAAAGTTTTCATAATTTCATGTTGGAATATTCCAGCCTAAATAGTTCATTCAGCGGCTTTTTTGGCATAATGTTGTTTATGAAAAAAAAAAAAAAAAAAAAAACTTTTATAAAGATTATAATTTTCATTTAAAAAAACAAAACAAAGTTGTATAATGTATTTATCCAGCAGCCATATCACCCTGTAGCCCAAGTCTGGTTGCCCACTGAAGCTAAGCACGATTTGGGGAACATTTCATATTGCGATTATTGAGATCAATATTGCGATTGCGATATGCATATTCTCAAGAAAAATGCACACAAAATGTATTTAACTCAAACTAGCAACAACAACTAAATGCACAGTGTTTTCAAATTAAATTTTTAATTTATTTTTTTTTACGTTATGTGACACTGTTCTCCAGCTGTTTTATTGACCTCTTTCCGTGGTTAAAAAACACAGATTGATTGATATTATCTATGAGGCATAAACATTTCGGTAAGTTGTACTGTATCTTTCAACACACCTATTGTTCATTCGTGTTTATTTACTATTAACTAGTAAAGAGTAAGAGATGTTCGGTTCACGACCACGATCTGTCACGTAGGGTTGGGTATCGGTTGGGTTTTATCCGATACCAGTACCTACTCGGTATTTTTCAAACGGTTCCGGTGCTTAAACGGTTCTTGAAACGGTACTTAACAAAACTAAACCACACACACTTTATCAAAAAAATAATACCTGAGTGTGTGTGTGTGTGTGTGTGTGTGTGTGAGAGAGTGATTTTCTGATTTCTGATTAAATGAAAAATTGTGCCGTTTAAAAGGCTACTGATGTAGCCGAAAACACTTGAGTTAAGATCAAAATTTTGTCTTCTAATATTATGACTTTTACAAAACAGAGCAATATCTGACACTGAGCAGAAATATTTAACACACACAGTATAGCCTCATATAAATATACTTGATATTGATATACTTCATACTTGATATGCAAGATTTGCAGTTGGCATTAAAATACTAGACTTATCCGAAGAGGAACACTGGCAGCTGA
The DNA here is from genome assembly GCF_964197995.2 of Scardinius erythrophthalmus. Lineage (NCBI taxonomy): Eukaryota > Metazoa > Chordata > Actinopteri > Cypriniformes > Leuciscidae > Scardinius > Scardinius erythrophthalmus. Next base: position 32,366,603 of record NC_138234.1, read on the forward strand.
ACTTGAACTTTAGTCAGGCGTGTCAGAGGTTTTGGGTTCTAATCCGCATTCGTAGTTTATTTTTTAGTTATTTTTTTTTTTACGATTATGCTCATCAGTGGTTGTATATCAAGCAGGGACACTTTGTGTCCATTATATTTTGTGATTTCACCAGAATGAATAGATAGGCGTCGTCTAGGGCTTAAAGGGATACTCCACTTTAAAATGAAAATTCTGTCATCATATACTCACCCTCATGTTGTTTCAAACCTGTATGAATTTCTTTCTTCTGCTGAACAGGAAGGAAGATATTTAGAAGAATGTCAGTAACCAGACAGTTTCTGGTCTCATTGACTTCCATAGGCTAGTAGGAAAAAAAAATACTATGGAAGTAAATGAGACCAGAAACTGTCTGGTTACTGATATTATTCTAAATATCTTCCTTTCTGTTCAGCAGAAGAAAGAAATTCATAAAGAATTGAAACAACATGAGGGTGAGTATATGATGACAGAATTTTCATTTTAAAGTGGAGTATCCCTTTAAATCAAACTTCATTCACGCACATATGAAACCCTTGCATACACATATAGGCCTACTAAGTAGTCATACATGTATACTGCTGAATGCTCAAACTAATATGAAATGCTCAACATCACATCTAAAGTCGCTCACGCACAAACACGCAAACTCTACACACGAGACGCGCGGAACTCTCCGCGCATACTCATCTGAGACGCGAGCACACACACACACACACACACACAAACTCTCCGCGCACATAATCATATAGACGGCGCCTCATAAATAGATCGATCTCCGCAACGAAGCGCGCGTCCGAGTGACAGTGCGGTGTGTGCGCGCCACAAGAGAAAACACTGTATCCACGCCACTGATCGCAGCGGCAACGAGCACTTTGATCACTTGATTTAAAAAAAGCATTTCAGCGCTAGATCGCCTCTTATTTAACAAACGAACTAAATTAATGCTCGCTCTGCTGGTTTACTGGAGATGTTTTATTATTGGATCATTCGTGCCGCGAGATGTTTTATAGGGGGCGGTAAAAAAACGTCAGGCACCGAAATCAGGCACCGAAAGTTTCGTTCTTATTCCGTCTGGTACCGCTACTACCGTTTACGTCGGAACCAGTTCCCTATTGGAACCGGGTCTCGGTACCCAACCCTACTGTCACGTCACATTTGTAAGTGCCAAAACGCTATTGTTTGAATTTCGTGATAAAATTGACAGATCTGCTGCACACCGGAAAAAGTCACGACGTGACCATATGCGCCACTGCCTAAACTGAAACTGACTGGTCTTCTTTTTATTAGCGGTGTAGAAAATGGGCAAACAGCTCTCAGAGAGAATGTGTCCACACATTCCTTTATTTATTTCATAAAATCGCAGCATTTTGCGCCATATAATCGCATAGGCTTGACATCGCGATTGCGATTGCGATATGATTAATCGTGCAGCACTAATATTAACCATTTAAAAATAAATCACAGACAGCCGGTTTCATTGGCTTATGTAAAACAGCATACCTGTCCAAGAGAGCGTCTATAAATATCCCTTCTGTTTGGTTAGCCTGTGGAGAGATAAGATAATTTACCATTTAGAGCCTGGGACCCATTGACAGTATCCCTGGCCGCCGCTATGATTAATGGTGTGGTCAAATATAGCCTGCCTATTAGTCTCATGTAAAAAGCATCTGGGCACACGGTGTCATGGAGAAAACAAGGGCGGGAATAGAGAAAGCAAGAGGGTTAATAAACAGTGATGCTACATCAGGCAGAACACAGCTGTAATCTGACCGCTGGGTCACATTTTAACTGTAACACAGTGTGCTGTTTGGATTTACACGCGCTCCAGGTCTGACAGATGCTCAAGGGCTTCCCCAGAGGGTGACACATCAAGACGGGGTGATCTATAAAACACCAACCTTGGCTTACCCCAGCTATTGAGATGAAGACAAAACATTTGAATGAATGGAAAACCTTACATTAATCTTCAAATAACAAAGTTATTAGACAATTTGAACGTAAAATTAACCTAGTATGAAAAGTACCCCACACCCCACTCATTCAGTCCTGTTACCTGATCTAATAAATATATGTTTTTAGTTTTAAAAAATACAAACAAGACATATATATATAAATATTTGTCCCAAATACTACTAAGATTGATATATTAATATATATGTCTTGTTTGTATTTTTCAAAACTAAAAACATATATTTATTAGATCAGGTAACAGGACTGAATGAGTGGGGGTGTTTGAAACTAGCTACTTATACTAGGTTAATTATATATATATATATATATATATATATATATATATATATATATATATATATATATATATATATATATATACCCTATTTATATATATATATATATATATATATATATATATATATATATATATACCCTATTTATATATATATATATATATATATATATATATATATATATAATTTCTTTATTTTTTGAGAAATAAAAAAAAGATGAATGCAGAATGACCTACAAACCAACATTTGTTCCCCTGAGTTATAGTTAAATTGGCAATCCTATTGCAGAACTTCTACCAATTTTTTTATTTAATTTTTTAATTTTTATTTTTTACTTTAATTGGCATTTAATTTTTACTATATATATATATATATATATATATATATATATATATATATATATATATATATATATATATATATATATATATATATATATATATATATATATATATATATATATATATATATATATGATTAAAAACTAAGGAAACCACAATCTTTGCAATGGTACAAGTTATTTTATGACACCTTGGTATCCGGTTTTCCAGAATGAGTATGATTATTTTCTAAGTGCCATGGTTGGAAAATTTAAGTTGAGTTTGATAAAGTCTCACTGTCGTCCAATTACGGGTTTCTAATTCCAATTGACAGTAAACAGAATGTGTTGTGCTTAAAATCAACATGAAATGTCTCAAATTTGGGGGGTAAGGGAGAAGAATATAAAATTAATATAATGTATAAATTCTCATGTAACACTCAGTTTGACCTTATGAGATTGTAAATCAAATTTTCTGAAGGTAAAGCCAATTATTTGTTGATTTACATTGTGCACTGCATTCATTGAAAGCATTCGTAATGAAAGAAACATGGAAGTGGATGTTTTGGTAGACGTGCATTTTTATTTTGAGGTTGGGTTTCGATTTGCCCTTACAGACCTTGACTCCTTACTTTGCATATTGCAGCAAATCATCAAGGAAACACCCACTGTCAGTCCCGATCAGCATTAACGGATGCTGCCTATGGCAAATTACAGTGCCCAAAGATATTTCAATGGAGCAAAAACTCAACCTTATTGAATATTCATGAGATGGCTCTCTTCATCATTGAATATTCATCCATATGGTACTCAAGTCCACTACAAATGACCGAAACTTCACACTCAGTATTCCAATATGGAACTGAAAATTGCATAAGTAGATATCTTTACAAATTGAATCAAGTCTTTTGTGCTTCACTTGACCCCAGCAGTTTTTTTACACATTTAAAAAAACATACAATTCTGCCTTCTTAACATGCCTTGACTGCAAGATGTGATTTAGAATCAATTCTTTATGCATTTTTCATCTTCCAGAACACATTACTAATGGATTGTTGTCTCAGCAGTGTGTTTGAATTATTAACTTTTGTTGTCAATAATTTTTTTGAGGAAATTAACAATGCTAAAAGGAGCAGATATGAGACGTGTTAGGCCACATGCTTCTCTCACTTTTCAGACCTTATATCCAAGCAGGAAAGGCCTACAGCATTACAGATGTTAGCATAAAATCAACAGACTGCACGAAAAGCTGCTCGGCTTCAAAACAGTCAAAGCCTGTGTGACTTGAAGAGAGAATTTTCAATGGGGAAAAAAAAAGTCAGGGTTTGTTTGAAGACGACTTGGAAGAGTTTCCTTCAGAGGATTTTTTGTTACTGATATACAGGGATGAAGGTGGAGTGACTTACACTGGCCAGTTGTTGTTGTTTTTAACTTCCAGCGATGCAATTCATAGTACAAAAAATATTCGGAATCATATTTTATTTTTTATTTTTTTGCATTGTGGTAATATCGAGGTGATTACATTAAATTAAAGGGTTACTTCAGGATTTAGCATTAAGCTTTGTATTAGTAGAAAACCTGTAGTATTTTCGAATTACCATGCTTTCCCCCCTCATATCCCCCTGAGAGGAGAGATTTATGTATTTTTTGTCTGGAAAAAATCCTCCGATGACGCAAAAATCGTCATTTTGCGTCATCGGAGGATTTTCTGGCCAGAGGCTAAAGACTACAGCCAGTAGATGGCGTTGTTCCGCATGTTTTCAGCCCGCCCATAGAGGGTGGGATCTCACTCACAGAATGTACACAGTATCAGCCGTCTTTCTTTGGAAGCTAAGCTAGCATGCTCTTGTTCTGTGGAGAAAGCTGAATAATAGGAGAAAGCTGAGTAAGTAGGGGTTACCATCTTCCTTTTCCCGGACTTGTCCGGCGGGCGAGACTGTTAAAAATGTCCGGGATTCGGCTTTTGCGTTCTGCGGTCGCCATTCATTGTTTACATGCACACCTCTCGTTTCAATCTAACTGAATTAATTCCGATCGGTGAATCTGACTGTAGTGTTTACATGAACGCTAAACAAGTGATTGGTTGGTTGATGTGCGTTTTAACATTGCTAAGAAAATTCCCGCTCCTCCGTGAGATATGCGAGACTCGGCGCGTCTCAGTAATGAAGCCACCGGCCTCGCGCCGTTCTCCCGCGGCCGTCAGCCTCGTCCTGCTCGCCACAGTAAACATGATGAATGGCGACTGTAGAACGCAAAAGCCGAATCCCGGACATTTTGGGTCTCTAAATCCCTGGCAAACTCATCACTTACTTAGGCTAGCCTTGTTGTTTTCAACTGTGCTCTCTAACCGGTAGGCGTGGCCTCCTAAGGCAGCGAAGCAAGTGCATTCTGGGAGTTGTTGTCTTTCATCCACATAAGCCAAAAATACATTTTCTGGCTTTTCTCAGTCTAGAAAGCTCCAAATTCAAAAATTTCTCCACATTTCTTCTACTTAAATGACCTATTTTAAATACACATTCATCTTCCCAGAGGTGAAGTATCCCTTTAAATATTAAATGTTGTATTAAGACAAGACGTCACAGGTGAATATGGTAAAAATGTTACCTAACAGATACCACCATAATTGACCCTGTTGATTAAATCCCAGTGCGTTAAGAGAATTGTTTTATATTAAACGTTTTCTGAAATGTTATGATGTATGTAGCATTGTCTAATTAAATATGCACTAATATGCAGCCATTTCCAGAACCAGAAATCTGAACAATGGATAAAAGCAAATTTATTTTGAGTCAAAGGTTTTGAATCTCTTCTTATCACTTTTTATTATCTTTTTATAGAAAATACTGTCAACAGCCAGAAACAATTAAAAACATATTTATATATTCATATTTTTACAATCTGAGCAGAGTAGACCAATCGAAACAGACTGGGCCATCTGACCAATTAGAGCAGAGTAGTCCAATCACAACAGACTGGGTCATCTGACCAATCAGAGCAGAGTAGACCAATCACAACAGACTGGGCCATCTGACCAATCAGAGCAGAGTAGACCAATCACAACAGACTGGACCATCTGACCAATTAGAGCAGAGTAGTCCAATCACAACAGACTGGGTCATCTGACCAATTAGAGCAGAGTAGACCAATCACAACAGACTGGGTCATCTGACCAATCAGAGCAGAGTAGACCAATCACAACAGACTGGGTCATCTGACCAATCAGAGCAGAGTAGACCAATCACAACAGACTGGACCATCTGACCAATTAGAGCAGAGTAGTCCAATCACAACAGACTGGGTCATCTGACCATTTAGAGCAGAGTAGACCAATCACAACAGACTGGACCATCTGACCAATCAGAGCAGAGTAGTCCAATCACAACAGACTGGACCATCTGACCAATTAGAGCAGAGTAGTCCAATCACAACAGACTGGGTCATCTGACCAATCAGAGCAGAGTAGACCAATCACAACAGACTGGACCATCTGACCAATCAGAGCAGAGTAGACCAATCACAACAGACTGAGTCATCTGACCAATTCAGAGCCATAAAGAGAAAGAGTTGCGACACTCCCATAGACCTCCGTTGTAAATAATGGCGGCGCTTTTAACCGCCCACTTCCGGGATTTGAAGAGCGGAATAGTTCTAAACACTGTCATTTTGGCGTTGGACCCCATTCACTTACATTGCTGCACGTCGAGTTGTTCCAGAGTTAAGTTGTTGAAATATCGACCTCTTTTGAATTGTCAACTGTCTATTTTGTATCAGAGGCCCTTTGCGATGCTTATACTGGTCTTCATTTGTACATGCACAGCGTAATTATTTATATTTTATGTTAGTTGGTTCAACCAATTTTCAAGCACTGCCTGCTAACATAGCTAGTTAGCTAGCGCGACTTCGTCAGTTAAGAGTTCGGTAATGAATCGCTGCCACCTTTATAGCAACTTTTATTTAATTTAATTTTTTGGGATATACTAACTTTTCATTATGTTTTATTGCCTTGAGTGAGGCGGCTTGTGAGAACAATGCTGGTGGACCTCTAGGATTGTTATGGCCATCACCAGTCCTGTCTGTTTCATGGATCACCTGCCCCTGATTTTTGCTTTTCTTGTTCACACAAGCACACATTTTTGTTGTCTGTCATTGTTTAATAAAAATAGTTTATTTGAAAACCTTCATTTGTATCAACAATGCTTAAATTCGTTTTTAATCTGTTATAGTTTTGATAATGTGTATGGCTTAATATTAAAATAATATTCTTAGTCTTAACATGATAATGTTTCACGTTGTGGTCCTGGGGTGGCCACTTTCATTAGAAGAAGTGAGCTAGCTGCTAGCTTAAGCGAACTCTGAACGGACCGCCACGGCAGACCTCTTTGCGTGATCACGAAGGTAGGCTAATGGCTGAATCAAAATTTATAAGCAAAATCACGTGAATCAATAGCCTAATACAGCCCAGTTGTGCTAAAATAAATATCATGAGACGTCCATCATCAGATGAATGATATGGAAAAGTAAAGTTAGAGCGCTAAAGCCAGTGCTGCTACCCATGCGAACATGAACACTAAGCTTTTCCCTCCAAAAATATAGCCTAAAACTTGTCTCCAAATGCAAAACTGACATTAACAAAATGCAATAACAGCTGAAAAAGTACTTGGGGTGTGTTTTATTTTATATTTACCGTTCAATAATGCAATCGCTGCTGTCTGTCCCATAGAAGAGCATGACAGCCAGCGTATGTTTTAGAACTATTGGGGCTTACATGAACCACGTGACAGCCATAGAGGCGACATCAAAGAGTGTCGCAACTCTTTCTCTCTATGGCTCTGGACCAATTAGAGCAGAGTAGTCCAATCACAACAGACTGGGTCATCTGACCAATCAGAGCAGAGTAGACCAATAACAACAGACTGGACCACCTGACCAATCAGAGCAGAGTAGACCAATCACAACAGACTGGGTCATCAGACCAATCAGAGCAGAGTAGACCAATCACAACAAACTGGGCCATCTGACCATCTATAGTTAAATTGATATAAATATAGGATGTTGTTCATTGTTGTCAGGTCTGTTAAGTTCTGTTTATGTTTATGTCTTTTATTTTGAAGTTCTCATAGTCATGTTTCTTGTCATGCCATGTGATTCCCTTGCCCCTCATGTAATCTTGGCATGTGCTTCCTTTGCTTCATGTGTTTTTCATTGTTTGATGGCTTTCAAACATGTCTTGTAACGTCATTAGATCTTGAGTATATATAGCCGTCATGGTGCACTGCCATAGTCTCTTGTCTAGCTTTGCTGTTGTCTTTGTAACCCGCTGTTGGTGAGTTTTGTCATGTTCTGTTCAAGTCAAGTTGAAGTCTCCAGTTTATGTCATGTTTTAATCATTTTTCAATAAAACTGCACTTAGGTTTTTATCCTCGACTCGCCATCAGTGGATTAATGTTACAACTGTATTACAGTAATGAGAAAAATGTTCTCGATTCTCATTAAAAATAATGCTCTTATCAGTGACTTCAAATAGTCCCTAAATAGACCTCATTTTATAAATTAACTGAAATTTCGACCAAAATTTTTTTTCTCATATTTCTTCATGGGATTCACTGTGATTTTCGTATCACGATGCTATACAGACTAAACTACAACAGTCCAAAATGAAGTCTGCACCCAAGAAATCTTGCCGTACTCCATCATAATGAACCATAACACTGCAGCAGATTCAGCTGCGGTTCCACTCTGCTCAATAAGATCATTTTGTCCACGCTAGATATCTTTTAAAGATTACTGTGGTGTGAATTCGTCATATGTAACAGATAGGCCTTGAGCTAAGACCTTTTTCTCTTCTTTTTTTTTCTTTTTTTTTTTTTTTTTTTGCGATGTGCGCAGAATGCAAACCTATCACTCATAGAGAAATCAGAAAACCCCACACTGATGGCACGTTAGAGAGATGTGATACTACTGACGGTAAACACACACACACACACACACACACACACACACACACACACACACACACACGTCTGGTTCACTATCTTTGTGGGGACTCTCCATAGACTTAATGGTTTTTATACTGTGCAAACTGTATATTATATATCCTTACACTAACCCAATCCCTAAACCTACCCATCACAGAAAACTTTCTGCATTTTTACATTTTCAAAAAAATATAATTTAGTATGTTTATTAACCCATTTCCCTCGTGGGGACTGACAATGGAGGTGATCTCAGGTTTTACTATCCTTGTGGGGACATTTGGTTCCCACAATGTAATATAAATCAAACGCACACACACACACACACACACACACACACACACACACACACACACACACACACACACACACACACACACACACACACACACACACACACACACAAACAAAAGCTTGCAGTGATTATTAGTTTCATGTTAAATGTTTGGCAACAGTTCTTCTAACCCTATTGACGGAGTGTGTAGCTTTTCATTTCTTTAACAATCCAGTTTGAAGACACATCATGGCCATATTCCATGATGACAATGTCAAGATTCATCAGGCTCAGATTGTAAAAGAATGAAGAAGAATTTTCTCACATAAATTGTCTCCTCTGAGTCCAGAGCTTAAATTCATTGAAAGTCTTTGGGATGTGCTGGAGGAGACTTTACAGAGTGCTGGACTCTTGCATTGACAATACAAGATCTTGACCAAAAACTAATGCACCTCTTGATGGAAATAAATGTTGTGATGTTATTTTCATCAAGAGGTGCATAAATTTATATATATATATATATATATATATATATATATATATATATATATATATATATATATATATATATACTGTATATATATATAACACAGAAATACTCCGTCGTTATGTATTCTGATCCACACACAGATCCGTACTGTATCCGTACTTATTCTTAGAATGAAGGCTTGAAAAACAATCCTAAGTGTCTTACTTTCGCTACTACAGCGAACACAGTGTCTGCACACGCATGCAGCCGAGTCAAGACATTATTTTCATTTAGGTGAGATCTGGGAAGACTTGCTTACACAAAAAACCCCTTCGCTTTGTGCCTGAAACTCAGCTCTTCCCGAATTCACACACACTTATACACACGCACACACACACACGCACTTCACAGCATCCGCGTCTCTGCCACAGCGGAAGAGCTTCATTTGTATTCCGCACGACTCTTGCCAGGTAAGTAATGACAAGCAGCAAAGGCCAGCGTGTCACAGCTCCTCTCAGCTGGGACGGCCCGCTGACGTCAGGCCTGCAGATGAGCCTGCTTCCCCTCTAATGAGCCCGCCGTTCGCCTCTCAGGATTGTACATCATCTCCTGTGTCCCCTGACCGGGTTCAGGTAATAGTCATGGGAATCCACGGCTATTTCTCTTCTCTCACGGATTCCAGACTCATTTGCATTTGAAGAGCCACATTCTTTTGTGGGGTTAAGCATAATGAGGCTGGTGAATTAAGTGATCAAGAAAAATGGGGTGAATTGGTTCAGTGATACGGCGACAAGGAGTATTTGATTCGGCTGCAGAGAGCACCAGTGACTGCATGGCCTTGGTTTCAGCAGGGTTTTTCTCATTCATTTTCTTTAAACTCACTCACTCATTTTATTCACTCACTCACTCACTCACTCACACACTCATTCTACTCACTCACTCACTCACTCACTCACTCACTCACTCACTCACTCACTCACTCACTCACTCACTCACTCAATCATTCTACTCACTCACTCATTCTACTCACTCACTCACTCATTCTACTCACTCACTCACTCACTCACTCAACCAATCTACTCACTCACTCATTTTACTCACTCACTCACTCACTCACTCACTCACTCACTCACTCAACCAATCTACTTACTTACTTACTCACTCACTCACTCACTCACTCATTCTACTCACTCACTCACTCACTCACTCACTCACTCACTCACTCACTCACTCACTCACTCAACCAATCTACTTACTCACTCACTCACTCACTCACTCACTCATTCTACTCACTCACTCACTCACTCAACCAATCTACTCACTCACTCACTCACTCACTCACTCACTCACTCACCCACTCTACTCACTCACCTCACTCACTCACTCACTCACTCACTCACTCACTCACTCACTCACTCAACCACTCAACCACTCAACCACTCAACCACTCACTGTCTCTACTCATTCCACTCACTCATTCTACTCACTCACGCACTCACTCATTCTACTCACTCACTCACTCATTCTTTCTACTCACTCACTCTACTCATTCCACTCACTCATTCTACTCACTCACTCACTCACTCACTCACTCATTCTACTCACTTACTCTACTTACTCACTCACTCACGCACTCACGCACTCACTCACTCACTCACCCGCTCATTCAATCTCTCACTCGCCCACTTACCCACCCACTCACTCACCCACTCACTTACTCTCTCACAATTTAAATATATAGAAAATATAATTAGAATAAATTAATAAATTAGTTTTAACATATTAATATATTTAATATAATAATATAAAATTAATACTATAATATATTTAATTGTTAACTTTTAATATTAAATGTTCAAATAATAATTAATATCTATACATTTTTATTTGAATAATATACAAATATATACAAATATCCTAGCAGAATGAGAGTGTACTGTAGAGAGACCAACTCGATTATGTTATGATATTCGCAGTGAAATTAAAATTGGAAATGTTGCCTTGGTAACTACTGTATCTGAAATAAAATAAGTTTAATTTAAAGTACTAGAATTACCATAACTAAAACTGAAATCAAAATAGAAATATTTTGTTATTATTATTATTATTATTATTAATAAATGACAAAAGCACATACTGTAACTAAAAGCTAATTTAAATAAAATTATTACAATAGTATTAATAATACTAAAATAACTGATGATTGGTGAATTTGTTTTAGGGATTATGGGAAATGTAGTTTTTCACTGGGAATTGCTCATGATAACTTTAAGCACGATAAAACCTTTAAGCACAATTGTCTGTGCTTAAAGGTTTGTATGATACTGTTAAAACTAATTTCCTCTATGAAAAAAAAAAAAAAAATGAATGGTATTTCCAGAACCAGACTGTTGCGCTCTATAGCATGTTTATCAAGGCATAAAGCAGCATCCTCTGTCTTCTTGGAAACGTAATTAAAAGGTTCTAAGAAATAGAAATGTTTTGGTGTCAGAGCCCGTCATCGTATCTGACGTCGGTACAGGCTCAAATCAGCTGGCTCTATTATTTCGGTAATTGCTTTTCAGTCCCGGCACTGAGGAGAAAAATGCCGAGCCGTCCGTCTCATATGCAGATAATGAGCAAATGTCCTTATGCTAAATAAATGTCTTTTAAAAGATTGTTGTGGGACATTGATTCTGATCCTTAACTGTGCTATTAATACCTATTTGCCCTTCTGTTCCCCGAGATGGCAGCGCTCTACCCCTGATGAAATATAATTTTTCATTTCTTCGGGAAGGGATGAAAAATGGATGATCTTAGAGGTACAAAAGCCGGAGTCTAGATTGCCTGCAGCTTGCAAGCAGGTATCGCAAAATAGAGCCATTACGGCAACATCAGCCCGCAAATGGATTTGAAATTGAGTGGAAAACCATGCGACTCTTAGCTGTCTTGAAGGGAATTATAGAGAGTAAAACATTCACGCACCGGGAAAATGGCCAAAACTAAATGAAAGAAGGGGTGACACTTACGCACCAATACGCTTTCAATTGCCTGGACTAAAAAGATGCAAATAAGATTTTTACAAAAAAAAAAAAAGAAAAAAAAAAGAAGCCTACCAGTAAAAGATCTACATTAATTCTGCTTCAGTTCATTTAACCTTCACGTTATTGTGCAAGATTCAATCCCCCACGGAAAGCGATTCTATTGGCTGATAGAACTCGCTTTGGGAATTTTATTTGGTGCCTAGCCACAAATCCTATACAACATCGCTGTCCATGTCTTATATGAACAGTTGATTCACTGAATCACTTGTTTCAGATCCTTCATTTAATTGAAAAGGTTAAAAAGGATTCATTTCAGACCTGCAGTATTTTACCACTTTTTCAAAGAAGTATATAAATGAGCAATATCACACGAGTAGCAGTACGGCTGTGATTATATATTATATTAAATTAACTACATTCTCGCCGAAAAAAACTCTTAAAACTACATTTCGTGACATAACAACAACAGTATTTAATTTTTTTTAAATGGTGGATTTGCTTGACCACCATGTTAGTCGCCGCAAGTGGAGTGATACAAACGGTGAAACGGTTAGAGTACTGATACTGGGAGAATATCGCACGGCTGGAAAATGCTCTCAGCCAATCAGATTCGAGAACCAGACAAAACTGTTCTATATAGTCAAATACAAATATTTACTCCCAATACTAACTACAAAGTATTTACTACAAACCATTGTTGTCAATGTTAACTAAAACTATAATTATTAATTAAACTTTTTTTATTAATTAAAATAAAGCTTACAGGAAATAAAAGTATTACACTGAATTTTTTTAAATAAAACAGATCGAGTACATTTAACAAGCAATTACTATTTCAGTCTTTCTACTTCAAACATTTAATGTTTAATTTCGATTTGTTACTTGCCATTTCTTTGTAAATATGTGTGAAAGCAATTTCTAAGTGAAAATTGTTTCCAACACCCATTTTTCAGTCTAGATGAAAAAGTTCAACTTAAAAACATTCATGAACATTGGAAATGTTGTATTGGTTACTAACTGAAAGTTTAAGTTGAAGAACTAAAACTACTACAACTAAAAGAAAAAGAAAAAGTTTTCTCAGCAATCTTTATTTTCAATGTTATACGGTAGGGGGCGCAGTTACGCATCTTATAATGCGTTTAAGTCCACCCTACTGTCTCGTTCACTCGGATTGCTTACGTTGCACGAGTGCCCACTACTGGCGAACCCTTGTAATGCGTTTAAATGGAACGCACTAAGCCCTTGATAACTTGTGGGTAAATCAAGTGCAAGCACTGCAAGTTGCTGTTGACGTCATAATCATGTTGCATTTTGGTCTATGAACTGAAGTGTACATATGAGTAGACTCGCTCTCTCGGTCAAAATAAACTTTCCTCTTCCACTTGACGAAGTAGAACGCACTACAAAATGGTGGCAGGGATTCTCCCCAGAGGAAAGGCTTAGGGAAGTTTGAGAGATTGAAACTCAAAACTGCCTAACATTGCCGAATGAAAGGTCGAACCCATGAAGAGTTAACGACCGTGAAGCTTTAGGGGTGTTGATGGACGCAATCTACTCTATGATTTGATCATCGTTCCAGAGCTTGTCTGGAAAAACTGTGTGAAGATTCTTCAAACTTTCTTCTTTCTCTCTTCCACAGTCAAAGTACATGCATTTGGGTTTGGAATGACATGAGGGTGAATAAATAACGAAAGAATTTCAATTCTCTCTGTGAAATATCGACAAACACAAGTGACACGGAAATACTAGTTGAAACCGAAAAACTGATGCGCATTGTAAACAGGTACAAAATCAAGCCTTACCTTTTCTGCAGATTGTGCCGTCCCAAAGAAAATGGGAATGAAGGCGAGCCACACGATGCAAGTGGTGTACATGGTAAAGCCGATGGGTTTGGCTTCGTTGAAGTTTTCCGGAACGCCTCGCGTCTTGATGGCATATACCGTACATGTTACCATCAGCAAGATGCTGTATCCTAGAGAGCAAATGATTTGTAGGTCTGTAATGTCACACTTGAGAACCCCTCGGGCCTTGTCGGGGTTTATGGTCTTCTGCTCGTCGTAATCGATTATGGTGTTCGGAGGATCCACTCCGAACCATATGAGGACCCCTAAGAGCTGGAAGGAGATGAGGCTAGACGTGATTGCTAACTGGGACGTCGGGCTGATCAGTTTAGGCGGAGTGACCGACCTCTTCCCTTCCTCGAAGATCCGGTAAATTCGATTGGTCTTAGTGAGCAGAGCGGCGTAGCTGATACACATTCCCAACCCAAGGAAGATTCGTCTAAAGGAGCAAACGGCCACATCTGGTGTGGCGATCATTACAAAGGTGATGATGTAACACAGGAATATCCCGGTCAGCAGAACGTAGCTAAGCTCCCTCCCGGACGCTCTTACGATCGGGGTGTCGTTGTAGCGGATGAACGTCGCCATGACGAAAATGGTGGCGATGATACCGAGCATTGCCAGGAAGACGGGAATGATGGACCAGGGAGAATGCCACTCCAGCTTGACGATCGGGATGGGCTGGCAGGCCGTCCGATTGGGGTTGGGACGCATGTTGTACGAGCACAGCTTGCAGGACGTCTCGTCGTACTGGTACTGGTAGCCGTCGCAGGGCTCGCAGTGCCAGCAGCACGGCATGCCTTTCACCATCTTCTTGCGTTGACCCGTCTTACAGGGCAGACTGCAGACCGAGCTGGGTATTTCCATCTCACCGTTGGGCCACTGCATGTCATCGATCTAAAAAGAGATGGAGACAAATAAGCATGTTGGTCAATGACATCATTTTTTTGGTCTAGATTTTCTTCTTTTTTTATTTTAATAAATGAAATGGATAAATCATATGCAATGACTTGAATACACCACTTTAATTATTTAAAATCTCAAGTCTTGAGTTTCTGAATTTTAAATTGATTATTTTTTTTTTTTGGTATGGAGCGAACATATCAGGGTGATACATCAGCCCTTATATCATAATAAAGAAGAAAAAAATCCTAATCAAAATTAAATTCTTGAAAATAAATAATATAAAAAAAAAAAAAATGCATAAATATCGCAACAAAATAAAATGCAAAACAAAACAAAAAAATAAAACAAAAAACAACAGAACAAAAATAAACAAAACAAAACAGAAAACAAAACAAACAAACACAAAACAATATTAAAAACTAAACAAAAGTTAAACTAAAAAAAACATAACAAAACTAAACTAAACAAAACACAATAAATACAAAACACAACTTAACAAAAACCAAAACAAACCAAAACACAAAACAATACAAAACAACTAAATTAAATACCAAAAAAATGCAAAACTTTAAACTAAATATAAACTAAACAAACAAGCAAACAAGCAAACAAACAAACAAACAAACAAACAAACAAACAAACAAACAAACAAACAAACAATAAACAATAAATAAATAAATAAATAAATAAATAAATAAATAAATAAACAAATCATAATAGATTCTCGTGTCAGGACTGTGTGTCAAAAAGATCAAAAAGTCTCTGAAAATATCAGATAATTTGACTGGTAGTGCATTTCAAAGTCATGCAAAGCTCTGTTGTTGTTTTTTTAAGAATTTATATTACAATTTCAGAAGAAATACTTTAAGAGCAACAGAACCAACATGCCCTTTTTTGTTTTCTTAACAAGTTAATTATACACACCCATTAAAGGGTGTGAATGCTTTTAAGTGTGATCACAGGGAAGAAGAGAAAACTGCACAATTTTGAGCCTGCTCATTGCTTTCCATCCACTCTCTTATACCTCCTTTAATATGCACTTTGAATTTCATGCCTTTCATTCAAACATTGCTGATTGCAGTGTGATTACCAATGATTTCTTTTAGCCCTTCATGGCAACAATCACCATGGAGATGGGTGCATCTTAATGAAAACAGGCAATAAGAGGGTGGCGAGAGAAATGTGGGAAATGCCGCTTTTTGGAATGCGTGAATAAATCACATAACATAATAAAAGAGCATTAAAAACACTGAGTGAACTTCGCAGTGATTACAGGTTTGGATTCAGTGGAGAAAATTCACTTTCAACAAGAGGCCTGCATGAAAATATAGAATAAAATACACAGGATTAGACAAACAAGGAATTGTTCATTTAAAGGAACAGTTCACCCAAAAGGCCAGGTTTTCTTTCAAGGGGGATCCAGTCCTTTTAAGAGCATTCTTTCATCAATTTGTTTATGCTTTATTAAACTATCAATGAATAGTTTGACTGAAAACAACTCTAACACCCAAACTCTGGTATTGATGGCTTTACCACAGGACAGCCAGGGGAAATTAGCTGCAGAGTAACATCCTATTACACCTGGCTATTATTGGGTTGTGTCTGCTTTCAGGAGCACAGAGCATTTCGCTGTTTCCGTGGGTGTGAATGTCGGACTGACACCAGGAGACGGCGTAATGAAAAGCCACATCAATCCAGATGACGCACTCCAGAGCCAGGCTGATTGGACACGGAGAGCGTTCTGTCGCCCAAACAAAAGCAGAAAGACAGCACAGTTAATTTAGCCACTGAATCCCATCTAGGGGTCGGGGTGGAGAGGCACGAGGAAGAATGAGAGGACTTTTCTTCTCGTTCATGCTCTCTGAATCTTATTTTAAATTCCTTGCACCATCTTATCTCCTTTCTTGTCGTTTGTGTTTTTTTTTTTTTTTTTATCCGACTCTCTTGCAACAATGCGGCGATCCTTTATCAGGCATCGGGGTTGGATAGATTCAGAATTTAAGTAATGGCTCCTTTTTAATTCATGACAAGTATTTGAATTAAAATGAGAGGAAGAGGAATTTACTAAAGAAATATAAAGAGATTCAGGGGATACACAAAATGCCTGTGATAGATAGATAGATAGATAGATAGATAGATAGATAGATAGATAGATAGATAGATAGATAGATAGATAGATAGATAGATAGATAGATAGATAGATAGATAGATAGATAGATAGATAGATAGATAGATAGATAGATTTCCTCATAACATTCACTTATAAGGTTCAATGACTGAACAGATGCTGCCTTAGAAGGCTTACTTCAGAATCTTAATAAAAACTACCAACTAAAAACTTCATTTCACAATTCTACATCATGTTTGTTACCAAAATTAATTTCAATTTAAGAAGATAATATCCGCATTTCGATGAGCCTCGTGCTATTCCCATAAGCTCCATTAAAAAAGCTAGCATGATATCAGATGGCTAATACATGACACGTACATGCAAAGATGAAAAACGCATACATCCACACCCTCATAAGATCAGCCTGCCAGGAGCAACAGTCGGAGCAGAATCAATTATTTACCCAGAACACCAAATATCTTTCTGATAGAACAGAGACAGCAGTGCTGCTCTAAATTATTGAAGCGTTCGCTCAGATGATGTCACTACCGGGAAAGCAACCTGAGAATTACTCCCCTACGTTAGTGTTACCATACCACACATTCCTCTGAGCCAGGGTTTTCGTAAACTAAAACTAATGATTTAAAACTCGTCTTGAACCAAATCAGAATTAATGCCAAGTAAACTAGAAACAAAGTTGAAAACATGTTTTAAAATACCAACTGAAGCTAGTGATGAAGATAGTTAATCAAAGAAAGCGGTTTGGAAACAATGCTTTGAAGCGCATATCAACAGGCTGACTCACATGATTTCAGAAATACTGTTTAGAAAAGTTTCGATAAGTGTTATGCGTCAAAAGTGTGGCTTCAACTGATCTCAAGTCAATTGTTGTAACAAAATCAAGCATTTATCTCTTTCCCCGCCAGCGTAAAAAATAAAATAAAAAATTGCCAGCTACCGCTAGCATTTTTGATCATTTTCACAAAATCACCCTCAGAATATTTTATTTTATGAATATTCAAACATGCAATATATCAAAAGAAAGAACAGACCCCCTGCTTTAAAAAAAAAAATTATAAAAAAAAACAAAAAAAAAACATTTTATTCTAGCTTCATGCATTCTTTTTAGCGCAATTTTCCACCGGACAAAATTGCGATTGTTAACTCATGATTTCTGTTCTGTCTATGCGCACCAAACTTGTACTTCTATCTACTCCTCAACCAGACCACCTAGAGACTTCGGGTTTTCGGCATTATGTTAAGGAAGGTCTAATCTCGGGAACGCACAAAAAAAATCCAGGAAAAGATTTACTATCTCTTACGCCGCCTTCACACTGACAGTTGAAATCAGCTCCGTAATACGCAATACGCCCCCAGCGGACGTCGTACACAACGGTGAAAAGCGTCGGAAGCACTGATCTATATAGAATGACATATATATATATATATGTGTGTGTGTCATTATATAGATCAGTGGTCGGAAGCCTCGGAAGCGAGTATATTTAAATATTGAATTATTTAATTGTATTAACTGCCCTAATAACGTTAAAACATCATGAAAATAAAAAAAAATGACATGACAACTAATCGTTATAAAATCATTATTTATTTTATTAAAAGTTAAGATAGCAACGCTATAGTAGTACCATAGCAACGCTAACTTCCGTTGAGATTTTCGGATAGAAACCGTCCGTAGCCTTTCGCAAGAGTTCAATTTTTTGAACGCATCCGGATGGCCAACGGACACGATTTTTTTCGCACCGCACTCGTTCGCACCTGGTTCGGACCCATTCGCATGCGGTCTGCAAATCTCCATAGGAAATGAATGACTTCCGTTCGTTTCGCTGCCGTATCGGAGCTGATTTCAACTGCCAGTGTGAAGGCGGCGTTAGTGTTGTGATCCCATGACGTCAGAAAATTGCGCTAAAACACTCACTGAGTTTTTATTACTTGTTTTATAAACACTTGAATGTGGGTAAGTTTTATAAAAAAAAGCTAAATTGAGCAAAAAGCTGAGAAAATCTAATTTTTTGTCAAAGTCTACATCCAGATCTGATTCAGAACGATGATCAAAACACAGATGGATTAGATCGAGTTCATCAACACCCCCAAAGCTTCACAGGTCTAGAGCTCATCCAGGGTTGACATTTCATTCAGGAACATTAGGCAGATTTGATTTATATGCTGTTTCATGATGATCGCGCTATTTTACATATTAGTCTGCTTACATATGCTATCGGTTGTTTCTGCTTCTTCTTGGCCTGTGTTTTGATCAGGATATGCAGAATATGTGTAATAGCGCCCCCTACAGTATAACAGTGAAAACACGGAATCCGGAATATTCTGTCACTGTCTGGGAAAAAGTTAAAAACTGGTTGAGATTCTGCACTGTGTATTTAAGGTTATTGTAGATTGCCTGTAGATAATAATAAAAAAAACAATTTATTATTTCAATAATTACAACAATTTCAATCCATATTGCATTTACATGTATTTCACCAGCAAATGTCCTGAGTGTGCATTGTCAAAACACGCTTCCGCGCTTCGTAAAAGTGAATCAGCTTGCGAAACATTAGTTTCAATTGATTTAATGTTTCAAGAAAAAGAAAAAAAATCTGTTGGAATAATCTGACCGACTGACTGCGAAAAGCCATCCAACCAGAAGGTGGCGATATCCTGTTAACACACAGTAAGAAAAAAAAAACAGTACAAAAACAGAAAATATACTAGTAATTTTCTGCCAGGACATTATCCAATAAGTATATAGACATTTAATTTAACCCTAAATCATGACACAATGCAAAATATCCGTAAAACACCTGTGAAAAATCAATCGTAATCCGAATGTACGACATTCATCATGATGTTGTTGTAGTTGTCATGTGACTTTCGGCGTCGGTTGCATTTCACAAATCCTCTCCCATGGCCTAAACAGTTTATTTCTAAATAGCACTTATTTCTTGCTGGAAATAGTAGGTATTTTCCAGGAATTTTTCAGCTATTACTGTTTTTCATCTACTATGTAGTAGGGAAGGATCCGATTTCAGATGCAGCCTATATGATGCCCCAAGTCTTGCCCCACCTTAGAAAACAGTAAAGGTCACACCTGGAAACTGTCCAGACTGCAGGGAAGTGTGAAACTAACTAAAAGTAAACTGAAATGTACATTTGAAAGTAGTTAAAAACTAATTCAAAAGTGCAACAATAAAAAGTTCACAGCTGAAAAGCTTTGAGCCACCACACTAGCAGGCTAACAGGTAGGAGTTGTTGTTTTCTGTACTGAAAGGCGTAGCATTATCATTAAAGCTGTTTTCCAGTCAAACAACCTGAATCAAAGCAGAACTAGGAATACATTACAACCCTCAACCCTAGTTCGAAGCACTTTTCAAACCTGAGCTTCCAGCTTCCTCTGACAACCGGTAATTTATTTTTCCGCTAGCTTGAGTTCTTTAATCTGGGCCTCCTTTCTTGTTCAAGAAAAGGTCAAAAACAAAGTTACAAGTGAACAAGCCAAAGTCCCCATACTTGATTTGCAGAGCTACAGTTCTATTTAAAGAGCAATCTCTACCTCTGGGCGAATCAGATCTTGTATCATCTGCTATCATTGCTTCCAGTCGGCCGAACACTGGGGGGTTGGTGGCTAGCAGGCACTCATGAAGGAAGGCCATTAGGAGTCATTGGGAAAATGTCGGCTGAGAGATTGAGAAACTCAAACTAACTACAGCAGAACTGACACTGGTACAACAGAAGTCAATTACTTGTCCCTCAGCGACAGATTGCCTCCGCTTTTTCGGAGCATACACACCATGAGGTTCCCAGATTTGACTGATTAGCTGTCTCACTACACATTTTAAATGTAAACTACTTAGAAAGTACACAAGATGATGAAAAAAAAAAAAAAAAACTTGCCAGGCTGCAATCCAGGCAGGAACAGACTGACAAGTGTTTTTTGTCCCGAACCAATTTAGTTCAAGCATTTGTCGACTACTGTAACTTTCTGAGTTAGTTTAAAGTGAGCACAGACACATTTCTGCAGGTTTGAAGTTTCCAGTTTCGGGAGCAGAGTTTCCGCTAGAAAAAATGGTGCCGGTCAAAGTGACCGGCAGAGATTTCGTTTTCCGGACATTTCAATGATATGCCGGTCAAATATCGCCTCTTAATTAGTCAAGTTGAGGAAAACTGGAGGCAGGCTATGTAACTTAAAAAATGACATAATCAGGCCGAATGCAACATGTTTATTAGCCTAACTTTAAAATAAAAAATAAAAAAACGGAAGAAAAAAAACATGAACGTCCGTTTGGCGTCAATCAACGCCAATTGTTAGGGTTTCAAATTCATAGTTTAACAAACCAATCCCCCTTCTCCACATAAAATATCTGAAGCCTATTGTTTTTACTCAAGCGAACTTCCCAGTGTCTCTCTACAACTTGCAGTGCGCATAAGCCGCGTAACCTTGTTCTCCGCAAGGCGACTTTACTGCTTCGTCTTGATCCGATTCTGCAGCGAGAACCCCCTCTCTGCAGGAACACCCGAGACCCATTTTCTACGTTTCTTCATTCGGATCTATTTGCGATCCATTCCATTCTAAACAAACAACGCAGTTTATATGCTTCGTCCTTGTTTCATTATTCATTAAGATAATAATTAGCCTAATAAATGCGTGCATAATTATCAGTGAACTTGATAAATGTTGCAGATATGTTTTGCTATCCATGCACAAACAAATGCCTTTCAACTTATGTGTGCAAAATTCAGAATAAAATGAATGTGCAGCAATTTGTACAAATAGAGAGTCTGTCTACTATACGTGTTGTAGCCATTAAATAAGCTCATTTAGTTTAATATTTGTTAAAATATTATAATGTTATTTTTTAATTTATGTTGATTATGAAAAGTGAACAGCACGAGTAACAGAATGCGCAATATCGAGAGACATGCGGGTCAGACATAATTTTGACCACTTAATTAAGTTTGGTTTTGTAGAAAGACTTTTTTGAAGTGAATTTCGTTTTGTATAAATTGTAACTTAATTTTAATAATTTTTTTTATCAACCAATTGCCTGTATTTAATATATAGCTAAGCAGCAAATATAGCAGGCGATTGGCCTAATCATGGAGGCGCCCGCGCGGTCACTTGCATTGCTCGTGAACTGGAGCGCATCTCATCGTAATTGAACGAAACTCAGCGTAGGCCTCACAGACATGAAATATATCTTAAGAAAGCTTGAAACGTCTTTTAAACGATTATGTAATCCATGATGTGCATTTCTCTCTATAGGCGCGTTCATGGAGATGGCGATCGTCAACTTCATCTTTACAGCTGTTGTTGCTGTTAATAAACTAAAAATAATAGGCCTATAATTTTATTAAAAATATATTCAATGAAATTGTAATTGTATTAAAAAAAAAAAAAATCCTGTTCAAGTTTTTTTTTTCGCATTAAATTCAGGTAGGCTACTGAGTCGCTGTCCTCAGTGCCCAGAAAAGCGCTGAAACGGAGACGAAGGGCAACCCGTTTTTATTTATTTTTTGGCTTATTTTAACTGGCCCATCCAGTTTTCTGGAGGTGCACCTCAAAATCCTGGCGCCGCTAGTGCTTCAGCGGTCTGATATCAAGAAATAACAGACCGCATTCCACATTGGAATTCAACCAAGCCATGTAATAATGTTTAATAACTTTCAAACGGTAGAGCCTGTTCCTTTATAACATAGCCAAATGTCGGTGTATTTTTGCTTTATACATTTTAGGCTTATTCTCAAATTCAGATTGTGTTAGGGGGGCGGGATTATTAGGCAATTTTAATCAGACAATTTGACCGGAGAGATTTATTTTTGTCGGACATTTCATTTTTTTTCCGGTCAATGTCCGGTAATTACCGGACAACGGAAACCCTGTTCTGGAGTTGAAAGAAAAGTGACTGTTTATAAACAGGTTTTCTGTTTATAAACACTCCCCCCATCTTTCATTGGTCAGACCAACCGATAGCCACGCCTACAGCTCACCTTATTGGTTGAGCTGCTGTTGCTATGCTGGCCTGGGGCCTGTACCATGAAGGTAGCTGAACAAACTCGGGGTTACAGGATTAGTTTTGAGTTGACAAAACCAAACCGATGCAATCAGGCTTTATTGGTCCCATGATGCAGCTCATCAACTTTCTCTGTCAACTCAGACTTTGATCCTCAAGCTATGATTACTCCACGCGCGCGTGCACATAAAAGAGTGACGTCGACACTGAATAACCAATCGCGGGTGGAGCGAGAGCGATATATTTTTCCGCGGAGGAGCAAGAGATAATCATTCAGAATTACGATGAATTGAAATATGTATTTCAAGCTCGAAACAATACGGTCTCTGCTGCCAAAGCAAGAGAAGACTGTTGGAGAAAGATTGCTGATTGTTAATGTGTAAGTTAAATAAATACGTTCAATATTTATAAAACTATGTATGTATGTGTAGCCTATACGTGTAATATAGCCTATAGCCTATTTTTATATTATATAAAAATGTGCATGTACTAAGAAAGATTAATATTCATAGATTGTTAGATGCAACCCCAACTCTAAATATTCTTGGCAGCAGATAAAGACGAAATATAAAAATATAATTCAAAGTGGTGAGTAGGCCTATTTACCACAACCTTTTATTACTTTTGTGAACATTTGATCACAAACACTTGTTTGCAGCAAACAGAAATAAAGAGTTAAATTCAGAAAACCAGAATACACTGTGGCGGTTAGGGTGTGATAACCGGTTGGCTCTGAGTAGGCAATAAGGGACGGACAATTATGGATGGGATTACAGGTGCTGTACAATCTGACCCTGGTGCTGGCTCCTCTAAGCGAGTAACACTGGGTGTGCAATACATTACTACTTTTTTAAGTTTTAAATATGGCTGACTGTATGTTCTGCAGAGGGAAATACAGTGTCCCTGTTGAAGCCAGCACACATACACACAGTCTCCCACACAGAGGTCAGTATGCAGCAGACAGAACACCAAACATAACCTGCTTTACAACAGTTATGCTTTACATTGACCTACTTTTATTTATTAGGGTGGAGGAAATGAAGACACTCTGTCTGTGTGTTCTCAGACAGTTGCTGATGTGAATGCACTGGGCTTTTTATTATGGAAAACATTTGAATGTGTGGCATAAAAAAGGACTGGCCCTTACACATCTCTTTTATTGTTTTATTGTTTTACACAACCTGCCCCAGAAACTGAGGCCTCTACCTCAATGGGTTTCAGAAGAAATGTGTAAGGATTTAAAACCCTTGACATAGATTACAGTCAGTCCTGTGTTTGTAGGAAGTCAAGGAACGTTTTGTGATTTGATGAGCCTCCAGAAAACTTGTAATGATCATGTTTATGGTGGAATTATGTTTCAGGTGGAAACAGACTCAGTCAGGGCCCTGTACAAAAGGAGACTCGAACTAGACTGCACACTGTGGCCCTGTCTGAGGGTCATGATAGGGGGTTATTGTGAAGGTTTTTCTATCTCAGTTCAAATTAACAGTGTTTTGTATTGTACAAAATTTAACTTGCTTTCCTCAAAGTGCTGACACAACAAAGACTCACGGAAAATTTGTGAGACAAGCACTGGAGCCAGGCCATTTGGCATCCAAACTTGATCATATACGTTCATGACCACAAGTCGTCTGCAGATGAAATGTTTAGTAGATCATTGTCATATCTGTTAATGTTACTATTAATTTAAAGATTCATCTCACAGAAAATAATCATCTCACATATTCACATCATCTCTACCTGAACATTAAGGCTGTGATCGGACTTCCTATTAACATAATCTGCCTCATGTTCCCCTAGAGCAGTGGAGATTGGAGCAATAGACTGCATACATGTTGCAATGACTCTAGGGAATCCTTTCATAAGATTAACCGAATAATAATAAAGATTTAAAATATTTCTTAACATGTATTGTATAGTACATTTGTGAAATTTGCTTTTTGAAAAAAAAAAAAAAAATGTGTTCATGTGATGTCACCCTATCAATATATCTTACCGGCAATTTTATAAAAGCCCTCTTTTATGGACATGGTCAATAAATGTACGGGGAACACTATTAATGAAACTTTTCATGTACTCCTGCAGAGCGAGGACCACCTTGCGAATGGTTCGACAAACCGTGTTTTCCCCTAGCTTCTGTGCGTCACCCACCGTGCAAGAATGTACCACTTGCAAAAAAACGCAACGCAATATTTGCGGTACAGTAAGTGCATGAATTTGACGTGTTAAATTCTTTATGTGCGGCTCAAGAAGTTTGCAAAGATAAGACATTGCCTCCGCGGAAAATCGGTATCTTTCATACAAATAACTATCAGGAAAGTCAAGGGGATTTTGTCTGGCTAAAAACTCTTTCTCTACGAAGTGCTCGTCAAACAATTTGCGCTGAGATGTCCACCGGATTTGGAAGAAAAGGTGAAGCCATTGCAACAGACACTTGGAATAAGTTACGTCATCTATATGTTTCTTTGCTCTCAGCTGATTGGTCAAACTTCAGTCTGAGATCTCGAATCCAGAACATAACCTTCCCCGGAGCAGGTTAGCCGTGCAGCGTAAGATATCATGGCAACGAACACCGATTAAAGCCAAGCTACTTTCATAGTACCTAAAACCCAGGGTTGGCGGAAACTAAACTGAAACATAGCTGGCTAGCCACCTAAACCGGCTTCATGGTACAGGCCCCTGGTTGGGCCTCTCAAACAAACAAGGTTTTGTGGCAGTGTTAACACTTTGGGGGGATCAACTGACAAATGTGAGTCTTTGAATATTTTAATATCAAGAAATTATATACATAAGCTTTAAAGTGCAAATGTGGTATAAAAAAAAAGTTTTAAATGTTGTTTATATGTCTATGTGGTGTTTTTAATATGCTTTAAGGCGAGACACTACAGGTGAATAGGGTAAAATTGATGAACACCATGAAACTTTCCCAGTTGATTATTAAAAAAAAAAAAATGTATTACAAGTTTTCTGTAATTTAATGTTTAAATATGCAAATTATCTAATTAAATATGCACTAGTTTGCATATATTTACAAAAACGAAATCTGAGTATTGGATAAAGCCAGGTTCAAAATTATTTTTTCATTGTGTTCACATATTAGATGGGAAAACAATTACAGAGGGATTTATGGATATCTACTTGTGTTATTCTGTAAATCAGTACATTTTTTGGAATATAATGTTATATAAATCAGGCTAGGAATAATATATTTACAAATCCCTCTGTAAATGTCTTCATAATATAACTAGATACAAGACTGGAGAGTTTGGTGTATATGGTGCTACTGAAGTGGAGATTTCGGACATGGAGTATGAGAGGAAAGTCATTTTGAGAAAACGGGCTTTAAAGATTTATATCAGCCAATGAGATTGCGCATTTAGAGTTAAATCCCCCCTTTTACTTTAATGATCGGTTGCTGATAAAAAGGAAATGACCATATTTGGATCTGACAGCATTGTACAGGAGATAGAGAGAGAGCTTTCTAACTATGTATGTGATGACAGGGTGGCGGAGCAGCGGGATGATTTACGACGCCAACTTTTGTTGAATTTATGAGAAATCTACAGATGCAAACAGACAAAGTGTAGTAAAATAAAGACCTAAATGTGTATTTCAGACTTTTTTTTACCACAAGTCTGAAAGAAGACATGTTATTAAAGACAAATATCCCCAAATCTCAAAATTGACAAGTGAAAAAGAAACTATGTTTTTGCCTGCCGTGTCTCGCTTTAAGACAAACAATGTGCAAGTTCATAAGTCGACACCATTGCTGAGTATTTTCTCCTTAAAACTGCAGTGAACCAAAGACAGTCTCAAAAACACGGTTTGAAATCGCTGGTGTTTCTGACGACACAAACTACCTTGTAACCAATCAGATCAACGTGTGATCGTCAACCAGTGGATCTCTGAGCTGAGTGAGTGAGTGGAGGCGGGGCTCGTTTGCATATTCTAAACAAGGGAGAAGTGTAGAGTTACATTCAAGCTATTTTAAGGCATGAGGATTTTTTTTTTCAAGGAAAAAACATTTAAATATGTAATTTTGGTGAGTTTTAAGGGACAAAATCATTGACTAAATGGGGACTTAGGCATCAGAGATGAAGAAAGAAGGTAACTCAAACTTTTGCAAAGGTGGTGCAGATGCCGTTTCTGAAGTGACAATACACAATAACACGAAGGCGACATGACAGCTCTGGATTGGCTAAAATACTGAACTGAATGTGTCTCTTTACACATCTCACTCGCACTATTTTTAAAAATGAAATACACCTGACTTAGATTAACCTTGTTTCCAGTCATCATAAACACTGATAAACAGATATGCGTATGCTATAGGCTTATTACTATACCACCCTGCTTCAATTCTTAGGCTAATGAACCTGAACGATTTATTCTATTTATTATAATAGGGCATCGTCACTCTGCAAGATTAAGATGCCTTTGAATCAAACAACTATCTTTATTTCAGTCTTTTTATTAAAGAAATACTTCACGCTGAAATTAAATAATTCTGTCATCATTTACTCACCCCGAAGTCATTCCAGTTCATGGGAGTTTATGAGAGATGTACTGTAGCTACTGTAGCAATGCTCCATTCATGAATACACTGTTTTTTGAGTCCCAGTTCATAAAAGCAATCTGAATAATTCATTCAAGAATCTGACTGATCCTGTTCTCGACTCATTCTTGTCGCAGCAGTTCACCGCCGACGGCAGAGAAAGATTATCAGTTAATAATCACTTAGATTTCAGTCTTTTCCCTCACAGAAAACTGTTGGGACTTGGGATATAGCGCATAATGAATCATATTAACTATTTTTTATCATACTTTATGGCATTTTATGTCCTTTGATAGCTTATATGCACTGCCGTTCAAAAGTTTGGGGTCAGTAGGCCTAAGATTTTTTATGTTTTTAAAAGAAGTATCTTCTGCTCACCGAGGCTGCATTTATTTGATAAAAAAACAACAACAAAAAAAACAGTAATATTGTGAAATATTATTATAATTTAAAACAGCTGTTTTCTATGTGAATATATGGTAAAGTGTAATTTATCCCTGTGAATTTTCAGCATCATTACTCCAGTCTTCAGTGTCACATGATCCTTCAGAAATCATTCTAATATGATGATTTGCTGCTCAAGAAACATTTATCATTATTATTAATGTTGAAAACATTTAATATTTAAGGATTCTATGATGAATAGAAAGTTCAAAAGAACAGCATTCATCTGAAATAGAAAGCATTTGTAACATTACCGTTCAAAAGTTTGGGGTCAGTATGAATTTTAATTTATTTTTTGGGGGAAAGAAATAAAAGAATCATCAAGGATTAATTAAATTGATCAAAAGTTACAGTAACAAATATTCCATTTCAAATAAATGCTGTTCTTTTTAGCTTTCTATTCATCAAAGAATCCTGAAAAAAAATTGTCCACAACTGTTTTCAACATTGGTAATAATAATAAATGTTTTTGAGCATCAAATCCGCATATTAGAATGATTTCTGAAGGATCATGTGACACTGAAGACTGGCGTAATGATGCTAAAAATCAAAAGCTTTGATAATATATATATATATATATATATATTATCAAATAAATGCAGCTTCGGTGAGCAGAAGAGACTTCTTATAAACACATTAAAAATCTTACCAATCAAAAACTTTTGAACGGCATTATTATTATTTTTCCAATACACTATATATATATATATATATATATATATATATATATATATATATATATATATATATATATATATATATATAGGTGAAAAGTGGTAAAAAAAAATCAACAACACACTGACAACAACATGATCAGTTCTTAATATTTAATTGGTTCTCTCTTGTTTTTGCATGTGTTCATCATTTCTTCATGCGACACACTGGCCAAAAATGATGTCCGCACTAACTTGTCACGTTTCATTGCGTTATCACAAGTCATTCAGGTTCAGAACAAATAAATGACCTATAAACCACAATATTTCTACATTGACAAAAACATCCTAAACCACATTTCCCCAAAAATCACCAGCAGCACGTGAGAAATGAACACTGAAAAATTGTTAGCTAGTGAATTTCACAATTTATGAAAACGGCAAATGACGCATTGAATTAAACATGAAACAAACTGTTTTCTGCGAACCTACAGGGAAACTCAATTGCCTCCTAAAGTCAGGCTGTGTGTGACATTTAAAACTGCGTTGTTTTGTCCCATGGCTGCTGTTCTGTTCTCAAATTCGGGTTTTTTCACGCTCCACCGGATCACTCGGTTCATGCCCCGGCGTGCTGGGAGTGCCGAGGCCGAACGGAAAGCTGGTCCGGAGTGTATTTAGCAATGCAGAGAGGAGGTGAAGATGGCCCTCATTATTCCCAGAGCCTTCTTCTCTTATCGGGCCCAGCCAGGCCTTTTCTTCCCTTCCCTGCATTTAAATTGTGAGTCAAGCACAATTGTCAATAAATCATGGTGGTGTGCAGGCCAGCGTCATAGGTGGGGTGACAGCTTAAATAACGTTAGCCTGAGGGTGAAGAAAGAGCTAGTGTTTGCCCGGCGGAGAACATCCCGCAAAGTAGACGGGTGGATAATAATATTAAATGTATCCATGTAACCTTGACCGGGGACTCACAATAGACTTCCCAATGGCTACACAGTGAGACATAATGTTTTTGCATTACATATTAACAACATTTTTATATTTGATGAAAAAAATGTGAGTGGTTTTGTCTGTGAATAGCCCTTTTTCAGTGTAAGCTTCAGTGTTTTTTTACCATCAAGTAGAAAGTAAAAATTTTGAATACATGAGTGTACACACGCACAAGTAAAAAAGTATTTTCTACAAATATTATGAATTATTCATTTGTAAATATTTGTAGGTGTTTATGGGGGTTTGTACCATATAACATTTTACAACGTGTAAAAAAAAAAAAAAAAATATATATATATATATATATATATATATATATATATATGACTTTGACACACTCACAATTTACATTTTTTCTCAGAATTTTGAGATATAAGCTCAAAATTGTGAGAAAAAGGTCCGAATTTTGAGATATAAACTTGGAGCTGCAAGAAAAAAAGTCTGATTTGTGTAATATATATAATAATGTAAATAAAATGTGAAATGTCATCTTGTCAACTAACTTTAATAAATAAATTGAAGTACTAAAATTGCAAAAAACTGAAACAAATAAAAACCATATAGAACTATTTTAATAAAAAATGAGAAAAGCCCATGACAAAATTACGAAAATGTAAATTAAAATTAAAATGAAAACAAAAATAAAAGGTAATTCAAAATAGTAATACATACTATAATAGTATATAATTGATACATATTTTTTCACCAAATATTTATATATTTTTAAAATTTCAAATTTTAGGCGAATAAGAATAAAATCAATAACAAAACTTGCTCAAGCAATACTCACCACCACATTACAAAGGTGATATGGGCGATTGCCACAATGTTGCAGTGCATTTTCTACGGTGTTTACAGTAGTTTTAACTGTGTTGCCATGCGGTTGCTAGGGCATTCCGGTCTCTAGATATGGCAGGCATCCTTTTCTGTGAGTCTGTGGGATTTCTTTGTCAAATTAAGCCAATTTGAATTATCATTCATGTCAGTAGCACAAACTATTCTAGCTCCAAACAAACCCATACAGATATTGTGTGTAGTAAATCACACAAGGGAGGTTTCAGAGTTTTCTGCAAGGTGCCAAGCAGTCTCTCTAGTTGCTTAGAAACCAGGAATTAAAGCTCTCTCTCTCTCGCTTTCTTTCTCATACACAGCATGCAGAAATGCGTCCACTGCGGCACATCTGTGGTCAAGGTTTTAAACTTTGACTCTGTACCTTTTGTGACAACCTTCGGGGCTCATCTATTTACTACACTAGCTGGACTAAGCGTAGTTAGCATTGCGCTAACGTTCACCTTCCTTCCATCACATCTGCAATGAAGGGGCAATAGTAATTAGCTTGATATCTGCTCCCCACCCAAAGCAATTTTCCCACCAGGCTTCATGACGCATGGTTCGTAATTTGGACTTTGGGGGCCACCATACTCTGTCCTGTTACTCGTGGCGATCCTAATGAGATTAACGGCCCTGTTGCTATGGATACTGGACGAGATCTAACTCTTTAGCCTTCGGTCTGGTTGGTTTCTTCATTTCTTCGTCAGCTCACCTCCTCCTCAACACACTCATAGAGCGAGAAACGGGATGCAGATTAGTTCAAGTGTGGGAAGCCGTGTCACAATGCTAATTACGTTACCCTAGTAGCGCTAATGAGAGGCGTGGCAATACTCTATTTCTTTTCCATCCAAACGTTGTCATTATGAGTTTGCAAAACTGTCCGCCGCGGTAATTGTCCCTGGCCTGTGTCACACGGTGCTTACTTTTCCAACACTGCCTTCTTGTCAGTTGGCAACGCACATGTGATCTGACACCTCGCATACGCTTCAGAGCTTCCTCGTTCAAGTGTTTGCTACGCTAATTAACTAGCGTGGAGGAAGACCCCTCTTTTAGCAGGTCCCTCGACACACGGGTGCCACTGCATAAATCTGCGCAGCGCATTAGCGCAACATGGCGTGATTAAAGGGGCGTGATTATGGAAATATATTATGTGATAGTTTCTTCATGAATCTAGTCTGTTCTTTTGCTTAATGGATCCAGGTCTGAAAGAGGAATTAGCATATTTCATCCATTCCCGGCTCATACTGTTTTGGGTTTTGAATGCTGGAGGCCATGTCTAAAGTGACAGACGTTCATTGGCCTCGATCTTGCTAGGAGGCTGCAGTTGTTGTTAGACAATGAACGCTAAAGCTAATTTAACAGACTGATATTTCAAAAAAGTTTCGCAAGAACATCCACGGTGCGATCAACAACAAAAGAAAAATCTTTTAAAAATATAGTTTAAAAAGGCATTTGGCACGTTCTTAGAAAATATGAGCTCTGTACTGACACTTCACACTCTACAATCTCAATAATCTCCTAATTACTGCTTATTAATAGTTATTAAGTTGTTAAGTTTAGGTATTGGGTGGATTTGGGGATGTAGAATGAGGTCATGCAGAATAAGGCATTAATATGTGGTTTACAAGTACTAATAAACAGCCAATCCCAGTAATATGCATGCTAATAATGAGAATTGAACCCTAAACTAGTGTTACCAAGTTTTTAATATTAAACTTTTCATATTTTTCATTAAATGTCATGCGGTGTAACCAAAGTCTTATTAAATAATACATAATTATATAGGTAAAAAGAAAAATGAGGTTTTACAAATATAAAACATTGATGTTTTGAAAAGAAAAGTATATATTTTAATCAAACATTTTAATTTAATGTCATGTGGTGTAACTAAGTAATGAGTAATTAGTAAATATCAAATAATTATTTATTAAAAAATAAAGTAAAAGTAAAAACTGTTTTACAAACATACATTATGTGCGTTACATAATCAGATTACTTTTTGATGTAACGAGTAAAGCATTACAAGTAACGTGCGTTACATAATCAGATTACTTTTTAATGTAACAAGTAAAGCATTACAAGTAACATGCGTTTCATAATCAGATTACTTTTTGATGTAACAAGTAAAGCATTACAAGTAACATGCGTTTCATAATCAGATTACTAATTTGACGTTCCTAGTAAAGAATTTCAAGTAGTGCACATTACGTTATCAGATTACTTTTTGTGATGTAACTGTAGATTACATTCTAATAACCCAAATACATTTATTTACAGCCAAAAAAAGTTACTACAGACAAAGTATTTTCTGTATATTTTATTTTTAGTATGAATTGTATCTGAAATATAGCTGCATGATGTCCAATTTAGTGGACTTATGATTAAACAGAATTTCCTCCCAATCTAAAATCAATACATGGAATGATATGATAACAATGATATGACTCCTTAGATGTTACTTGATGTTACAATATGTTTTAAGCTAAATAATTGTATAAGCTTTTTGAATAGCCGTCCACTGTAGTGACCTCAGTCTGTGAAATGGTTAAATATATGATCATCATAAAGCCTAGTTAATATTAAATCGCAGCATTATGCAGTCAAATATGTCTGTACTGTATATACTAAACGGTATAATTGACCTAGGCATCTGATTTAAATTTATTTGCTAAGTAGCCATATAATAAGAAGGATAATGCACGGATAGGATAATGCTATGCCTTGCGTGTCCACGTCAGAGTCCAGATCGCTCTGGCAAGGTTTAATTTGAGTTAATGACCAACTGACTTAGATGACATTAACTATTAGATGGGGGGTGGGGGTCTTGGACGTGATCGCAGAAGATATCCAGTGTGACTCATAACCCAATAAAGTGCAACCATAATCCCTCAAGTGACAGAAGACGCATTGGCTCTATCCCCGAGACAGACATAATTAGCTTGACGTCTATAGGCTCTATTCTCCCAGACTAATCAAAGTTTGAAACTCCGGGGAAGTGCATAATTATACCCTGTTGGTATTAGGGAAAGTATCCAATGATAAGCTAATTAAAAATGAAGAATGGCTGAGCGGTTTTGTTTTCAAACAATGCTCCTTTATATGTCACGCTTGATGTTCAATTTGTGTAAATACCTTCCATTAATTTAGTGTGAACTGAATGAAGTCAACCGAGCCTTTGTTTCCCATGTTTTCATCGTGGATTGCCGGCCCTCATTCAGTTTATTGTAAGGAAGGTTGGAAATATGCCCATTAGCAGCTTATTTCTGCACTCTCTGACTCATCTGTCATGTTACACCAATAACCATAAAGAATAAGGTGTGTGCCAATCTGCAGGTAAGTGCACTGACATAAAAAAAACAGAAGCATCTCAGCTTCCTGTTTTAAAATTCAGAGCTTTTTGCGAAAATGCAAATCCTAGGCAAATCAAGATTGCGTAATGTCGTTAAATATTAATACTTCTGCAGCAAGCATAAAACACATTAGAGCTCTTTTCCACAGCACATCCTGATGAAATTCAATAATAACCAACTCCTCCATAATCCAGCGCCTTTTCTGGGAATGGATTCAAACTCTAGCTTTTATCGCAAGCCCACTAAGGAAGAAGGATAAACCCAACAACCCGCTGTTGTCTCCTGCTAGCATTCCGATAAGAGTCGGTAGGTGTGCATTCAGTATCCGCGTTCCCAGTACAGCTC
This sequence comes from Scardinius erythrophthalmus, assembly GCF_964197995.2. Taxonomy (NCBI): domain Eukaryota; kingdom Metazoa; phylum Chordata; class Actinopteri; order Cypriniformes; family Leuciscidae; genus Scardinius; species Scardinius erythrophthalmus. The sequence continues at coordinate 32,400,975 of NC_138234.1, forward strand.
ATTGCAACATGACCTTTCATGGCCGTCTGTGCCCAGAGTGTGAGGAAAAACCATTACTTGACGCTTTCTGAGACGGCGCCAAAACAGGGACGCTTTCGTCGTGAGACGAAAGTGAGGAAAGACAAAGAATCCCTGCAGCTTTGGCCTTGCGGCTCCATTAGCAGGGCTTTCTCTTCAATGCTCTCAGTGGGGAGAACCGGGAATGAGGCGTAAATGACATTTGCTTTGGGAGCTGTAGGCAATCCTTGGAGAAGGATCCTCATCTGCGACTCAGTGGAGTTATTGTTGTGCTAACAAACCTCAGTACTCAAGGGGGCGACAGTGTTAACTTCAAATGAAAACACATAAAAACACACATAAACAACAAGATTTTCTTCAAACTGTTGCTATCCACCTTAACGATAGAGGAAACTGACCACAAAAGCTGACGGTTTATGCTAACGGCTATGATGGCATTCCATGCTGAAATGCTAAGAACGCAATTAGCACAACATTTCCACCCATTAGCGGATTTGAAAAACATTGATGGATAATTTAGACTGTTTTCTATGGAAGTTTGTTTCCGCCAAAGAATGAAAAATAAAAAAGGTAATAGCAACTTTTTATCTCACAATTCTGTCTTTTTATCTCAGAATTGTGTGATATAAAGTTGCAGTCGTGAGTTTTAAAAGTCAGAATTGCGTGATATAAAGCCGCAATTGCGAGAAATAAACTCTAAATTCTGACTTTTTTCTCAAAATTGCATGTTTATATGTCGCAATTCTGACTTTATAACACGCAATTGTGAGATATAAAGTCAGAATTCTGTGACGTAAAGTCGCAATTGCAAGAAAAAGTTTATATCTCGCAATTCTGACTTTATAACGCAATTGCGACTTTATATCACTCAATTCTGATGTTATATCTGGCAATTCTAAGAAATAAAGTCAGAATTGCGAGATGTAGACAATTGTGAGGTAAAAAGTCGCAATTATCTTTAAAAATGTTTTATTCTGTGGCGGAAACAAGCTTCCATAGTTTTCGGTCACTTTGTCATAAAATAAAATAATAATCCATCTTGACTATTCTTGACTATAGAAACATCCCCACATATAACATGCTAACAGCTAAAACATGCTAATCTGACATGTTTCTTCACCTTCCAAGCACAAAATAAAATGTTGTGAAAGAGACACAGCGCTTGATAAGACTAAAATAAAAACATAGAAGTTCATGAAGTTCTAGGGTTCTTGTAAAAATACCCTACAATTGCGTTCTGGCATTTTGTAACGCAACGACGAGTCAAATAAAGCTTTCACATACTTGAGTAGTGTTTAAAATAATAATAAAATAATATAAAATAATACCATTTACTATTTTGGCATGAATGTATCCCAGAATGCATCTCGCACCAACCAGCGAGTGTCAATGAAAGAGGAGAAAACCCACATCATTTTCAAAATGCTACTGTTAGTGCGAACGAAATGTAGTTTTAAGAGTTTTTCAGGCTAAAATGTATTTGTTTGAAGCTCAAATCTGAAGTTTATTTATAAAGATACAATAATAGGCAAATTTGAAAATTTGCACATTTTCTATAATTTGTGTGTGATCAGAAGGTTGTTGAGGAAAGCAGTGACGTTTCCTTCGTATGACGACGGCGGGTAAAGACACCAATTTTTGTGTTTGCAGGATTCTCTCGCCGTTCCCTGGATTTCCCCTGTGTGAAAAGAAGGGGAGGGGGGGGGGGGTTGAGGAGCCGTAGGCGATCTTTGAAGACGACTGAGTCAGACTTCTTTTCTGTGACTCAATGGAGGCCTGAAGATGTGAATCACAAGTAGACAGCATTCGCACCCTCACTTTCTCCGTTCTTCTCTCCTCTAATAATACAGCTTTTCACAGGCTGCGCATAAAAAAGGATTCCCACAACGCAAGACCAATCCATTTACAGCGTCATTGAGGCCAAGGGAGAGCACAGCCGGACAAATATTAAGTATGTACGATGAGACGCATTTTTCCTGTGACAAAACAATGATTCTTTGCCTTTATGGAAAAAAAAAAAAAAAGAAAGAAAAATAGAGATCAAACTTTCGGATGAATTAGCACCAGATGTCAGGGAATTAAAAGTAGATGTTGTGAATGAGATGTAGCAGGCAACCGTGGCGCGGATGGCAAGTTCAGCCAATGTCACATGACAACATCAAATCCTTTTCATATTTTTTTTTTAACTATTGAGTTTTGGGAATTTCAATATATGAAAAGCAAATGATGACAAAGGTGAAACAGCGATCATTTAATTACAGCGAGAGTGGACCTAAAAATAATAACATCATTAAATCTGTAGTCTTAACTAGTATAGTTAATCACTAAACTATACTAATAAACAAAAATAAACAAAAATAAATATGTAAAAAAAAAAAAAAAACTAAAACTAAACTAAAATATAGCTGCGAGCAGCGATTACGGGCCCAAGCCGGTGGCACCGCAACCCCGGTGCCTTTAGGGTGGCGGTGCCGCCGGCTTTGGCCCTTCATCGCTGCTCGCAGCTATATATATATATATATATATATATATATATATATATATATATACATACATATATATATATATATATATATATATATATATATATATATATATATATATATATATATATATATATATATATACATACATATATATATTTATTTATTCATTCATTCATTCATTTTTTTTTATTATTATTATTATTTTTTTTTTATTATTCAGATTTTATGATACACTCAAAATATTCCACAACAAATCCTTTAAATTTAATGTAAAAGTAAAAATGAAAGTAAGAAGTGTTGGGCTCACGTAACCCTCTCATCAGAATCAAAATGTTTCAACATTTGCAATGTATTTGGATGCTAAACTATTCTTTATTATAGGCTTTGTTCTTCACTCGTGTTCCAATATTGATGGAAAAAATCATCCTCTTCACATGCGCAAAAATTTGCTTGGAAACATCACAGTGGAGCGAGCGGTGCTTACTGTGAATGTACGAATTGTACTACTGACTATTTAGAGCAGTGTAATTTTTATATGTTAGGTTGACTATTTTATTATTATATTTTATTAAGGCTATAATGAACAGGCTGCGATGTCAAGATTGTAATGCTGGAGTGTGTGTGTGTGTGTGTGTGTGTGTGTGTGTGTTCATGTTTTTCTATCCCGGTGGGGACTTTAACCTGAATGCACACAGACTCATGGGGACTCGTGTCACAGTGGGGACCTAAATAGAGGTCCCCATGGGTAAACAAGATTATAAATCATACAGAATGAGTTTTTTTGGAAATGTAAAAATGCAGAAAGTTTTATGGGATGGGTAGGTTTAGGGGTAGGGTTAGTGTGAGGAGATAGAATATACAGTTTGTTCAGTATAAAAACCATTAAGTCCATGGAGAGTACCCACAAAGATAGTAAACCGTGTGTGTGTGTGTGTGTGTGTGTGTGTGTGTGTGTGTGTGTGTGTGGCGTGGGCGCGATTGAACAGTAGACACATAAAAACATACTCCGTCATTATACAGGACGACATTCAAACTGCAAAGTGTTAACTTATATTTGTGTACAGTTGCAATAAAACACAAAATTGTGCTTTTGTAAAATAATTTCAAGCAATCCACCCCCCGAAAGGCGCTAATTTTAAAATGAAACTAAAATGCTCATGGCTGCACGGGCATTCATAACGGTGCGCGTCCACGGCGAGGAACGAGCAGAACAGAGTGAACGTTTTTCAGTTAATTCCTACTTCCATAGGAATTCATTTGAAACGCTCGCTCAACCAATATAAATGTCAGTGCGGACGAACATATTTTACTTTCGTTTTTAAGTTAGCGATTAAAAAGCCCCCAGCGGTGTCACACGTCAGTTAACCGGTGGTAAAATATTCTCACCGTCACATACCTAGTATATTTTTATATAGATATAATAGGCCTACCTGATTTTGAACACAAGAGGGCAGTATAGCACTATGTTTGACTTTATTTATGTATTGTTTAGACTAAACAACCATTCTGGCAGTTTTTAAACTTAAAATTCATTCTTAAATTGAAAAAAAAAAAATAAAATGTTTAGTTGTGATGTTTGTATACTTTTATATAGAAATAAATGGTATATAATTACATTTTTAGAAAATTTGAGGCTTTTAGTTTTTCCTTTTTGGACATTACTTTAATCCCTCGCCATAGCAAAACCGTTTGAGATATTTATTATCCGTTCACAATTTAGCATATTTAATGTATTTTCATCATGTTGAAAAAGTTTGGTGGGAATAAAATAAATAGTTTAAGAGGAGTGGCTAAAAATTCATAGGCTGATTTTGCAAAAAAATCTACATTCAGACCAAAATATCTGACTTCCTTTTGCTCTGAGCTAATGAATGTAAATTAGAAAGTTGTCCGGCTTGATGAGAACAATATAAAAACATTTTTTTTTACTGTATTTAAAACTAACCCCCCCACTTTTGTCAAAAGTATGTTGAAAGTGACACACTTCCTGCTGCCAGTTGGTGGCGCTATAACTTTGACTCACAATAGTCACATCCATCTGATCGGCCTCTTACCACGAACACACTGCTGAAGTTTCATCAAGATCAGTTGATGTATGCAGAAGTTATAACACTTCGTGTCTCTCTTTTCTCGCCATAAATTCGTTTCCTCACCACGGCCGTTCAAGATATCAAAAATCCGTTCGCAATTTAGCATCCTCAATGTCTTTACTTCATGCTGACTGAGTTTGGAGGTGATTGAATGAATTCTCTAGGAGGAGTACATCACATTCCACAGCAAGCGTTTTCCAAACAACCCATAATAGCTGACTTCCTGTTGGGCTGGCGTGAAACTTGACAGAGGGAAAGTTGTTCGGCCCGACGAGATCTATATGTGTACCGAGTTTCATATTAATTCATGCAAGCGTATTTGATATATGGACCAAGTTTTCAGACCCTGTTCAAGAGGGCGCTGTTGAGTCCCCCTGCCACGCCCGTTTCTGAAACTTTTCACATGTCTACTGGCTAATAAGTGTTATGTGTCTGTCGAGTTTCATCCAATTTCAAGCATGTTAAGAGTCTCAAACGCATCCGAAAAGAATATTAAAACTTGATGCGTTGCCACGGCAACAGTATCTAAGATATCAATAATCCTTTCACAGGTCTACATCTGCCCTGTGTTTACATTATACACAGAAAGTTTGAAGCAAATCGGGTAAAATTAAGAGGGTGACTTCAAAGCATTTTGAAAGTGACACACTTCCTGCTGCCAGTTGGTGGCGCTATAACTTTGACTCACAATAGTCACATCCATGTGATCGGCCTCTTACAACGAACACACTGCTGAAGTTTCATCAAGATCAGTTAATGTATGCAGAAGTTATAACACACTTCCTGTGTCCCATTATTCGCCATAAATTCGTTTCCTCGCCACGGCCAAACCGTTCGAGATATCAAAAATCCGTTCGCAAGAATTCATCCTCAATGTCTTGACTTTATTCTCACCGAGTTTGGTGGCGATCGGATGAAATCCCTAGGAGGAGTATTTCACATTCCATTGTATGCGTTTTCCAAACAACGTATAATAACCGACTTCCTGTTGGGCTTTTGTAAAACTTAGAGCACGAAAGTTGTTCGGCCCGATGAGATCTATATGTGTACTGAGTTTCATATTATTACATGCAAGCGTGTTTGATTTATGGACCAAGTTTTCGGACCCCATTCCAGGGGGCGCTGTCGAGCCCCCCTGCCACGCCCCAGTACCAGCTTCAGTCCGGCCCTGATGGCCGCAGGTTCTGACGTGTGTGCAAAATTTCAAGAGTTTTTGAGCATGTTAAGGGCCCCAAAAGTGGCAAAAAGGCAAAAAAAAAAATAATGAAAAAAAAATAAATAATAAAATATAGCTGCGAGCAGCGATTACGGGCCCAAGCCGGTGGCACCGCAACCCCGATGCCTTTAGTTACCTAAAGGCACCGGGGTGGCGGTGCCGCCGGCTTTGGCCCTTCATCGCTGCTCGCAGCTATATTTATATATATATATATATATATATATAATCTTGAATGTATTTTTTATCATGTTGAAAAAGTTTGGTGTGAATAAAATAAACCACTTAGGAGGAGTAACTAAAAACTCAGAGTCTGACATATCCAAAAAATCCACATTCAAACCAAAATATCTGACTTCCTGTTGCTCGGAGCTAATGACTGTAAATTAGAAAGTTGTCCGGCTCGATGAGACCAATATGCGTACTGATTTTTGTAACTGTGGGTAAAAGTAACCCCCCCACTTTTGATAAAAGCATTTTGAAAGTGACACACTTCCTGCTACCAGTTGGTGGCGCTATAACTTTGACTCACAATAGTTACATCCATCTGACCGGCCTCTTACCATGAACACACTGCTGAAGTTTCATCAAGATCAGTTAATGTATGCAGAAGTTATAACACTTCGTGTTTCTCTTTTCTCGCCATAAATTTGTTTCCTCGCCACGGCCAAACCGTTCGAGATATCAAAAATCCGTCCGCAATTTAGCATCCTCAATGTCTTGACTTCATGCACACCGAGTTTGGTGGCGATTGGATGAATTCTCTAGGAGGAGTAGTTCACATTCCACAGCAAGCGTTTTCCAAACAACCCATAATAGCTGACTTCCTGTTGGGCGGAGCTAATAACTTAGACTGCGGAAGTTGTTCGGCCCGATGAGATCTATATGTGTACCGAGTTTCATATTAATTCATGCAAGTGTGTTTGACATATGGACCAAGTTTTCAGACCGTGTTCAAGGGGGCGCTGTTGAGCCCCCTGCCACGCCCGGGTACCAGCTTCAGCCCGGCACTGATGGCCGTGGGTTCTGACCTGTGTGTAAAGTTTCAAGAGTTTTTGAGCACGTTAAGGACCCCAAAAGCCCCTGAAACCTTGATTAACAATATAAAAGCAATAGTCAAATCCCCCCCTCCCCTCACACACACAGAGACACAGAGAGAGGGAGAGAAAATTCTTCAGAAAATCCACATTCAAACCAAAATATCTCTTTTCCTGTTGGTCAGAGATCGTTAATGTAAATTAGAAAGTTGTCCGTCTTGATGAGAACAATACACATACCAAGTTTTGTTGCTGTTGATAAAACTAACCCCCCCCCATTTATGACTAAAGGTGGCGCTACTGAGCCCCTCACCACGCCCGTTTCTGAAACTTTGCACAAGTCTACGGGCTAATAAGTGTGATGTGTCTGTCGAGTTTCATTCAATTTCAAGTATGTTAAGAGTCTCAAAAGCATCAAAAAACAATATTAAAGTTTGATGCGTTGCCACGACAACAGTATTAAAGATATCAAAAATCCTTTCACAGGTCTACATCTGCCGTGTGTTTACATTATACACATAAAGTTTGAAGCAAATCGGGTAAAAATAAGAGGGTGATTTCAAAGCATTTTGAAAGTGACACACTTCCTGCTGCCAGTTGGTGGCGCTATAACTTTGACTCACAATAGTCACATCCTTGTGTTCGGCCTCTTACAACGAACACACTGCTGAAGTTTCATCAAGATCAGATAATGTATGCTGAAGTTATAACACACTTCCTGTGTCCCTTATTCGCCATAAATTCGTTTCCTTGCCACGGCCAAACCGTTTGAGATATCAAAAATCCGTCCGCAATTTAGCATCCTCAATGTCTTGACTTCATGCACACCGAGTTTGGTGGGGATGGGATGAATTTTCTAGGAGGAGTAGTTCACATTCCACAGCAAGCGTTTTCCAAACAACCCATAATAGCCGACTTCCTGTTGGGCTGGCGTGAAACTTGACAGAGGGAAAGTTGTTCGGCCCGATGAGATCTATATGTGTACCGAGTTTCATATTAATTCATGCAAGCGTGTTTGATATATGGACCAAGTTTTCAGACCCCGTTCAAGGGGGCGCTGTTGAGCCCCCCTGCCACGCCCGTTTCTGAAACTTTTCACATGTCTACTGGCTAATAAATGTGATGTATCTGTCGAGTTTCATCCAATTTCAAGCATGCTAAGAGTCTCAAACGCATCCGAAAAGAATATTAAAGTTTGATGCGTTGCCACGGCAACAGTATCTAAGATATCAATAATTCTTTCACAGGTCTACATCTGCCGTGTGTCTACATTATACACATAAAGTTTGAAGCAAATCGGGTAAAATTAAGAGGGTGAATTCAAAGAATTTTGAAAGTGACACACTTCCTGCTGCAAGTTGGTGGCGCTATAACTTTGACTCACAATAGTCACATCCATGTGATCGGCCTCTTACAACAAACACACTGCTGAAGTTTCATCAAGATCAGTTAATGTATGCAGAAGTTATAACACACTTCCTGTGTCCCATTATTCGCCATAAATTTGTTTCCTCGCCACGGCCAAACCGTTTGAGATATCAAAAATCCGTTCGCAAGAATTCATCCTCAATGTCTTGACTTTATTCTCACCGAGTTTGGTGGCGATCGGATGAAATCCCTAGGAGGAGTATTTCACATTCCATTGTATGCGTTTTCCAAACAACGTATAATAACCGACTTCCTGTTGGGCTTTTGTAAAACTTAGAGCACGAAAGTTGTTCGGCCCGATGAGATCTATATGTGTACTGAGTTTCATATTATTACATGCAAGCGTGTTTGATTTATGGACCAAGTTTTCGGACCCCATTCCAGGGGGCGCTGTCGAGCCCCCCTGCCACGCCCCGGTACCAGCTTCAGCCCGGCCCTGATGGCCGCGGGTTCTGACGTGTGTGCAAAATTTCAAGAGTTTTTGAGCATGTTAAGGGCCCCAAAAGTGGCAAAAAGGCAAAAAAAAAAATAATGAAGAAAAAAAAAAAAAATAATCCTTACGAAAACAATAGGGCCTCCGCCCTTTCAGGGCTTGGGCCCTAAATATAGCTGCGAGCAGCGATTGCGGGCCCAAGCCGGTGGCACCGCCAACCTGGTGCCTTTAGTTACCTAAAGGCACCGGGGTGGCGGTGTCACCGGCTTGGGCCCTCCATCGCTGCTCGCAGCTATATATATATATATATATATATATATATATATATATATATATATATATATATATATATATATATATATATATATATATATATATATATATCAGACAAGTAATATTCTTTGTCTTGTCACTTAAAAAAAAATATATATATATATATATATATAATTACCTTTTTTTGGATGCTAAACTATTGTTTATTATATGCTTTGTACTTCACTCACGTTCCAATATCGAAGGGAAAAATGATCCTCTTCACATGCGCAAAAATGTCCTTGGAAAATTCACAGTGGAGCGGTGCATACTGTGATTGTACGAATTGTACTACTGACTATTTAGAGCAGTGTAATCTTTATATGTTAGGTTGACCATTTTATTATTATATTTTATTAAGTCTATAATGAACAGGCTGCAATGTCAAGATTGCAATGCTAGTGTGTGTGTGCGTGTGTGTGTGTGTGTGTGTGTGTGTGTGTGTGTGTGTGTGTGTGTGTGTGTGTGTGTGTGTGTGTGTGTGTGTGTGTGTGTGTGTGTGTGTGTGTGTGTGTGTGTGTGTGTGTGTGTGTGTGTGTGTGTGTGTTCATGTTTTTCTGTCCCGGTGGGGACTTTAACCTGAATGCACACAGACTCATGGGGACTCGTATCACAGTGGGGACCTAAATAGAGGTCCCCATGGGTAAACAAGCTTCATTCAGAATGAGTTTTTTTGGAAATGTAAAAATGCAGAAAGTTTTCAGTGATGGGTAGGTTTAGGGGTAGGGTTAGTGTAAGGAGATAAAATATACAGTTTGTACAGTATAAAAATCATTAAATCTATGGAGAGTCCCCACAAAGATAGTAAACCGTGTGTGTGTGGGTGGGTGTGTGTGTGTGGCGTGGGCGCGTTTGAACAGTGGACACATAAAAACATACTCCGTCATTATACAGGACGACATTCAAACTGCAAAGTGTTAACTTATATTTGTGTACAGTCGCAATAAAACACAACATTGTGCTTTTGTAAAATAATTTCAAGCAATCAACCCCCGAAAGGCGCTAATTTTAAAATTAAACTAAAATGCTCATGGCTGCACGGGCATTCATAACGGTGCACATCCACGGCGAGGAACGAGCAGAACAGAGTGAACGTTTTTCAGTTAATTCCTACTTCCATAGGAATTAATTTGAAACGCTCGCTCAACCACTATCAATGTCAGTGTGGACGAACATATTTTACTTTCGTTTTTAAGTTGGCGATTCAAAAGCCCCCAGCGGTGTCACATGTCGATTAACCGGTGGTAAAATATTCTCACCGTCACATACCTAGTATATTTTTAAGTAGATACAATAGGCCTACCTGATTTTGAACACAAGAGGGCAGTATAGCCCTATGTATGACTTGACTTTTATGGGACTAAATAGTACAATTACTATTTTTAAACTTATAAATATTTATTAAATTGAAAAAAAAGAATAAAATGGGTTTAGTTGTGATATTTTTATACTTTTATATAGAAATAAATGGTGTTTAATTACATTTTTAGAAGATGAGGCTTTAAGTGTTACTTTACTTTAGTCCCTCACTATAGCAAAACCGTTTGAGATGTTTAATATCCGTTCACAATTTAGCATCTTTAATGTATCTTTATCATTTTGAAAAAGTTTGGTGTGAATAAAATAAACCAGTTAGGAAGAGTAGCTAAAAACTCAGAGTCTGAAATATCCAAAAAATCCACATTCAAACCAAAATATCTGACTTCCTGTTGCTCGGAGCTAATGACTGTAAATTAGAAAGTTGTCCGGCTCGGTGAGACCAATATATATACTGATTTTTGTAACTGTTGGTAAAACTAACCCACCCACTTTTGTCAAACGCATGTTGAAAGTGACACACTTCCTGCTGCCAGTTGGTGGCGCTATAACTTTGACTCACGATAGTTACATCCATCTGATCTGCCTCTTACCACGAACACACTGCTAAAGTTTCATCAAGATCAGTTAATGTATGCAGAAGTTATAACACTTCGTCTCCTCTCTTTTCTCGCCATAAATTTGTTTCCTCGCCACGGCCAAACCGTTCGAGATATCAAAAATCCGTCCGCAATTTAGCATTCTCAATGTCTTGACTTCATGCTGACTGAGTTTGGAGGTGATTGAATGAATTCTCTAGGAGGAGTACATCACATTCCACAGCAAGCGTTTTCCAAACAACCCATAATAGCCGACTTCCTGTTGGGCTGGCGTGAAACTTGACAGAGGGAAAGTTGTTCAGCCCGATGAAATCTATATGTGTACCGAGTTTCATATTAATTCATGCAAGCGTGTTTGATATATGAACCAAGTTTTCAGACCCTGTTCAAGAGGGCGCTGTTGAGCCCCCCTGCCACGCCCGTTTCTGAAACTTTTCACATGTCTACTGGCTAATAAGTGTTATGTGTCTGTCGAGTTTCATCCAATTTCAAGCATGCTAAGAGTTTCAAACGCATCCGAAAAGAATATTAAAATTTGATGCGTTGCCACGGCAACAGTATCTAAGATATCAATAATCCTTTCACAGGTCTACATCTGCCGTGTGTTTACATTATACACATAAAGTTTGAAGCAAATCGGGTAAAAGTAAGAGGGTGACTTCAAAGCATTTTGAAAGTGACACACTTCCTGCTGCCAGTTGGTGGCGCTATAACTTTGACTCACAATAGTCACATCCATGTGATCTGCCTCTTACCACGAACACACTGCTAAAGTTTCATCAAGATCAGTTAATGTATGCAGAAGTTATAACACACTTCCTGTGTCCCATTATTCGCCATAAATTAGTTTCCTCGCCACGGCCAAACCGTTCGAGATATCAAAAATCCGTTCGCAAGAATTCATCCTCAATGTCTTGACTTTATTCTCACCGAGTTTGGTGGCGATCGGATGAAATCCCTAGGAGGAGTATTTCACATTCCATTGTATGCGTTTTCCAAACAACGTATAATAACCGACTTCCTGTTGGGCTTTTGTAAAACTTAGAGCACGAAAGTTGTTCGGCCCGATGAGATCTATATGTGTACTGAGTTTCATATTATTACATGCAAGCGTGTTTGATTTATGGACCAAGTTTTCGGACCCCATTCCAGGGGGCGCCGTCGAGCCCCCCTGCCACGCACCGGTACCAGCTTCAGCCCGGCCCTGATGGCCGCGGGTTCTGACGTGTGTGCAAAATTTCAAGAGTTTTTGAGCATGTTAAGGGCCCCAAAAGTGGCAAAAAGGCAAAAAAAAAAATAATGAAGAAAAAAAAAATAATCCTTACGGAAACAATAGGGCCTTCGCCCTTTCAGGGCTTGGGCCCTAACTAACTAAACAAAACAAAACAAAACAAAACAAAACAAAACAAAACAAAACAAAACAAAATAAACAAAACAAAACAAAACAAAACAAAACAAAACAAAACAAAACAAAACAAAATAAAATAAAATAAAATAAAATAAAATAAAATAAAATAAAATAAAATAAAATACCATTTAGTGTTATGGCACAAACACACGAAGCTAGTGAGACCAGAAGAAACCCCTTATTAATATCAGTATAATCATTTTTTGTTAATCATGTGACACTGACCTCAACTATAGACCTCTTAGTTATGTCATGGATAAACTGTTTTAATATAACACTAACAAAGCAAAGCAAAACAAAATTCAAAACAAAAAAACAAACACTAACAAAGCAAAGCAAAGCAAAAACAAAACAAAAAAACAAACACAAACAAAGCAAAGCAACCCCCCCCAAAAAACAACAACAACAACAACAACAACAACAACAACAACAACAACAACAACAACAACAACAACAACAACAACACACAAAACAAAAGCAAACCAAACCAAACAAAATAAAGAAAAAAACAACAACAACAACAACAACAACAACAACAACAAAAAAACATCAGATGTAGTTATCCTGAAAATTATTCACAAATATAGTATTTGAATTAAACTGGTTTCAAGTAGCTGGCTATAAATATGTCTGCAGTTTAACTACTGTATCTTTAACTAACATGCTGAGCAAGATTCACTTAATACTGTTGCTCCATCATGACAATATTAGACCTAAAAGACAAAACTGATCATAAAAGTGTTCCTTACAGTAATGCTGAGACTGAGAGTTCATAATCAAACTGTGTATGAAATTAACTTAATTTCACTTCATTTAAACTGAACTTTATTTATTGCTGGAGTGTGCGTGCTCAATAATCCCAGGATGCATAGGCACGAACAGATTGGTGATATTATTAATGCACATATAATAACCTGTACACCCCAGAGCAAGGGTTTCTCATACACATTAACGTATAATCTACGGTTCAATCAGAGGTTAAGGTTTTATGAAGCTTTTGCTATTAAGATGAATCTTTGAAATGTCCCTAGCAATTATCTGGACAAAATTATATTATGTTTATCTGTTCTGCTTGGCTGTGCCCAACCGATGGGTGTAGAAAGAGCTTCCTGAACCACCAGAAGGAAAATCAGCAAAGAAACCAGACTGTTACTTAAATATTGATAAATTACTTAATATTAAAAATACATGAACAAACAATGTTAAAACTAAACTAGATGAATACAAAAAAAAAAAAAAAAAGGAAAAAGAAACTTGGTGTTAAAACCATTCACAGATACAGTATTTCTGAAACAAAAAATAAATAATAAAATAAATAAATTACCTATTTCGGTGTATATATATATATATATATAAAATTTTTCTTTTTTTTTACTATTTTTACTGTACTATTTTTACTTTCACTATAATTTTATATATTTTTGTATAGTATATTTATACATTACAATTAAATAAATATATTTATAAAATCATATACATGATATATCAATAAATAAATAAACAGCCTAAATAGACAGCCTAAATAAATAAGCATAAATAGATACATAGAACATATAAAAGTTGCATTAAAAATGTACAGATTTTCCTTAAATTGAATTAATGGATAAATAAACAAACAAACAAACAAACAAATAAATAAATAAATGAATAAGAGCCTAGATATATGCAAATATCAACACAATCTCATGAAAGTGCGTATCTATAGCACGAATGATAATTCTCGTATAATTTATACGCCAAAACGAGTTTTAGCGTTCAAATGATACGCACTGCAAACCCCTTGGGTAGGATTAGGGGTGAGGAGGGCATGCATATTACACGCCATAAAGTGCGTATTATATGCACGCGCAAACTGCGTACCATATTTACGCTAAAACTCGTTTTGGTGTATAAATGATATGCGATATTATCATTCGTGCTATAGATACGCACTTTCATGAGATGGGGCTTGCAAATATCTATCTATCTATCTATCTATCTATCTATCTATCTATCTATCTATCTATCTATCTATCTATCTATCTATCTATCTATCTATCTATCTATTAAAAATTTTAGATTTTCTGAAACTGAATAGTAAAAATTACAAGTATTTATAAATAAATAAACAAACAAGCAAGCTTTAAATAATAATAATGATAATGAACAAATAAGTAAATAAATAAATAAATAAATAATGAAAAACTTCAAACTACATGTGAAAAAAAAATATAAATAAATTCACCAGTTTTTCTGAAACTGTATAGTGAGTAAATAAACAAAAAAATAAGTAAAAAAAAAAATACATATTTAACAGATTTTTTCTTGAGTACTGCGTATGGACCATTAAACAGGTTTCATTGCTTAATGTATGGATGTTTTCATAGTTGGGGACCAGTAAAAATTAAAACCGCCTAAAATGCAAGTTTCCTCTCTCTAACTTACCAAAATCAGATTATAAACTTTTGATGTATGAATCAGAAGCGCATTATCTCATGACAACTCTTTTGCAGATCAAATATACTCACGTTAAGTTGGAGAGTTTCTGTCCAATGTCCAATAGCTTTATATCCGGGAGTGTTGTTGATGTTAATCTGGTACTGGAAAAGATCGTAACGTCCCGGTGCATCACCATTCCGATTGAACGTGACGGACGTTCCAGCGCTCCCTACGAAAGAAGAAAAAAAAAACGTATTTAGAAACGTACAGTCAATATTGTCGGATGAAACTAACTGTGCATCAACCACACATCAAGGGGTAAAACAACAACCTGACATGCCTTGCAGACAACAACAACAACAAAAAAAGAGTTGCGCTCCATAGAGAAAAAAAGTTTGTTTGTTCGTGACAGAAACACAAACAGCGCGTGGCCCTCAGGCCAGGAGCGGAGACTGACACGTCCTGACACTCAATCTCAAGCGATAGTTTGAAGAGCTTTACCTGCAGGGCTTGGCATTCACCATCACAAATCTGCCACAACACAATCAACAGTGTCTTTCTCAAGCTTCCTCTCGCCACACTCACACTCATTACACTGGGACTCATGGCTTTCCCGGGTCGCTCTCAGGAGGACTCTCTGATTGGAGAAGCGTTCCCTCGAAAGGGAAGACCACTGCTTTATTGCGGCCTTTAAATCAGCACTTTTACTGGTTTTGAGCGCTCATCTATCTGTCTGTCTGTCTGTCTGTCTGTCTGTCTGTCTGTCTATCTATCTATCTATCTATCTATCTATCCTATCCGTCTGTCTGTCTGTCTGTCTGCGGAGGTTATGCTCTGCAATGTAATTTACTGTTTTTTCTTATATTATTCTGCATGTTAATTGCACCACTCGGCTTGGTTGGTCACATGACTTTAAAGGGTTAGTTCACCCAAAAATGAAAATTCTGTCAGTAATTACTCACCCTCATGTTGTTCCAACCGCGTAAGACCTTCGTTCATCTTCGGAACACAAATTAAGATATTTTTAATGAAATCAGAGCTATGTCTCACTCCTCCATAGGCTTCTATGTGACCGAAACTTGCTGGCCCAGAAAAGTTATTAAAGAGATCGTTAATATAGTCCAAGTGACTACAGTGGCTCAATCTTAAGTTTATCAAGCGACGATAATACTTTTTGTGCGCAAAAACAAACAAAAATAACGACTTTATTCCACTTTTCATTTCCTTCTCTCTGGGCCTCGTAGTGTTTTTGCGCTGCGCGTCTGTGTTGCACGTCATCACGCATCACACACATGACCGGCGTCGGCCAATAGTGAGCCTACGTGGTGACGTGTACACAGACGCGCTGCGCAAAAACACTACGCGAACCAACTAGAGGTCCAGAGAGAAGGAAATGAAAAGTGGAATAAAGACGTTATTTTTGTTTGTTTTTGCGCACAAAAAGTATTCTCGTCACTTGATAAACTTAAGATTGAGCCACTGTAGTCACTTGGACTATTAACGATCTCTTTAATAATTTTTCTGGGCCAGCAAGTTTCGGTCACATAGCAGCCTATGGAGGAGTGAGACATGGCTCAGATTTCATCAAAAATATCTTAATTTGTGTTCCGAAGATGAACGAAGGTCTTACGCGGTTGGAACAACATGAGGGTGAGTAATTACTGACAGAATTTTCATTTTTGGGTGAACTAACCCTTTAACTTAGTAGACAACAGTTTTTCCTGCCCCCTTAAAGACAGAAATGCAAAAGATCGACTGTTGCGTCACATTAAGCGACATGGGCGGACACAAAAACGCTCTAGTTTACTTGAGTCCATTCATTATCCAGTCACTTCAGCAACGCCCGCCGCCTTCCAGGTTTATGTGTTTGTTCGAGTTGCTGTTAAAAGGGCATCATGGGAAGAAGGAAGAAATATCTTATTCTACTAATAGACTTTGGGGAGAATGAAGATGCTGAAAACTGCAGGAGCTAAATAACACCGACACGCTAGCAACACTTAAGAGCGGATGAGGGCCTGCAAAACCAGCTGAATGCCACAAATAACAGCTTTCCAGCTTTCAGAGTTCAATGATGGATGCTTTTATGTACCAGGTGTCGAGTTTTATCATTTATGTTTCATTTTTCACCTCACGCATGTCTTAACGCAGTAGCAAAATGTCCCAGTTACGTCACATCACCGCAGTGTATTCTCCCAAACTTCTAAGCTACTCAGTATATTATACAGTAATTGCACTGTAGATTAGATTTGGACAAGACCCTCATAAGTATATAAATTATTAGTATGCGAGGAGCCTCTGAATCTTTTTTAATGTTTTCGTTGGAGGAACCCTTTGAAAAAATGCCAGAAGCGTCATTCGCCAAACTTCAAGCAGTATGTTCTTTCTCTTTTTTATTTAATTTCCATCTTTCATCCTTTAATCACAAGAGTTAACATGCCTAAATAACCAGCAGACATAAATAGGGCTGCATCATTTCACCAATAAGAACAGTTATTAGATAAACAAGTAGCTATGTGACATACTCTTCCATCCATATTGAATTATATCAAAGACTGTAGATATATAAAGACTGTGTATTTGTATTACCATGAATGGAAGAAAGTGCAAGGCGCAAAATGGTGGAATAAGTCCCACCTTCTAAATAAATGAATCTGAAAAATGCCGTTTTGGTCATAAGCGTTTAGAAACAAAATGTATGTGACAGTTGTCGTAAGATTTCATTGATGATTTCAAATATGAAATTTAATCATAAGCTTGGTGAACAGCTTTGGAGAATTTGATGTTTCCCTATTCAAAGAGATCGAAGCTGTTCTTGCGTTACATTTTTTTTTTAAAGATGGCCGCCGAGTGAAATGACTTGCCTGAAAGGGACTTTTATTATGTCTTCTTTAATTGTATTTTCATATGTGGCAAACTGCTTAAACTGGCTATATTTTTATAGTTCATATATTGTTTGAATTAGATCAATTAATCATAACCTGCATGTCTCAATGTACATTTTTAAAGTATGGAGAGTAAAACCAAAACCTTCTCATGTATGTACAATTTCATAGATTTACAAAGGTTTATGATTCCTCTGTCAGTACAAGTGACATATTCATATTTATATGAAATACAAATGACACTTTTATAAAGGAATTAGCAAAATTTGTGTTAAAAATTGTGTATTGTGTAGCGGCATAAATGTTAATGTAATATTATTTATGATAAATATACATTCTGAATATGTATTTGAATTATATATGTATGTCAGAAGGAAGGTTTTCTTATTGTGTAGGCAATGGTCATACATTATAAACAATGTACAAGTATAACTGTGCTACTGTAAACAATATCAAAAACAATGGAAGCAAAGGTACGAAACTGCCATTTTTCTTCTTTTTTTCTTTTTTTGTGTGTGTGTGTGTGTGTGTGTGTGTGTGTGTGTGTGTGTGTGTGTGTGTGTGTGTGTGTGTGTGTGTGTGTGTGTGTGTGTGTGTGTGTGTGTGTGTGTGTGAGTGTGTGAGTGTGTGTGTGTGTGTGTGTGTGTGTGTGTGTGTGTGTGTGTGTGTGTGTGTGTGTGTGTGTGTGTGTGTGTGTGTGTGTGTGTGTGTGTGTGTGCAAATTTGCATTTAAAAAATAAAATTTTGGTGAAAATGTGAACTTAAATATGTATTAAAAATATTAAATATGAATTAATAATCCAGTATGTGTGTGTGTGTGTGTGTGGCTTTGATGCAATAGTATTGCAAGATGTTTTTTTGTTCTTTTCAGATCATAAAATGAAATGGATACTCATAAGACTTCTCAGTGATAGTAAACATTTGATTAAATGCTTGTTATCAAGATAAGCTCATATGTTGTTTAGCATTGTTGTGCAAACTATAAATATTAGATGTTTTACAAAAATTTAAGTATTTATACAAAACAATCAACATTGACAGCTTGGAAAACAAATATTTTTCGTAATTTGAAGTTTCACAAATAATAAATATTATTGAAAACATTGAATTCATGCAATTCGTAAAAGTATTTGACTAAAGTAATAATAAATGAGGTTAACACAATTAAATGTTTACTATTGCATGTTTCAGTGTTTTTTTTTTCAAAGTAAAAAACAACAACAACAAAAAAACAACAACTATAACTATAATATAACATATAATTAATGTTATAATTCATGTTTTGTGGTATAAAATTCTTGCTGACTTCTTCATTACCGTTTTTGCCATCGGTCTTGGTTTTCTAGTGATTAAAAGTAAGTATTTTGAGAATTCTGATTTGAGTATATCAGCAGGCCTTAAGTTAGATCACATATTTACCCGTAATAGTACTTTCTCACCATCACGCAGACATCAAAGTTGCGGTTACACTTTGATCTAACAGTGCCCTGGTGCAGGACTACAAAAGTTTCACTTCATTAGGATGCATTAATGAGAGATTTCCTTTCTTCTTGGAAGTTTCCTCTTTCAGAGGTCCAACACAAAGGCAGGTTTGGGATATGCGAGATATAAAGAATTCAGGAAGTTTGAGTCCCACATAAGAAGCATCAACAAAGGTTGCTTCAAAGAGATATGTACACATCTGTCCACAGACGAAATCTGCTCGATATTGACCAAAAAACAGTCTGTAACGTTAGAATAATGCTAATTCCCAAAACAGAAAAAAAGGAAAAATATTAAAAAAATCTAGAACATGCAATTTCTTATAGTCTTTGAATTCATGTTGGTTTCATTAAACCAAGTTTAAACTCAAACCACATTTAAACTTGTTATAGTTATCTCAAACTAAAATTAAAACCATAAAAAAAAACATTAATTAAAATAAAATAAATGTTTACTGAAATTATATATATATATATATATATATATATATATATATATATATATATATATATATATAATTCACTTAGTTGCCAAGGCAGCATCCTAAAATAACTTAAACTAAAAACTTTAATAATTAATAAAAACTGCATAGACATTTTTTTCAAAAATATGAATAATAATAATAAAACTAATTCAAAATATTTATAGAAACCATAGTAGTATCTCAATGATACTAAAATAACACAGATTAGAACTGATAAATTTGAAATTATTTTAAACTGTCATGTTGCGTAACCATTAAGTAAAAATTAATCATTTCTAAAAACAAGCAAACAAACAAACAAACAAACAAACATTTATTTAAATATATATATATATATATATATATATATATATATATTTACCTGATATTTTTAACATGAGGGTCTGCATGTGTCCTCTCTACAATATCACTTCCTGTTTTATGCCTTTGTTTTGGTGGGCAAAAGTTTTTCAAATATTAATAAGCAGTGAATAAATAAGATTTTAATAAAAATAAAATAAAATTGTTGAAAGAAATAATCATAAATAATTATGCGAAACCAATGTTATGTTTTCCTTTATAGCCCAAAAACATCAAAATGGTTTTTAATTTACAAATTAAAACATGTTAAGAAGTATTAGTATTAAGTAGAATTTTTTAATGAATTAATGGTAACACTTTATTTTAACTATTATGTTGGCAGCTGAAGCAGAAGCAGAATCAGATGCAGAAGCCGAATCCAAGTACAGCAGAATTTATTAAAGAAACTCAAACTGTAACAAACTCAGACAAAGACTACAAACTCAGACAAAGACTACAAACTCAGACAAAGACTACAAACTCAGACAAAGACTCAGGCATGGGAACAGCCAACATACAACATCAAGAACTCACAAAGACTGAAACAAGACACAGGGCTTAAATACACACACAGACAAGCTAAACAAGATAACAAGGGGGTGTGGCAAATAAGAAACACCTGGGATGACTAATCAACATAACAAGGAACTGCTAAACATAGAATGAGGCAGGGGAACACAGACATGAATCGTGACATTAACATGGCAAGGTTACACAAATCATGTACTTAATATAGAAATAACAGTAAATTATCAATCATTACAGGCAACTAACCCTAAGCCAAACACTAATCTAAGTGTAATGTAAATCTAATTTTGTAAATCTAAATTTAATGTAGTTAATTAACAGAACTCAGTACGTATTACGTCTTACACAGTAACAACGTCACCCTAAAATAATGCACAATATATCGGCCACCATATCGGTATCTGCCGATATATGTTAATTTTTAATGTTATTGTTATCAGTCCGATAAGCCGATTTATTAAAGCCGATTAATAATGGATTACTTCCTTTCTCTGAGACACTTAAGATGCACACTGTTCGCCATTTTATTAGAATTTTATTTAAAAATTACACTGGTTTACACTTTACTTTTTTGTTTGATTTATGTTGAAGTGCTTGGGAATGCTTTTAATGGTGAGACTTTTGTTTTTGTGTATATATATATATATATATATATATATATATATATATATATATATATATATGAACATTTTTGGCCGATACCGATAACCGATAATTCTTTATATTTGAAAGCAGATAACTGATATTATATATATATATATATATATATATATATATATATATATATATAATATCGGTTATCTGCTTTCAAATATATAAAGAACTGAACATTTTGTCCGATACCGATAACCGATAATTCTTTATATTTGAAAGCAGATAACTGATATTATATATATATATATATATATATATATATACATATATATATATATATATATATATATATATATATATATATATAATATCGGTTATCTGCTTTCAAAGCAGATAACTGATATTATATATATATATATATATATATATATATATATATATATATATATATATATATAATATCGGTTATCTGCTTTCAAATATATAAAGAACTGAACATTTTGGCCGATACCGATAACCGATAATTCTTTATATTTGAAAGCAGATAACTGATATTATATATATATATATTAGGGCTGTCAATCGATTAAAAATTTTAATCGCGATTAATCGCATGATTGTCATGAGTTAACTCGCGATTAATCACATTTAATCGCACATTTTTTATTTGTTCTAAATATACCTTAAATTAATACTTTTCAAGTTTGTAATACTCTAATCAACGTGGGCATGGATAAATATAGATGCTTTATGCAAATGTATGTTTATTATTGAAACCATAGTCAATATAGCATGAAGACGAGACATGTTTCAAAGGTCATAGATGTTTTTCAAAGAACTTGTTCATGTCTATTAGACACATGTAGAAAGAACAAAGAAATACCAGGTTCCCATTACTTCTCTTTCTTTGCACTGAGCAATTTACTAACACAAAAATGTTTAGATTTTTGCATGACAGGGCAGCTCTTCTGAAAATGCTAAATGTACATTTAGCATTTATTATTACATTGTAGTCTCTCTCTGTGCCCATTTTGATGAAGCTAAATTCTCAATAAATTCTCAATAAAACGCATATTTTACTGTTTCTGTTGTCAAACAACGGAATGAATTTGAAATGGTGACTGAAACGCGACCAAATAAACATAACCAGCTCTCCCTTCCAAGACGTTAATCTGCACAAAAATTCTGATAATCGAGCCGTCGTCTGGTGAAATCAAATACACATAAGCTAAAGACAATATCCGTGCTCTGATTTCGGCTATATTTGTAAAATTAGAGAAGCAACATAATATCTGTGTTTAACTGAATTAAAGCGCTGCTCCTCCACGTGAGACGCAGAGAGAGAGAGAGAGAGAGAGAGAGAGAGAGAGAGAGAGAGAGAGAGAGAGAGAGAGAGAGAGAGAGAGAGAGAGAGAGAGAGAGAGAGAGAGAGAGAGAGAGAGAGAGAGAGAGAGAGAGCGCGCGCGCGCGTGCTGAGAGAGCAGTAGCCTACCGGCGGTACCGGTATATTCTCAGAAACTAAATAAGGTTTGGGCGCTTTGTTGAAGGAAAAAAAATCGCTAAAGGGGTCTGCAATGTCGCTAAGTTGCCAACACTGTGTATCTCCATTTCTCCAACTAGGGGTTGGGTCACGGGTCAAACAGAAAATACGCGCTGCGTTAATCGTCCGTTAAAAAAATTAGTGCCGTTAATATGATTTTGCGTTAACGCGTTATTAACGCGCTAACTTTGACAGCCCTAATATATATATATATATATATATATATATATATATATAATATCGGTTATCTGCTTTCAAATATATAAAGAACTGAACATTTTGGCCGATACCGATAACCGATAAACTAATAAAGAATTATCTGTATCGGCCAAAATAACCGATAATTCTTTATATTTGAAAGCAGATAACCAATATTATATATATATATATATATATATATATCGGTTATCTGCTTTCAAATATAAAGAATTATCGATTATCTGTATCGGACAATATTTTCATATCAGTGCATCACTACCTAAAATAATGTGCAACTGAGTTAATAGATGTAGACAAAAATGTAATATGATGTGATAGACTCAGTATGTTGTGAGGTTTGGTCAACTCACCATTGAAGTTGACCGACCGGATGTACTTCAGGAGCTTCTTGCCACCAGCGTGCTCCATCTCCTGACAAACGCCCGACTGGTCGGGACAAAGGTCCTTCTGCATGTTGTGCAGGGCGTGGGCCATGGCGTACACCGCGTCGATCACAAACTGCACCTTCCCTTCCTGCTCGTATTTGGAGTCTGATCCTATTCGCTCTTGCCCTGGAAGGAAGAAAGAAAACAAAAAGTCAAAGTAGAGTGAAGACTTTCAAACATCTGTAGCAAGATGTGTGCCTAAATGCTCTCGCAGGAGCACGTAGAAACAAAGGAATAGGATAAACGGAGTCAACTCTAGAAGCTTTTGAAGAAAAATGTGAGGTAAAGTACAAAAGCAATGAAAGTTATCACACTTTAGGAACAATCTTTCATTTGAAAAGCCTTGGCGTGTTTTGGCCGCTATCTTTAACACGGTGAAAAGTAATGCCTGAAATTGTAGGTGCTTATCTTACTTTGGTCTCTAATGTTGTCACATTTTTGCTATCTTCATCTTAGGTGGTTTAGAGATTTATTTCCAGCGATTGCTCACAGGCAGTGTCGGGAGTAACTACCTAAAAGTAGATTCAATAACATGACAAGTTGTCAATCGTGTAGCTTTTTTTTAATAACCTTGTGAAAAAGAAGTGTGCTTAATTGTACTGAATGTGCACTTGTAGTGAACTTCAAATCTTAAGAATTGTACTTTCAGATAATATATGTATGAAATAAAATCAAGTGTACTTAAAGAGAGTACGCTTTCATGACAGTGTTTCTTAATACACTTTTAAAAAGTACACTTTGTATCTATGTCAAATTAATGGTTACTTTAAAATACATTTTAAATCATTGTTTTAATAATATTTTGCTGTGCTTCAAAGAAGTACTAATTTGAATGTGGTTACTAACATACTAAAGTACATGTAAGGCACTTGATCATAATTTTAACCAGTGTTTTTTTTCAATATTATATTTAAAGTTCATATATTTAGAGTCCCACAAATAATTGTATCCCTTAAAACTCACATTTGATCACCAAAATTACATATTTAAACGTTTTTTTACATGAAAATTCTTCATGCCTTAAAATAGCTTGAATGTAACTCTCCACCTGTGCCTCATTTAGTATTCGCGGTTCTATGAATATGCAAATGAGCCCCGCCTCCACTCACTCACTCATCTCAGAGATTCACTCGTTGACGATCATATGATGACCTGATTGGCTACAAGGTAGTTTTTGACGTCAGAAACACCAGCGATTTCAAACCGTGTTTTTGAGACTGTCTTTGGTTCACTGCAGTTTTAAGGAGAAAATACTCAGCAATGCTGTTGACTTATGAATTTGCACATGGTTTGTATTAAAGCATATTAAAAACACCACATAGACATATAAACAACATTAAAAGCTTGATTTCACTACAAGGGGGCTTTAAATGCACTACATTGCAACTTCATCATTAACAAATTTGCAATTATGACATTCAAATTGGGAATGACATTCAATAGAAATGGCATTAAAGTATATTTTAGTTTACCATAAATGCTTGTCGGTACATTCAGCATTACACTTTACCCATATAGAATAAATGATAGAATTACATATAAAGATGTAAGTGGATAAAACAATCACATGAGAAAGTACAACAAAAGTGACAGGCTGTTTTTATAGCATTAGCCACATTTAGCATGGTTTCCCCGAATACTGTAGAAACTGTGTTAAACAAATTATAAATGTAAACCATGTATATTTAAAAAGGTAAAATACATATCTGAATAGGTATTTCCTCAATGTAGCTATTCAATCTACTTTTGTGAGTAGCTTATTTAGCGCTTTTTTTCAGTTAGCATTTAGCTTGGAAGCTACAATTTCTTTGATAGTGATAGTGTTGATACATTTTCTGCTGAAAAGGGAAGTTGGGTGAGGCATTTCAAAGGATTCATTCTCTTTATTAAAATATCAAAAAGGCGTTAGCTACATCATAGCCATAATTCACGGTTTGTTAACTTTTGTAGGGACACTCACATTCTAGACAGAATTTGATTGGACTGAAATTTGTCTAGTGCAGGATGAGTCATCAATAGTTTGTTTTGGTTTCCCAGAAGAGTAATTTATGAGAGACTGAATCTGCTAAAAGTACATTTTGTCAATTCTATGAACATATTAGCACATAGATTAGCCTCATGGCTAATAGACAAAGTCATTGCTGTGACAAATCAGTAGGATTTTTTTACGAAATGACTTTTCTCTTCAGAAATGTCACTGTGAGTCAAGTAATGGGAAATTTATTCCACACACAATCTTTTCAGGATCTGACCTCATGAGAATACCTTAACCTTAAAATGTCTTAATAACAACAGTGGCCAGACTTTAGGCTCACCCTAAACTGCGAGGAAAACCGTGACAGTTCTATTAAGTGCTGCTATTCCCTGATCCACTGGTGGAAGTTCTCATGGGACATCAATGGAGTTCAGGCAATATTCTTAGCGATTTCTCTCCAATTAGCTCTGCCGTCGTCCAGATCTGACACCCACCCTTATATGCCAGTCTGGGTTCCCCAGGGACGCTCTTATAGTCTGTCTTTCCACAATAATGCCTTTCATTAAACATACTACAGCTGGCTTAGTCGGCTCTTCTGTCCCGCCAAGCGCGGCTAACTCAAATATGTGTATTTTCGAGACAGCTTCATCATTGATGGCCTTAGTCTGATGGGGAAGGAATGGGTGACTCTAATAGTGCCTGACAGAACAGGAAAACTCGCTTGGGGAAATATCTCATCCAAAAGTGCCATTCGATCTTTTCAGCGAGCTTGAAACATCCCCATCTGGGATTGGACTTCATCCACAATGATTGGATCTCATTATTTAGATGATATTTACTTGAAAGATGATTGACCGACGTCTTGGAGACATCCTTAGAAAAAATACCCAACTTGCAGGACGCTACTCTTCTCTTTCTTTCTGTCATTAGTGAAGGGCTATTCAGATGCCAACGGAAACTTTCTCCAGGTAACATATAGACCTCCTTGGTATAAAAAGAAAAGGTTGCATTTCACCTAGACCTGGGGTTTCAATGAAAATGAGATTGTATGCATGTATCCTAAACCATTTGTCAAGATAGATTCGCTAGTTAAAGAGGTTTTACACTTTTTCTACATCTTGATGACATCAAATTAAAGGTTATGACAATTCATCTCATCATGGTCAGCAAAAAACCTTGAGGGATTCAGATCAATAGACATCAATGACCCCAGGCAGTGACAAAAACCCCATTCTGGCAGAGGTTCATTCACGCTGAAGGTCACAACAACCATTAGAAAATAATAAGCTGCTCTCATGGTGACAGATATCTTGTTCAACAATACTTCACAATTACACCTAGTTGCCATTGACAGAAAAGAGTACTGAGCTCAGAAGCTTTTTAGAAAATTACCTCAGTCTCTACTTTATCTTTTCTTATTGTCACAAATCTCTACTTCTGAAGGTATTGACCAGAAATGAATTGCGATACATTTGCGTCATCAACGCGAGTACTACATTGTCCACTAGCTGTTTAGCACTTTTAGCTAGGTAAACATTCAGTAGGAAAAAATGGCCAATAAAAAATATTGCATTAGAAACTACTTGACTCCACAAAAACCGTACTTGAGGCTATGTCGCTTTGGTATTGTTCACTCATGTGTACACTGTAAACAAAAATCAGCAAATATAACGGTTAAAAAAAGGCAGCTAAGGTTGCCAGTAAAAAACTACATTTTAGGTTAGAAACATAACTGATTAAATGAAAATAAAAACAAAATTTGAAGCGTCACACGAGGAATTATGGGAATGTCAATTTACGGATCTTCAATTAAAATTTATTAGATGACTTGTTCTTTTTCACTTCCAAAAAACTGGTAAATTATCAAACTGTAAAATTACATGAAATGTCCCATTAGATTTATTACAGTTTTTCACTGTATGCAGTCAGGTAACTTACTGTTAACCCATCAAATGATTTTACTGTAGCCTTGTTACAGTCTTTTACCCTTAAAATTACACACTTTTTTATTTTAATTTTTACACAGTATCCCAGTTCGGGAAACAGCTTTTACTTCAAACAAACATGAACTTGGATCTTCAGCAAAAGCTCAATTGATACTTTGCAGTCACGTGATATCTGGCGGTCAACAAACGTGGTTAGTGCATCTAATCGCAAAACAACTATCTGGCATGTCGTGTACACCTCAAAACAGTACCTTTTGTATATTAAAACTGACAACGTCCGGGCAAGATCCTAGATTAGTTTACTGGTTTTTGTTGCAAGAGAATGACGTTCTTGCCCGCCAGCCAGTACAACTGACGTCACGTGCAAAGTATCAATAGAATGTCCTGAACTCTTTTTTGACTGCAGTGGTGAATCTCAAAAGAAAAAAAAAAAGAGCCTCATTTGATTCTCATCTAAGTGATTAGAACAAACTCCATTTTGGAAAATAAATCTCGACATATGTTTAAGCTAATTGGAGAGCCGGTTTCCAACTTTCATGAGATTTTCCTAATCTGTATCAGCCATATGCTATTTAAACTGCAAATTTATTATGCTTTTTTTTTTTTTTTTTTTTGATGAAAACAGGCCAGGTGTTAATGCAGAATAAAACAGACTTGATGTACACATGAACTTAAAAGATTTAAGCAAATGTCATCTTTAATGTCAGGTCATTTCATAATTCCATTGCGTTTAATATTAATAATTGGATTTTATTCAAATTCTAAATCGAAAGCCCACAACATACTTCAGTTTTGAAGCGAATTCATAATGTATGCTTATACAGCCGAACACCTAGCCATTCAAACTATACTCCATTTCCCAACACAAGAGGTTGACGAAGAAATTTACATCCTTGTTTAATATCTGCGATTTTCTCACCAGAATTATGATCGATTTAAAATCTTTGTACTCTTTTAAATTAGAGTCAAGTGTTTCTATTAACCCTTTAACGCATAGCTCGGTCTTTAGTGAACTGGGATGTCATTCACCCCCCCCCCCCCCTCCTCATTCATTTTTTAAAGTTAGACATCAACCTTCTTAGTATTTCTCCATCAATTCAATATAAACAATATACCAAGAAAAAAATATATATATAAAAGAAAGCCTGTTTTCCCATTCATTTTTTGTAAAAATTGTACAGGGTCACTAACGCCCTGAGGTAAGTAACAGTATTTTTTCTGCACAACATTAAGTGAATCTTTGCTTTATAAGTGAAGCTTTATGCTTATAAAATAACCATCAAATGTACACAATTAGGTTTTTTCAGCATTTCAAGTCACATTTACAATACAGCTTGTGAAGATAAAAGTAGTAAAACACATCTCAGGACAATTCCCTTGCATCTAGCGGTTTCCGAATGTAAAGATGTGTTCCATGAGTCTGCGTCTGCACATTGCAAAAGAAAACAGCTACTTTTAGTTCTCCTTGTAAGAGATAATTAAGAGATGTGGACCCTCTATGGAGCCAGCCTGAGGCAACTCTACCCACAATCCTTTATTCTAAAACAAACCGATGCAGCCATTCATGAGCGCAAACAGAGCGCCTCACCATCCAGCACTCCTCGCAAAAGATTTCTTTTGATCTCCAAAATACCTATTAGGCATTTTAGAGCTAATTAGGTAGCTTGATTGTGTTTAAGTAGGAAATAAAAGTGGTAAAAGGTAACACATCCCTCCCTATCACTATAAAAGAGACTTCACTGCTGGTGCCACTAAATTGAGGCCCTGTTTACAGCTGGTATTAAGATGCGTTTTGGTCGATCGGATCACAAGGAGAAGAGGGATACACATTCCCGTTTACACCTGGTGTTTTAATCCGTCTCTTTTGTCCATTCAACCCCTTCTTTCCTGATTTCTTCAAAGTGAGGGTCTATGTGTGTGGGGTTTTTTTTTTTCAGATCTTTTGATCCAGTGGATGAAATTAGCTCATGCAATTTACATATGAACGCGACTGGAGACGACAGAAAAACACAGAACATCAGCTTTAGTTTCTGTTCTGAAACCCATAAGATCACGGCGAACACTGTGAGTGTGTGTTAGGAATCAGGAATGGTGAGAGAACATTGTGCTTGGTACGTTTTTCATCTTCAAGCCAAACTTGGGTCTCCAGACAACAAAGTTTAAATCCCGTCTGGCTGGCGCACTTCCCATAATGTTTACACGTTAGGTCAGTAGGAGTAGAGTAGACAGTCTTTTGTGGCCGTTTGAACACATTCAACCACTTGAGCGTTTACACTATGAAAGCAATCCGGTTGAATGCCTTTTCAACTACCTCTGGAAGTGGTTGAAAGTGGACAAGCTCAAATTGGACCCTGTTTGCACCTGTATTTAGCCTTGTCCACTTGTGATCCGATCGACCAAAACGCATCTTAATACCACATGTAAACAGGGCCTAAATTAATCCAGAACGTCATTCCGGAACCTTTAAAACCAATGGTTACAAGTGTGTATGATAAATACACCAACAGCTGAAGGTTCGAGAGCTGCTTTGATCTTGTCATGTCAGAACAATAAAGCCTCACTGAGTGGATAGATGGATGGATATATGGTTAGAAGGAAGTAGGGGTGTTTTTTGCCTCCGATACGCAGGGAAATGGCTGTCACTCTCATTATTATCAAGCTATAATTCTGCAAAACCTGCCGCTGAAAATGGAAGCGATCCTGGAGCATGTGCTACATAGATAAACACAGCATGTAATTATGGTGAATAAGATGTCTGTGGGCTGATTGGCGCCTGCTGAAAGAGGTCAAAAAAGGAAAGGAACGAATCCGGTTGTCCCCGTTTCCTCGGAACAGAACATCCTACACAAGAACCGTTTGTTTATGACCGATTCAACACACTGAGACTCACACAAAGAACAAAACTGTTATGACAATCAATCGATCTGATTGGATGACTAATGTTTATCAAGTCAACGCGAACTCTCTCAGTAAATGTATTTTGAGACACATTTGAAATAGTCATGTGGGTTCATATGAATGTGAACTTTGTCTTCATAAACTTCCACTAAAAGCGTTGCTCCAACGTGGAATGCTCAGTTTTTACAATCCTCAAAACAAAAATATAAATATAAAACCAAATCCTAGCCTATACAGAACTTATACAGTACAAAATGCACCACATTAAGGAAGGTAAAGAGGTTTTCACATTTGTTTTCCTTGAATATGTACCAGAATTAGTGTCCCTCAGACAAACAATAAGAACTACTTGTTTCTACTTTAACAAGAATGACAAATGTACGGCAGAAATGCTAATATAAAGGTAAATGACAACTTTTCAGTGAAGGAAAATCTTGATTTGCAAATATGTTGTGAATTATGTTTCATGTCGACTTCGAAACAGTTCACACACAGAATCCAGACCTGTACAATATTTAATAAAGAGAATCCAGCACAAGGCTGCAAAAAGTGCGTCATTCTGAACATTTCTATTGAAAACTCTGATGGCAGCAATTCCACAGATGGAGTTTGGCAATTTCCCATTTATGTTTTCTTTTGTGAGGGGACTGAGAAGCTGTCATTTCCATGAAGTGCCATTGCGAGTCTAAATTCAAACACTCTGGTGCCCAGAGGACTCTGAACTCCAGCTCTTCACTCCAAAAAGGGCTTTAAATGCATTCCAACGTCACTTCGAAAGAGAGATGAAAGTGGTGGAAAAGCACAGCAAAAGCAAACGTTTCTCCGAGCATTTTGTCTTGTTGTGCGGTAAAAGTATTTAAAGACTTTCTTTAAGACATTTACATGAGAAAGATCTAATATTAATAATAAATTAAGACTTTTCACAGTATGTTCACATGAAGACTCCACTCATATCAGCAGGCCAGATGTTTTATTTTTATGGAGCGGGTCTCTTGATGGAGGCCGCCATGTTGAGGTCACATGACCAGTAAAAATACTTTAATTTAAGTCTAAACCCTATAGAGTGCAACAGCCGAGTAAAAACTTCATTCATATTCTCCATAGGGAAATAGATTTTTAACGATAACTTATAAACCTTACTGTGAGCCATGAGGTTGTTTATTGATAGAATTTGCTTCTGTTAAACCCGTCAGCTCGCATTATTTCAACTTAGTTTTAAAATAATCCTGTTTGACAGCGGAATTCCTGTTGGAAAAAAACTGTTTTTCATTTATAAATTAACATTTTTAAATGAGTAGTTTTATATTCCTCTATTATTTTTAATTTGATTATACTGTTCATAATGCTTCATGGGATTGTAGTTCTTTCCCTCACTAAAGTGGTTAAATACACAGTCTTGAACATTTGTATTTTTGTCGGATTTTCAAATACCTTTTTGCTTCCAATCAAAGTTTGCAATGTTATGATTCACCTCATATTTGGTTGACTTGGTCTATGGCTTATAACGCTTTAATACTAATACTTTTTTGAAATCCCTATGGGAGAAATAAATAATAATAAAAAAAAAAAAAAACTTCTGGAACCAACAGCATATTATCGGACACTTTGCGAAAAAAATTAAATAATCAATGGCTAACTTTTACTTTTTGTAATGCTTCATCCACACCACTAGGTGTCAGTATATATATATATATATATATATAAATATATATATATATATATATATAAATATATATATATATATATATATATATATATATATATATATATATATATATATATATATATATATATATATATATATATATATGTATATTTATGTAAATAAAACAAAAATGTTGTGTAGCTGAAATAAACTAAAGATACATTTTCTAAAATCTTACAAAATGAAAATATCTTGTTTTAAAAACATCTAGTTTGACTAAAAGTCCAAAAAATATTGATTAACAAAATGTGAGTTTGGTGCCTTTTAGAATTTTGGCACAAGGTACCAAATACTGACAGATATGTTGCTGCTAATTATCTCAATACGTCTTACTAATGTTGGAGGTGGAGAACTGCCGTGCATGTAATGACCTGTGTGCAGGAGCACATCAGAGAACCCCAAAATTTTATTACAAATTCACAGTGACTATCCAATCTAGCCATCTTTAATTGTGTCTTCTCTTGTACAATCGTGATCCTGGACTACAGCCAACTCCTCTCTCGCCTCTCCCATGTCATCCATCAGACCTGACTCTCCTTTGCCCTCTAGCGCACACTGTTGTTCCAGGGACGGCACCATGTGCTTTCTCTCTCATCACATACTCGAGCCCTTGATGTCTGTAAATTGGCCCTCACACCGACGGCGTCTCCGGGCGATATAGAGTGGTGTTGCCAGCTGTCGCTGACAGAAACTGCCGCCACCTCCAGTTCTTGAATATCTCACCTCGTTGTGCAGAGACTCCCGGAGCAGACAGGACACTCGATAAACGAGATTTCCCAATGGCTACGTCTCGCAGAGACCACAAACTGGTGAATCTAAAACTTTTGGATGACATACAGCTCATATCTTTATCTCTGTGAGATACCAGAACCACACATGGAAAAAACACAACAAATCCAACGCTATCTCACAACCAATTCGTATTCATACTATTTGTATGAGGGAGAAAAAGGTGGCTAATTCATATGAATTTGTATGACCTCACTCGTACGAATTCGTACAATTTGTCTAAACCATAGTGATGGGTAGGTTTAGGGGTGGGGTCAGGGGGTAGGTCATTCGTACGAATTTATATGAATTGGGCAACCCGTAAAATATGTACGATTTAGCAAAAAACGTCCGAATTGAAACGCAAAAATAGGTACGAATTAGCCACCTCGTAAAATACGTACGAATTGCTGTGAATTGGGTTGAACAAATCACACTAAATAACGCATCAGACAACGGTTCGTCTAGTGTGCCTGAGTTCACACGGAAAGCAACCATATTAAGCTCTCAAATATAGGACTGGTTTTTCATGTGAGAAATTGTGACCATTTTGATGAGCCTCCCTAATATGCTATTCCATTTGGTCTCAAATCCATAAAAGAGATAGAAGTTTCTGCTCAGGTAGCCAGGCTTTTAATAAATTGCTTACAGTTTCCATTTTGCAACTTAATCTAGCCAAGAATTTTCAGAGTTTTTACGTGCCGTTTAGTGGGCACAACATTCAAAAAACTTGGTACCACAATAATAGACAATCATGGAATACAAAATGCACAAAAAAACACCAGCAAGGTTAACGATTTTCAGTCAGGTCTTGCCGTCTTTGTGTGCAATGTGCACCAGACGGTTTCCAAACAGACTGTGGGCGATCTGTGGGCGTGCCGGCAGTTCATCTGATGCTACTACGAACTTGATATACTGTGTAGGCGACAGACATAGTTTCTACCAGATCCAAGTAGGTTCAATGTTGATGTAGATCGCAGATCAGCTCGGCTATCATTTAGAGGACCTTGTTTTGACCTGGTAGACCATTTTGTTTTAGCTGATTAGAGCTGCTAGACCACCTTGGACCTGCAAGATACAGCTCTAATGTGTTTTGTGCCGTGAATTATTGGCTGTCGTGCCGAGAACATGAAACCACTGAAATTTAATGTTGCACAATAAACAGTTTTTGTACTGCATTGGTTCCTCACTGTAAATTATGGATCCTGCAGCACCCAAAAGTTGCTGTACGCTTTCCTCTGTTTTTTTCCTACATGACAGCCGTGCACGTCATTAGTCAATTAACTGAGTTGTCACAGTTTTCATGGGTTCAAATATCAATACATTTCTTTAGACAGGCATCATATTTCTCATGGAAATTTGAAGGGACAGATTATACAATACAGAACAATTCTGGGTAACAATTTCTTTGTCATGCTTTTTATTTTGTTAGCATGTAGTCAATAGTATTGATTCTTACATTAATTACTCTAGATACTCCAGAGTGTTTACCCCTTGTGCAGATATTGACTTAACCACAGGCTACAGGACAGAATACAGGCACTATACAATTTCGAAATGATTTTACGAATTAGAAATAGCATTTTCAGTAATTATGCATATTATTTCTCAAAATGTAATGTTCTGCTCAATTTTGGATTATTGCCTTCAAAGCTATACCTAAAAGATAAAAATAAGAGAAGAAAACTACCTTGTGTGCATGCTTCTTTTATCCTGTCATAAATATTCCCACATTTTGGTTGGCAATCTTCATGCATGTGTACTCTGTCTTGTAGCTGACTGGGAATTGGGAACCAGTCAGCCTGAACTAGCCATGATGAGCTGAGGGGAGATTATGTAATGGGGAGCTCTGTTACAGAGGAGAATGTGCTTTATATTCAGAAACGCAGCACTAATAAGCCAGAGTCAATGAGCCTGACAGGGTTCTTCAGGTTTAGCCAAAAAAAGCTAGGAAACTGTGGTAACTTTCATATTTTTCATTCACTGCAGCAAGTGTCTTAATCAAGACTGGCAGGTTTGTAATTCTCTGCTGGAAAAAAAAAAAAAACAGCTAAAGCTGGTAGCTATGTTTTTGAACACGGTATCTGGTTATTAGCTGGTCTAAGCTGGTCATTAGGTGGTCAACCAGTTACCATGTTACTTAATCAAGTACTGTATTACCAGCCGGTAGCTGGTTTGTTAATCATGCTAAAGTCCAACCTAAGCCAGTTATCATTTACCAAACTTATGTACAGTTACCAGTTTAAGCAGGATTCCAGCAAAGATTTCGGTACTCACAGAAAGAAAACCTGAATTTCAAAGCATGACGTGTTTTTGGACCTAGAAAATGGCTATTAACGTTTACCTGTGCACTTTCTACTAGTGTCTTCTTTCTTTGAGGAACTCATGAGCTTGCAGTTGAAGTTCTCCTCCCAGTACTCAGCGAACCAGACGTTTCTTCTGTTGTTCTCCAGTGTGCGCGACATAAAGTAGGTGTCGAAACCTGAAAAGGACAAGGCAGCACCATTAACGATAGCATCAGGTTATCAGTAACTTTACCTGAAAAGCCATGTACCTTAGTACTTCTAATGACGAAACCAGATATCTAACTAGTAATGTCAGAACAGTGCCAGGTTTTTCATAATTTCCAACACTCTCATTGTAGGTTACGTACGTAAAAAAATATATATTCGTACGATCTTCATGCTAACTTGTTTTTCTATAAATTGTACATTTTCATACTAACGTCATATCGTATAAATAACTTATATCGCAAAATTGCCACCTCATAAAATAGTTACGTTTTCTCAGGAGATCGGGTTGTTATTTTAGTCGTCATCACCCTGCTGAGAAGAAATTGAATTACTGACCTGTAAAAATGTGTTGCTAGTATGCTGGTGTAATTAGCTGCAACTAGCTTAACCATCAAGACTCCAGCTTCTCTAAGCAATTAAATCTCTGCATATGAACTTTTTTTCCTGCTTCCCCAACAAAATAATTAGTACCCTTACTTGACATTCTTTACATCAGGTAGCTTAGCATTTAATCAGACTGTTCACAGACAAACAATAACATTTATCACTCTGGATCCCAAAGAGTCTTTTGAGTCTGTCCTTGTTGTTTGGCATCAAGGCTAAAAACATGCCTCATCTAAATAGGTTTGTGGTGTAATGAGGCTTTCATCCACAGTATAGCTACAAGGACAAAGGTCAGCAGAACATTTAATTTTGCCAGAGGCATCGGCTAACCTTACATAGTCATAGCTCATTTAAACTTTGTTTGCTTCTACTCTGTAGACTGCAAAGGAAGTGAGTCCGGGTCTGCCTTGCCCACTAGAAAATAAGTGTTAAGAAAGAGATAAGGTGTTATCATTAAGCTGCTACAGCAGAGCTGCCCTAAGCCAGTCAACAAATGCAGCTGAAGTCTTTAATGCACTCCTGGGCATTGCATACTCTTGAGTCGGAGCAAGCATTCAGCCTATCTGTGGTTCCCAAGCTCCATCCCCTGAGTTGGCATGTTGAGGGCTGTGGCCTGGTGGTGAAGTCAGTCAATTCTTCTGTGATCGGTAGTGAAGACTAAACATTTACTGTTTAATGTTATTTTTTTGTTTTATTTTTCTTTATTCATTTTCAAAATAATTTCATAATGTATTTTGTGAGAGTATGTTGTACATGTGTGCTGAGAAAGGAGATGGGAGAGCTATATTTTGCTTTGAGGTATGTGTGCAATGCAACGTTCACTGAGCAGAGATGTTCCAATGATGATGATGCATCAAATGTGTACAGTTGGCATATTCTTTACAAGGAAAGGAATGTTTCAACTGATGCAATGTACCACAAATGTATACACAGAGGGAAAGTGGATTGTACCATGTGTAAGCACGAGGTATACGTTCAATTTTTAAACATAAGCAACATGTTTTTCTACCTTACAAGGAAGTTGTAAATCCCTCAGTGGTGTATATAAGCTCAATCCTTACTGTACTGACTCAGGGAAACATAGAGGCATGATGGGGTGCGGGAGCAGAAACACTGAGAAACATAGAGGCATGATGGGGTGAGGGAGCAGAAACACTGAGAAACATAGAGGCATGAGGGGGTGAGGGAAGAGAAACACTGAGAAACATAGAGGCGTGATGGGGTGAGGGAGCAGAAACACTGAGAAACATAGAGGCATGAGGGGGTGAGGGAGCAGAAACACTGAGAAACATAGAGGCATGAGGGGGTGAGGGAGCAGAAACACTGAGAAACATAGAGGCATGAGGGGGTGAGGGAGCAGAAACACTGAGAAACATAGAGGCATGAGGGGGTGAGGGAGCAGAAACACTGAGAAACATAGAGGCATGATGGGGTGAGGGAAGAGAAACACTGAGAAACATAGAGGCGTGATGGGGTGAGGGAGCAGAAACACTGAGAAACATAGAGGCATGAGGGGGTGAGGGAAGAGAAACACTGAGAAACATAGAGGCGTGATGGGGTGAGGGAGCAGAAACACTGAGAAACATAGAGGCATGAGGGGGTGAGGGAGCAGAAACACTGAGAAACATAGAGGCATGAGGGGGTGAGGGAAGAGAAACACTGAGAAACATAGAGGCATGAGGGGGTGAGGGAAGAGAAACACTGAGAAACATAGAGGCGTGATGGGGTGAGGGAGCAGAAACACTGAGAAACATAGAGGCATGATGGGGTGAGGGAGCAGAAACACTGAGAAACATAGAGGCATTAGGGGGTGAGGGAAGAGAAACACTGAGAAACATAGAGGCGTGATGGGGTGAGGGAGCAGAAACACTGAGAAACATAGAGGCGTGAGGGGGTGAGGGAGCAGAAACACTGAGAAACATAGAGGCATGAGGGGGTGAGGGAGCAGAAACACTGAGAAACATAGAGGCATGATGGGGTGAGGGAAGAGAAACACTGAGAAACATAGAGGCATGAGGGGGTGAGGGAAGAGAAACACTGAGAAACATAGAGGCGTGATGGGGTGAGGGAGCAGAAACACTGAGAAACATAGAGGCATGATGGGGTGAGGGAGCAGAAACACTGAGAAACATAGAGGCATGAGGGGGTGAGGGAAGAGAAACACTGAGAAACATAGAGGCGTGAGGGGGTGAGGGAGCAGAAACACTGAGAAACATAGAGGCATGAGGGGGTGAGGGAGCAGAAACACTGAGAAACATAGAGGCATGAGGGGGTGAGGGAAGAGAAACACTGAGAAACATAGAGGCATGAGGGGGTGAGGGAAGAGAAACACTGAGAAACATAGAGGCGTGATGGGGTGAGGGAGCAGAAACACTGAGAAACATAGAGGCATGATGGGGTGAGGGAGCAGAAACACTGAGAAACATAGAGGCATGAGGGGGTGAGGGAAGAGAAACACTGAGAAACATAGAGGCGTGATGGGGTGAGGGAGCAGAAACACTGAGAAACATAGAGGCGTGAGGGGGTGAGGGAGCAGAAACACTGAGAAACATAGAGGCATGAGGGGGTGAGGGAGCAGAAACACTGAGAAACATAGAGGCATGATGGGGTGAGGGAGCAGAAACACTGAGAAACATAGAGGCATGATGGGGTGAGGGAGCAGAAACACTGAGAAACATAGAGGCATGATGGGGTGAGGGAGCAGAAACACTGAGAAACATAGAGGCATGATGGGGTGAGGGAGCAGAAACACTGAGAAACATAGAGGCATGAGGGGGTGAGGGAGCAGAAACACTGAGAAACATAGAGGCGTGATGGGGTGAGGGAGCAGAAACACTGAGAAACATAGAGGCATGATGGGGTGAGGGAGCAGAAACACTGAGAAACATAGAGGCATGATGGGGTGAGGGAGCAGAAACACTGAGAAACATAGAGGCATGAGGGGGTGAGGGAGCAGAAACACTGAGAAACATAGAGGCATGAGGGGGTGAGGGAAGAGAAACACTGAGAAACATAGAGGCGTGATGGGGTGAGGGAGCAGAAACACTGAGAAACATAGAGGCATGAGGGGGTGAGGGAGCAGAAACACTGAGAAACATAGAGGCATGAGGGGGTGAGGGAGCAGAAACACTGAGAAACATAGAGGCATGATGGGGTGAGGGAGCAGAAACACTGAGAAACATAGAGGCATGAGGGGGTGAGGGAGCAGAAACACTGAGAAACATAGAGGCATGAGGGGGTGAGGGAGCAGAAACACTGAGAAACTTAGAGGCATGAGGGGGTGAGGGAGCAGAAACACTGAGAAACATAGAGGCATGATGGGGTGAGGGAAGAGAAACACTGAGAAACATAGAGGCGTGATGGGGTGAGGGAGCAGAAACACTGAGAAACATAGAGGCGTGATGGGGTGAGGGAGCAGAAACACTGAGAAACATAGAGGCGTGATGGGGTGAGGGAGCAGAAACACTGAGAAACATAGAGGCATGAGGGGGTGAGGGAGCAGAAACACTGAGAAACATAGAGGCATGAGGGGGTGAGGGAGCAGAAACACTGAGAAACATAGAGGCATGAGGGGGTGAGGGAGCAGAAACACTGAGAAACATAGAGGCATGAGGGGGTGAGGGAAGAGAAACACTGAGAAACATAGAGGCATGAGGGGGTGAGGGAAGAGAAACACTGAGAAACATAGAGGCGTGATGGGGTGAGGGAGCAGAAACACTGAGAAACATAGAGGCATGATGGGGTGAGGGAGCAGAAACACTGAGAAACATAGAGGCATGAGGGGGTGAGGGAAGAGAAACACTGAGAAACATAGAGGCGTGATGGGGTGAGGGAGCAGAAACACTGAGAAACATAGAGGCGTGAGGGGGTGAGGGAGCAGAAACACTGAGAAACATAGAGGCATGAGGGGGTGAGGGAGCAGAAACACTGAGAAACATAGAGGCATGATGGGGTGAGGGAAGAGAAACACTGAGAAACATAGAGGCGTGAGGGGGTGAGGGAGCAGAAACACTGAGAAACATAGAGGCATGAGGGGGTGAGGGAGCAGAAACACTGAGAAACATAGAGGCATGAGGGGGTGAGGGAGCAGAAACACTGAGAAACATAGAGGCATGAGGGGGTGAGGGAAGAGAAACACTGAGAAACATAGAGGCGTGATGGGGTGAGGGAGCAGAAACACTGAGAAACATAGAGGCATGATGGGGTGAGGGAGCAGAAACACTGAGAAACATAGAGGCATGAGGGGGTGAGGGAAGAGAAACACTGAGAAACATAGAGGCATGATGGGGTGAGGGAGCAGAAACACTGAGAAACATAGAGGCGTGAGGGGGTGAGGGAGCAGAAACACTGAGAAACATAGAGGCATGATGGGGTGAGGGAGCAGAAACACTGAGAAACATAGAGGCGTGATGGGGTGAGGGAATAGAGAAATGGGGAACAGAGAAATCGTGAATGAAGACCTCCTGAACTATAGCCTTATTCTGCTATTCCTGTTTCTCTCTGTCTGATACATGTATAAAATAATAAATAGAAATCTCTTGGCAAAAGTAACTGGTGTATCTTCCGTGATTCAACCATAACGGGGGGAAAGCATGATTTTCAAATCTACAGGTAGAATCAAGGTACTCAAAGTGCACGTAAATCACTTATTGAGACTTTTTTTGGCAGAAAGTAGACTGTAGTGTTGGGTTCGAATCCACCTTAGTCGAGCCCGAGTCGAGTACAAGTCTTAAACCAACCGAGTCCAGGTCAAGACCGCGTCCAAAAGGGGCAGAGTCCAAGATGAGTCAGAGTCCAACTAAACAATACTGTATTTCATTAGGTCAATATCTTTTTTAAACCTCAACACCTTATAAAAAATGTCAACTTTAAATGTAACAAAAGCAAACCTTTATTGTATCTTGCCATTTTGATTTCTTGTCTTCTCATAATTAGTAGTCTGCTCAGCAAACTTAAAGTCATGTAATGGAAGTTATGGCCGACTTGATTTCTATATTGTGACATTTCTGAGTGAAACAGCTTTTTGAATGCAAAAAGCTATAGGGTGGGACTTGACTTATACAGCGATATAAATGTATGAATTCAAGACGGGGGTGGTAATCGGGGTAGCTCGGTGAATGGAAACAGCCTATTGGGACCTGAAGAGCTGAAAATGCAGTGGCAAGGGGACAGGGGAGGGGACAAACCTACAGTCTTTGCAATGGTATGCACTGTGTTTAAAGCTACATGTCATTTCCATAACTCAGGGCCAACTCGAATCATTTTTGAATGCATTTATAAATAACAAATTACACTGGAAGTTTATTGTATGGATCTATGTTTTCAAATTGATGAATATTTTGGTAGTGCTTTGCCCTGCCTGCCTATATACATGCGACACACCTGCGAATAATTACGGTATATTTCCATATTTACCAAAGTAAAAACTTAATCTATAGTAATAATTAGTATATAAAACAGGGATTTTTTGTTGTTGTTGTTTCTGAATTTTCACCCATGTAAACTATTGCTTCAAAGATAATAGAAACATTATTTACCTTTGAAATTAGAAGCTGCCACCATGTTTTTTTTAAGTAAATTCATTACAACAGAAAAAAAAAAAAAAAAAAAAAAAAAAAAAAAAACGAATATTAGCCAAACTAGTGTATGTAAAATTTTTAAGTAAAATGACAAATAAACATTTTAATCAAAAATACAAATGAAATCATTTGTTTTTCATGAAGGTCCATAGTATTACTAGTATAGGCTACTACAGAAATAGCCTACTACAGACATTTAAGAAAGTAAATGTAAAAAAAAACTTAAACCACATAATCTTCACTCTATGCATTAAATATAAATTATCATTATTATTTAGTCAAGAG
Source organism: Scardinius erythrophthalmus (assembly GCF_964197995.2). Lineage (NCBI taxonomy): Eukaryota > Metazoa > Chordata > Actinopteri > Cypriniformes > Leuciscidae > Scardinius > Scardinius erythrophthalmus. The sequence continues at coordinate 32,442,280 of NC_138234.1, forward strand.
AAGTGAATTAGTCTCTCTCTTTTTTTATGATTAAGGACACAGACAAGAGCAGGTTTATTAGACTGCTGTCACTTTAAGATTTGATGGACGGATCCAATATACTGACACATCTGATTTTACCTAACTGTTTACGTTCACTTAAGACATAACTGACTGTTTACGTGAATACTCACTGAGACGGCCACTGAGAAGCACAATAAGATGCGAAAGAGAATTTAATATGGTATTCACGCGCTGACTGATGAGCGTGTGTGTGCGCACAAAAACTCATCTTAGACAGCTTGCAAGTATCATAAACAGGTAAGAGTAAAAAAAAAAAAAAAAACGTTAATGATTTACTTTCGTGACAATGCATTACTGACCCGATCTGGCTAGTGACATTTCCGTCTCAAAACTGTCCCGAGCATAATTGACCGAATTCCTGGACTCTGGAACATTTTTCGAGTCAAGTCTGAGTAAAAATGCATCCGAGTCTGTGACAAGTCCGTGAAAAGTTGTACTCAAGTCCAAGTTTGAGTACCCCAATAGTGAGAAAAAGTAAAAATAAGCATTTGCAAACCAGATTCGAATTGACATTTCCCACATGATCACAAGAACGTGCATTTTTGCATTTCTTGTATTTCTTGTGCAAACAACTGACATAAGAATGGCTTTACAAACTATTCGTGAGCCAGATTTGAATTAAATGCAATTATTCAATTGAACTACAATTGAAAAAGCAATAACAAAAAGATCTACAAATGATTCATACAGAAATTTGAACAGCTCATGTAGGACAGAATGAGGGAAGAGAGATAGGGAATGTAACCGTGAACCGTTGGTGCCAGATTCAAACCCATATTTCCCAAATGATCACAACAATTAGGCACTACCACTAGGGTGAACATCATTGTGTCGAGTCAGAGGTCACTTTTCCGCCTGAGCTAGACTTGTGTACGCCCCTTACTTTTTAATATAACTCTGATTGTGTTTGGCTGAAAGACGAAAGTCATATACACCTAGGATAGCTTGAGGGTGAGTACATTATGGGATAGTTGTCATTAGTGGGTGAACTAATTATTTAAGCTAAATTATTCTTAAGGCTGATTGATACATGTTTTCAGTTTATTTGTCAGATGACCTCGAACAAATGTGCTCAACACATCACTTCACAGGCGTACTTGACTCAGAAACTGATCCTCAGCAGGTTTGCGTGCTCGCTCATAAATTCTACTAATTGCGGCTTATTTGTACAAAAGCCTTGTACACAAGAAACTCCCCAAGGCCTGTCTGTGTCATTTTCTCCATGTCTGGAGGACAAAGCTCAGAGCTTCACCTTTTGTTTAACGCGTTCAACAGCTGCTCTGTTGCCGAGCAATTAGCAGGCAGCCCGTGAACCTCCTACATGGCGGGATTCATGAACTGTCCTTGCTATCCAGTAATGTTACTTTTTTTAATAAATATTATCAAACTTTACATTACTCAAAAGCCATAGGGGGAATCCATTAGACATGAAAGCCATTAAATAAACCACTAAAATATGATGGGGAGACAGTTTGCAACGATCCATTACATATGGCGTCACATTCATAATTTATCTTCCTAATTTATTTAAATGGAAAGACCCATCAAAAACCCATTTAAACCATCATATATATATATATATATATATATATATATATATATATATATATATATATATATATATGCTGCAAATATTGGTTAAAGTGGCAAATATATGTTACATTTACATATTTAGGTGTAATGTACAAGGAATATGTCATTATTGAGCAATAAACAACAACAAGGTAATAATAATGTCAAGTGTTTCAGGAAAAATTGATATTTTATTTGAAGAAAGAGATCGTGGATCAGTGTTGACACATAAACTAGCACAGCTATGTAGGAAAACCATATATATACTCTTCCCTAGGGCACAAATTTAAACCAAAAAGATTGAAGACCAGCATGCATTCTTTTAAAGCACATGTAGGCAGTCACATGTGTCTTTCCAGCTTTTCAACAGGCAGAGGCATGGAAGATTAATTCAGGCAGGCCTACGCCATTTCCTTCTGACTACGCAACCCACGTCCAATCCATTGTCATAGGAACCATGAAAGCAAATGAGAAAATGTTTCCCACTACCACCTCACACATCCTGAACCAATTTATAAAACATTACATTCAAGTTTTTAGACATCCCAAAGCCTCAAGAGGAACCATTCCAGTTTGGGACGCTTCTAAGCTATGCCAGAAATCCGAACTGCTTGCGGCATCAAGCCATGCGAGAAACCTCAGGTGACAATCACTAGCTCTGACGACACTTCAAATAAAGCGCCTGAGCCTCGAGTGCCACGCTAGATCTTCGGCTCCTCGCAGCGATTTTATGGACGGTCCGAGGTTAAACGTTGCTCAGAGCCTGTAAGGAGAAGAGGCAAACCAAAGTGATCTCCAAATCAAAAAGGATCACACTCCAAGCTGTCACTCTGCTTCGAGTGTTTCTGTGCGGCTGATATAACGTCGCTGCGGAGCGCAACCGGCTAATGCACTCACAATTTGTCTACGTCTCTGAAGTGAGCTCTAGACAGATGGGGGCTGACAACTTCAGATCGATTCTGCTAAAACAAGTCATTGGGGGAGGTGGTGGGAAAATGGATAATAATTTCAATGGTGTTTTTTGTCAGATGAACAGAAAAATAAGGAAATAGGCTTGTTTTTTTTTTTTTTTTTTTTTTTCAGAAAAAAATGCCAGCATTAGCAGTACCAAATAATTTGCAAAGTCTTTGACTAAAAAAATGAATACATTTTTAAAGTACCTATGCAAAACTGTGAGACCTTTGACTCTTTCAATGTTCTGCTCAGTGTGGATTCAACCACTGTAGATAAAAAGCTGAAATGCTTCCATTATTTGATTATGTTTAGAAACAGGTCATTAAACCAAACACTCCAATGCTGCAATCTACATTTTATTACTATTTTGTATTACAGTGCTTGCAAAGCACTAGTATGTTGATATTTCTAAGACATTCTGATTAGGGTTTGTTCTAAGTGTTAAACTTTTGTAATAAATTCTCCCTAAACTTGGAGATTCCATTTAAAGTCCCCCTGCAGTCAATAATTGTATTCCTTAAAACACGTTTTGTCCTGATAAAATAAGTTCTTTATGCTTTAATTTCTTGAATGTAACTACACCCTTGCTTCATTTAGTACATGTGGATTCATGAGTATGCAAATTAGCTCCCCTCCACTCACTCACACCAGCTTGGACTACCTGATCCAATCAGAAGTAAACGCTACACAAAGGCGAGTGGAAATACTGGTTTAATTCAGCCTTATATGTTTAAACCAGAAACTGATTCAGAAGAAGTGTAAGAGTGAATTATACAGGGTCATATCCAAGTCGATGTATCAAAATGGTAATGTGTTTTATGTATCACTCTCTACAACGTTGGACACATAATGGTTATTAATATGATTAGCCTTTTTGCTTGATCATGTTATCAAACAGCTAATAATGTGTTGCTAATGCTACACAAACCATGTTCCCTTTCGAGGGAACATGTCCAGTGACAACACTTTGGGGAATGCCTTCAGCGTGACAGCTCCTGAAGCACATGTGCAACTTAGTACAATTCTGATTGGTGCAACTTCATCCTGCGACGTGGGCCGGCAGAATATAGATATAAAGGGAGCCGGCAACTGTTGTCAGCTTTCTGATCTTCAGCAAGTGCTCTTAGTGTAGTCTTAGTTGGTGTCTTCTGTCCCGTAGACCACACACACACACACACATACTGTATATAAATGGCCGGTGAACAGCAGCAATTCAGAAAATGTGTTCATCCCTGTCCAAGTTTCATTCTGTTTTCACGTTTCACACAATCTGTGTGTTAGCTACTTGGGAGTGGAGCATGCTCTGTCAGCCCTTGAGGGCATAGATTGCGAGCATTGCGGGCGTATGCCCTTGAGAATACTGCGCTCCCAGCTGGCGCTGTTTGACCAAAGCGACCAGCTCTGCGCTCCACGCGGTGGGGGTCCTGCGGTTTCTGAGGCAACCCGGCAGCTTCACTCGTATGTATCACAGATGGAGCTAGTGGAGGGGTTAGAGATGGCTTCGACCCTTTCTCAGCCCTCATCTGCTAGCTCCAGCACTCATACTCAGGATCCGGAAGCCCACTCCGCAGCTTCTTCCGCCCCCTTTGAGGCTGGGCTTATCTAGCTCAGATGAGCAAGATATGCACAACATTGAAACGAGTGATTTGGGTGACTCACCAGCCCAGTCACCGCAGTATGAGGAGCTAGTGGAGATTGTCACTCGCACAATTGTCGCTTTGGCGGGGTTGAACATTGAATGGCCAGCTGAGATACAGGAAAATTGCTTGAAAAAGTAAAAGTAAATCAGATGAGCACTTCCTGCAGTCAGCTCCACAACCTCCAAATCGGGGCTTGCCGTTCTTTCAGGATCTCCACACTGAGGTGTGGAGATCCTGGAAAAAGCTATATTCATCTAGGGTTTTGAGTTCCAGGGTACATCGTTATTTTTCTATTATGGGGTTCAGAGAGAATGGCAATGGGGGGATGCCCAGGATTGAGGAGACTTTGGCAGCCTATCTCTCCCCTGGGACTGTGTCATAGCTCAAAGCCCCGACATTGCCCAACAAGCCGCATCGCACAACATCTTCCCGGGGGTGGAGCAAACTACACCCGCTCCTCTGGAAATCGATTTGTCAACCCCGATTTGTAAATCAACGATTTCCAACGAACCCAAACCTCAATATCCACCCATCAATATAGTGGCCGTGGGTGGTTCGCTCTCCATAGAGAGGCCTGTAGAAACATTGATTCAGTTAAACCCTGCTGTGAATTTGTTTCATTACACCGAATCTGCTCTTCTAAATACATTGAGTGCCAGCTACGAGAGGTTGGTTCCTCTAGTAAATTTCATGGGAAGCACTACCGAATATATCTCAGTTGGTGGTGCACACTGTCCACAAAGGCTACAAAGTCCAGTTTGGTTCTTGCTCACCGAATTTAAGGGGTATCTTGGAAACATTGGTGGGCCCTGAACAGGCGCAGGTTATGGAGCAAGAAGTTCAGTCTCTTCTGACGAAGGAGGCCATAGATTTCATTCCTCCCCCAGAGAGAAATACCTGGTTCTACGGACAGTATTTTATAGTTCCGAACACTGATGAAGGGTTATGCCCCATTATAGATCTTCATCAGCTGAACCAGTCTCGAGGAGTTTCAAGTTTAAGATGCTGACGATCCCTCTTATCATGAGCCAAATCAGGTCTGAGGACTTGTTTATCACGATCTAAAGAACGCATATTTCCATATCTCCATCCTGTCAGAACACACAAAGTTTCTGAGGTTCGCATTTGGCGGCGAAGCATACCAATACCGGTTCTTCCATTTGGCCTAGCACTCTTCCTGTGCACTTTCCCGAAATGTATGGAAGCAGCCCTAGCACCACTCAGGCGCCAGGGCGTACGAGTTCTCAATTATATAGACGACTGGCTGATATTGGCTCATTCGCAAGAGATGGCAGCACGGCATGATCGTGCTTGAAAACATGAAGCGCTTGGGGATGAGGTTCAATGCAAAAAAGAGCATGCTCACTCCTGTCCAGCGGACAACATATTTGGGAGTCGTATGGGCCTCGGTCACGATGCAGGCACTGCTGTCTCCTGCACATATTGAGTCTATCCTGGCCATGGTGTCCAGAATAAAGCTAGGCCAACGCATCACTGTGAAACCTTTGAACCTTTGTTGAACCTTGAGAGCCTTTGGACGCTGCATCGGACAAGTGTCTAGCCTTAAATATGGCGTTTCTGCTGGCGATGACGTCTCCCAAGAGAGTAGGAGACTTGCATGCTTCGTTGATTGCTCCTTCCTGTTTGGAATTCGCTCCAGGCAGAGTGAAAGCTATTCTTTACCCGAGACCGGGTTATATACCTAAAATACACAAAGTATGGCATCTTCTAAGGCTTTTTTGTCAGGGGAATCCCTTCAAGATATACAGTGTGTAATTGCGGCGGGGTGGTCCTCCCCACATACCTTTGTAAGCTCATGTCCTGAGCTGTGCCTTAATTGCTTCACACTAGGACAGGCATTTGTCAGCATGCCAAAGTGGGCATTTTGTTTCCCAAAATATCGTCATCGATGCAGTGTGAGTTCCCTCAAAAGGGAACGGCTCAGGTTACGCAAGTAACCATGGTTCCCTGAAAAGGAAACGAGACGCCTAGTCCCTTTGCCATACTTCCTGCATGCCTGGGATCGTCTTGCTTCAGTCGATCAGCGGCAGACAACAGCTGTGATGCAAGCTCCCTTTATAGCTTCCGCATTCCGCTGGCACGCATCACAGGGATGACATTGCACCAATCAGAATTGGACTAAGTTACATATGTGCTTCAGGAGCTGTCATGCTGAAGGCATTCCCCAAAATGTCGCCAAAATGTTCCCCAAAATGTCGCCAAAATGTTCCCCAAAATGTCGCTGTGTCATTTTGACGCTGTGTCAAAATGACCCAGCGTCTTGTTCTCTTCTCAGGCAACCATGGTTACATGCGTAACCTGAGACGTTCCCGTTCACCATCTGAGAGTCAGACAGCTGCCTTTTAAAAATCAGCATCCTTAGAAATGTTTTGAACAACTTAGAACGTCAGTGGAGAAAGGCATATAGTTCATCATAACATCGTAATATACATCATATACATAATTCACCCGCTTTATTTCTAAATGTACCCGATTTTTCCTGTCCCTTCTTAAAGGTGTTCTTGTGCTCCCAGTGGAGAAGCCCATCTCCGCACGTTGGAATTGGTTGCATGTTTGTGACGGTAGGAAACCTGGTTGGTTTCAAGCCACGTTTTTGAGACTGTCTTTGGTTCACTGCAGTTTTAAAGAGAAAATACTCAGCAATGGTGTTGACTGATGAATTTGCACATGGTTTGTCTTAAAACATATTAAAAACACCACATAGACATATAAACAACATTAAAAACATAATTTTCACCACAGGGGGTGTTTAGATAGAGATCATGATAGCATTTTTTACAGCATGTGTTATATATACAGTATATATAATATATAGTGTAGTGTAGTAGTTATATTTTACTTTTTTAAACATGCTGTAAAAAAGACAACAATGATCTACGTATACTCATATTTACATGCATTGCATTTCTTACATTATGCATAAATACATAAACATTAAATATGAAGCCTGTGTTGAATTGATGTCAAAAGTGCAATCATTTTGGACAGTCATGGCATTTTGTTTGTACATTTACTAGCTATTACTTGTTTATAACTGCTCATTCAATTTAAAACAAAACTGGTTTTCTACATGAATTATTGAAACCTCAACTCTCTTAATTATTCAGATTCGGCTGAAAATATATCATCCTGAGATTTAACACTAAATAGCCCTGCAGTAGATTTATATAATATAACTGGGTCATAAAATAGCACATTCCCATATCTCTCATTGTGGCATAAACATTGTTGACCTTTATTTTTAATGCGACTGTATTTCTAAAAGTTGGCAATAGTAATGATTAGCAGATACACTGAAAAAAAACTTTACTTTGAAGCAATTTTCACTTGGAAATTGCAAGTAAATTTCATAAATAAGAAATGTCAAGTAACACTTAAAAAAAAATTTGAAGTATGAAGACTGAAATAGTGTTTCCTTGTAAAACACTGCAATAATGTTTGTTTTATTTACATAGTTTACAGTGTATATGCATTTCAAATTTACAGCCTTACAGATGACTCGCAGTGCACTCATGGGCATGTCCAAATTTTTGTCCAATCAAATTGCATCTCTATAGAATGAGAATGTTCTTCCCCTAATACCAACTCCTGCTGACTAGCAATAGTAAGTAGCAAACCATGGCTCATAGCTGTGATGTAAACTAAAGGCTTTTGGCTTTTTAGAAAAAAGGGAAGGGGCCATAATACAGTATATGTCTCACCCAAACATCCTGTTTAAATGAACACATGAATGAAAAATGCACTTTCAAGCAATTGCATGAGGTTGTTAAAGAAGCAAAAAATCCATACCATTAAAAAAAAAAAAAAGGTTTATATGAGTATTACTGCTAGGTAAGTGTTCCGATCAAAGCAATCATAAATGGCAATGATCCCAATCCTTTCAATCTAGCTCTTGTAATGGTATTTTGTGATGGTGGTGATGGTGAAAGGGTTGTCACTGTGAGTTTAGGGTCATAATCAGAAATCCTGGAGTGACAATTCCAGGCTCCCTGCTGTTAGAGAGCCATCTACTACATAACACAATAAGCACCCAAACAAACAAACCCAGTCGGAGGTCACAGCAGAGGCCTGGACACCAGCTGTGAGTCTAATGGCCAAATTAAAACTAAACCAAGAGACTGAAATGCCACATGATGAGGCCGAGATGAACCGCTTTGTGCACAGTTTGATCCAATTACAGGCTGGGCCAAGAATGTCAGATTCCTGCTAGCTCATATGCTAACGTCCGAGTAACAGCAGGTGGAGAAATTTTTATGTATGAAAAGTTCAGCCTCTTTGTTTTTGTGTCTAAGTCACGATTAAGAGTAGCTCTTTAGTGGCAAGTCACGATTCAACATTGAGTTGCAGGTATGTTATAATAATAATAGTGCAAGTAATAATGCAAATGCAAACTTTATAATCCAGTTTTTAATATGGCATAACTTGACAAAGCCTAACAAGATATTGTGGCCACATTTTCAGAATTAAAACTAATTAATTTGTTTCATTGTTGTAGGTAAATCATTTTAACCAAATGAATAGAAGGGAATTCATTAGTACAACATGGCCTCAATTTAACCAAAACGATGGAAGGAATCAGTACAAAGTGGCCACGATTAACTTAGGGGCCATTTACACAACACCGTTTTCAACTAAAAACGTAAATTTTTTATGCGTTTTGGCGGTTCATTTACACGACAACAGTGTTTCAGACCCAAACTTTTGATTCAAAGTGCAAGTTTTTGAAAACGATACCGCTATCGTCTCCACGTAAACTACAAAAACGTGAATTTGTGAAAACGGTGACGTCATGAGCATGTCTATTACGTGTTCAGTCTATAAGCGCATAGTGTTTCTTTACAAAGTGACATCGCCACCTACTGGCTTGGCATGAATTATACAGCGTTTTTAGTCATTTATACAAATCTGTGTGAACGTGGATCGTTTTGACAATGTTGTCGTCTGAACCTGAAAGACGCAATGGAAACACTTTTCCGTCATACACCATACATCACATCCTCGATTTGACTAAAACAATAGAACAACGAATTAGTAACATATCCTTGATTTAACTAAAACAATGGATTAAATTAGTACAACATTGCCACGATTTAACTAAAACAACGGATTGAATTAGTGCAAGGTGGCCACGATATAACTAAAAGTAAGCTCACACTACATTTTGGCAGGATTTTTCTGTCGCAGATTTCCAGATTTCTACGACTAAACCCCTGGATCGGGGCCAAATCCGTGCTTGTTGCGGTCGGCGATGCCCGTTAAGTATGAGCAGGTCAGCTACGTTATCTGAGCCAGTCTTGAGCAGCCACAGATGCTGCAATATTTTCAAACCCGATTGACAAAAGCTGTGTTGTCTAATGTGAGCACCACAGAGATTCAGGTAGCCCTGTAGTGCGAGCGTGCCAAATGATTGAACGAATTAGCACAACATGGGCACAATTTAATAAATCCTTGAAAACTATTAGCAAAACTTTGCATGGGAAAAGAAAATACGACACCTGACTTCTTTATATATGGGTTACTAAGATTGCTAATGTGTTGGCTCACTGGGTAAAATTTGAGTTCTGAAGCAAAACCTGTTAAGTAGGTTTAAAGTGTGCTGTTAATGCAAAACTTTAAAACCAATATATATTCTAGAAGCTAAACTGCAGGACTGACACTCCTATGATTAACCTTGCATCATACTGTAGCATCTCTAGGCTATTTCCTAAGTGCTCATCACATCGGAGCGCTTGGAGTATTCTGGAAGAGACGGGCTGCCAGCTAGATTTAACCACGAGTTACCTGACTGGTGAGCGAGTGGCTATTGCACTGCACAGCCTATGATGGTTTCATAGCAATAATTCAAGTAAAGATGGGATATTAATGTAACCATCAGGTTCTGTTGGTGCTTTGAAAGGCCTCAAGCACTGTTCGACTTTTCATAATTTTGTGAGGATGGATTATAAACAAGGTTCAAGGTTGATGATGCATGCTTTTATCCGGTGCAAAACATTGGTAGTGTTTCCTACGGCAATAATTATTCTTACAATTACGCATACTTAGGGTTAATGATATGAGCAACAGTCTAGATACACCCTAGCATCCATATAGCAATTGACTTAAAACACTGTAGGAACTGCACAGCAATACAGTTAAATATTTTTTTACTAAATTAACAATTTAAATTAACAATTAAAGTTAAGTGGAAATATAGAAAATGCAATTAAACATGACAGAAGCACAAGGCAAAATTACTATAACTTCAACTCAAGTTAAAATGAAAACTGAAAATATAAGAGTAAAATCTAATTTGCCCATTGTATTCACGTGCTCATCGGATTCGTCTGTAATTGGCTACACAAGGGTGTTTACGATTCTGCTCAACAGCGCTCACAGTGTCACAATTTAAGAGAGTCAGTATATTTTGACAATTCTAAACTAGATTTTACTTATGTATTTTCAGTTTTCATTTTAACTTTACTTGAAGTTTTAGTCATTTTGTTTTGTTTTTTGTCATGTTTAATTGCAGTTTCTGTATTTCCATTTAGCTTTAATTTTTTTTTTTTTTTTACAATTTTAGTTTTAGTAATTTATTACTTCAACTTTAACTTATATTATTTCAGTTAGATGCCAAGGCAACATTTCAAATTTTAAGTTTTTCCATCTAATATTTATATTTTATCTAATATAAGTATCATCTAACATTTATATTTTATTCTAATAGTTATCTTTTTATTACATTGATTTGTTTAATAATTTGTAAAGTAAATCAATTATATAATAGATTTTAACATACAGTGTGTGTGTGTGTGTGTGTGTGTGTGTGTGTGTGTGTGTGTGTGTGTGTGTGTGTGTGTGTGTGTGTGTGTGTTATTTTTATTTTATTTTATTTTATTGCCCCCAAATACCAGAAAATATTAGCAGAATATGAAGGTTAAACTCATTATAACTAATTTAAAAAGTGGTAGGTACACAGTATAAACCTTGTCTTGGCTCATGAATATTGAGCTTGGCTCATGAATATTGAATAGGTGATGTAACTTTCGCCCAGTAAGCCTAACTGATTTGCTGAAAGGCAGTTAAGTGGGAGTTAGCAAAAAGAGGATTAGCGCTTATCGCTTGTACTTTCATTCAGTTTACTGCTGATGCAACTGGTTGGCAGGATCTACTTGGTCTTGAAGTCACTGCTTCCCGTGACTAACGGCATTTAAAAAATAAATAAAAAAAATTGTCATTGCAACATGGCCAAAATAAAAGAAACTCTCAAAATATATATTTTTAGATGCTTGCCGACACCCCCAGTTAAATCGTAGCTTGTTTTGTCTAGGCGGCACGTTTAGTCTTCTGTGTGGCACAAATAAAAAACATGACACTTTCAGAACATCAGGTTCTGTATACCAACACTCATCAGATCAAAGACAACCATCTGAATAGCTTCCAGCTTCTCGTCTGTTCACAAAGGCAACATCGTTTCACTTCAGAAAAGGGAAGGTAAACGAGAAGCATGGCGTTGAGAATTTTCTCGCGAGCACCTGTTCCTGCAAGGGGTGCCTGTGGTGAGACAAACTCCCTATTTGACTACGGCTTGTGGCAACACTACATTCAATTGTTTTCACAGGTCTTTTTCGAAGAGCACGCTGAAGCTGTAAGTGTGATGCTTTCCCTGATGAGTGCCTTTCAAATTGTTCCATCAGTGCTGTGAAATGCAGGGGCAATTGCTCGACCCAGCAAAGCACCGCTCGACACACTTATCAGCAAATGGCAAACAGCGCAAGCAGAGAGATGCTATCATAACGCTGTGGATACCTGGAAAATGCATTGCACTGTGTGACATGGTTTTGATTCGCAGAGCTGCATCGCACGGATTAACTGGCGGGCGGAGTGATGATGTAAATATGGAATTATCAAGGATAGCATTTTTCCGCGACGGAAAACCACTTTTTTAAACACAAGGGAAGGTGGAAGGGAAGGTTTTTTTTAAGAGTATTTTTTAATAAAACATTTTTATTACAGCATTTTTGTTCAAACACATAACCTCTGCTTTAGGGTAGTGATATAACTTTAAATATTTCACTCAAAATGTACATTCTACAGAGCCCCTAAAGGGTCATGGTGGTGGAAAAAAGTATGAGATGGGAGGAGAAATGATAAGTCAATGCTTTCACGTTCCCTCGCGAATGTTTTGCTCTCCCCCGATAAACTTTTAGTTCACTCGCAAAAACGTTTTATTCTCTTTGAGAGCGAACGCAAAGTTTTTCAGCCGAATGCAAAACGCAAAAGCATTGACAAATAATGTTTCTTCCATCTCATATTTGTTTTCCTTTATCGTGTCATGGTTTGGGGTCCGTAACATTCTTTCAACATTTAGTCACGTTCTCTCTCTCTCTCTCTCTCTCTCTCTCTCTCTCTCTCTCTCTCTCTCTCTCTCTCTCTCTCTCTCTCTCTAGCACAATAAAATAGATATGTTGAATTTGCATACTCCTCTTTTTTATAAAAGGGCAAAAATGGGTAAAAACTAAAACTAAAACCATTGAAATAAGATAAAATAAAATAAAATTAAATAAAATTAAATATAAAACTTACTTTATTTCACCTAATTGGCAAAGCAACATTTCTCATTTTCATTTAGCAAGATGAAGTACTAAAATAACTAAAACTAAACTAAAACGAACAAACTATAAAGACTTTTTTTTTACGACTTAACCTTCAATTAAAGTGAAAATATAAAGCTAAAAACTATATCAACATATTAACGCAAATATAACACCATGAGTTTTAAAATATATATTTGCTTCAACTTAAACTTAAATGAAAATTAGAAATGTTGTCTTGGCAGATAAATGAAATAAAAAGTTTATATATATATAATTGTATGTATGACTTAAACATACAAGTTTATTGTACTTAAAAAATACTAAGGCAATAACTTTTTTTACTGTGTTGTTATTAACTAAAAACATTGCAATACTTTGTTGAAATAAAATGTTAAATATATATATATATACAAATAAAATGTTATATATATATATATATATATATATATATATATATATATATATATATATATATATATATATATATATAACATTTTATTTCAACAAAGTATTGCAATGTTTTTAGTTATTAACAACACAGTAAAAAAAGTTATTGCCTTACTATTTTTTAAGTACAATAAACTTCAAAAGTCATTTCAACTTAAGTTACATTAAACTGACTTAAAAATTAGTCAAACTTTGTATAACTTACAAAAAAAAAGTTGAAAATTGCTTAACTTATTTAGATGAGTTAAAGCAATGCAAAAACATATGTTATAACTTATTGATCATATTATTTTACAGCGTAGAAAAAGTGTTCTGAAGTCAAACGATAGCTTGGTGTGAAAAGAAAGCTATTCTCTAATAATCTCATACACATTTAAGTTAAAATAAGTGTGGATGTGCGAGACCAAGCTTGATGTCAATGCCGCTAAGAAACGGATTTTGAAATATTGGGGTGAGTAAAAGTTGACAGTTTTCATTTTTGGGTGAATTATTCCTTTACTGCAACAACATTAAACAACAGGAAGCTTTCTGTCATGGAGAGTCCAACACCTCAAGGCATTTTTCTCCATAGAGGATTCATCTCTCCATACATGCCTCTTGCATCCACAGTGCTCTTTATATCATTAGTTTATGTCCGCCACAAAATATAACACCGTAGGGCTTTCATATATATATCTGGCACTGAGATCAACCCCATGGCAAGGCTGGATGGAAAAGCTTGCCAGCTGGGTCAGTCTGTGTCCAGGCCTCTGGCTGGGTTCACAATCCCCAGTGAACAAAACCAATCCAGACTCTGTTGTGCTCTGTTCTGTCTCCACGCGCACCAAGCGTCATCGCTATCAAACGTGACACAGTTTCGAAGACACCGGGGAGATGATTTTCTATTATTAGAGCGATGTTCCTTCCATCCATTCAACCTGACATTACTCTGAACAGGCAAGCACCAAAGAAGTTTGCTTGTGCAATCCAATAAGAATAGGGTGTTTCTTCAACTTTTGGCTCTTTTGGGCTTGTGGAATGAATTCACACTTTCCACGCTCTTATTAGTTTGCTTAGTTTGATCTAAAAATGTCCAACTGTGTGTATACATGTGTACATTTGCCTAAGGGAAAATTTCCATGGAAGAAATCCAGTAATTTCAATAGAAAACTGTGCAATAGGGAATTTCGAATGAATGTGAAAGATTTCCCCGTGCAGATTTGGCAACGGGTTAAGGTTTGTCACCTGGAATTTTAAGCAAAATTACCCAGTACTTAAATATATAATTACACTGTAACAATGACACCTTAAAATAAAGGGTTACACTTTTTTTTCTTTATTAAGGTCCATCCTATACTTACTATAGGGTTAGGGTTTGGTTGAGGGTTAGTTGCATGTAATTATGCCTAATTTACTGTTGTTACTATGGTAAGTACATGTAACATATGTATCAAAGACACTGTAAAATAAAGTGTTACCAAATAGAGTAACCCAAAATTTGCTACTGTAACCACACCTAAACTCCTGAAAATTTTCAAAGTTTCCACTTTATTAGTAACATCCTGTGTAGGAAATGACACTTTCAACATTTTTTAAATAAATGCTAAGGCTATTTTTTTTTTTTTTTGTGTGTATCCTAAAAATACACAACAAAATAATATATATATATATAAAATTTTGCTAAAATTGCAGCTCACCTTGGTAAAGTATTATGCAAACTTTATTTTTTATTTTTTATTTTTTTGGGACAATGTCGATTGTTGTGGAAATATCACCACAACTCGTAATTTGTCTAAAAATTTATCACACTGAATATTGAAATCGTTTATCATTGTTTCATTTATGATTGTTTTATTAATAGTTTATGATGTATTTTCATATTTAACATAAAATCTGGGCCTGAGACAAGGGTAAAACTAGAAAATCTCAAATAAAAGCTATTTGAAAAGTGGCAAAAATAAATAACAAACACATTACACAAAGTTTACAAGCCATGGAACTTGATTATACTAGCTTTCACAAGTTTGGGATCCATACGATTTTCATGTATGTATTTATTCATTTGTTTATATATTTAAGAAATATATACCTTTATTTAGAAAGGACACATTAATTTGAAAAGTGACAGTAACTACATTTATAAATTTGCAAAAGATTTCAAATTCAAATAAAAGTTATTTTTATTTCATCTATTCATCAAAGAATCCTGAAAAAAAAATTCATCACAGATTTCTTACAAATATTAAGCTGCAAAACTGTCTTCAACATTGATAATACTCATAAATGTTTCTTGAGCATCAAATCATCATATTAGAATGATTTGTGAAGGATCATGTGACACTGAGGACCGGAGTAACGATTCTGGAAATTCAGCTTTGACCACAGGAATAAATTACATATATATTACACCATAAAAACAATCTCTCTCTCTCTCTCTCTCTCTCTCTCTCTCTCTCTCTCTCTCTCTCTCTCTCTCTCTCTCTCTCTCTCTCTCTCTCTCTCTCTCTCTCTCTCTCTCTCTCTCTCTCTCTCTCTCTCTCTCTCTCTCTCTCTCTCTCTCTCTCTCTCTCCCCACTCTCCCTCTCTATCTCTATATATATATATATATTAAACAATAATATTGTGAAATATCTTTTATATATATTTATGTGTGTGTATGTGTGTGTGTGTGTGTGTGTGTGTGTGTGATATATATACACATATATGCATACATATATGCATATTATATATATATATATATATATATATATTTTTTTTTTTTTTTTTTTTTTTTTTTTAATAGATGGACCTTTTGTGCACATAAGAAACTTCTTTTAAAAAAACATTAAAAGATCTTACCGACCTCAAACTTTTGAATGGAAGTGTTTAACATAAACAGGAGGGAAAAATCTTATTTGAAGTCTTAAAGTCTTATTGCAAATCAACACATAAGCTACCTGTAGATGATGAAACACCTCTAAATGTTCAGCGCAAAGTCTCTAAGTGTCAAGACATTTTGACACCTAAAGAATAAGAGTTAGCACCCCATCACCAGAATCCACATGAAGCCAGTATACTGGTCTATGTCACACAACAATGAGAGATGTTGGTGTTCCCTGGATATCATCAGCATTATCGTCCCCCCAAAAAAACAACCAATCAAGCTGCAATCTTACCAAGAATAGTGGCTCTTTTTGGCAGGATGGTGACAGCGCCAACGGCAGCATCCTCGAGGCCTTGAATAGGGCTGTTCTTGGCTCCCCAACTATCCGACCCAATCCACAGGAAATGGCCCACTTGATCCGCTCTTTTACTGGCGTTAAGGATCCCCCTGCGAACATTCCCACACATGGAACCATTACCCTGACATTGAGGCCCTCTGTGACTCTTCAAGAGAGCAGGAGAGCAATTGCAATGGCATCCAGATTGAATCGTTATCGAGAATGAAATACAAAATAGCAATTTTGAATCGGTTGGCTGATTGATGACATGTGGATGTCATTAATCAATACCCTTAGCGCCTGAGCTTATCCAGCAAAAAAGATATAAACCCCTGAAGTGCACCCTTGAGTTTTATCTAAGTAATAGCTTTCAGGCCAGCAGAGTATTGACTTCTTGTCATCAACAACTTTTACATTGTTATTTTTGGAGGTCAAAAGGGAGCGATTAATTGTTTGAAAATTGAATTTATTGTAGCTCTATCTTGCAATTTCCACTTCCTCTTCCTTGGCTGGCAACGCTGTCAACAGCTTACCGAATATCTTCGTCGTAAGCAAAAATAATGACCGCCCGGGCATGACGTGTCTCCAGCAGCTGTCGGATAATCTTGTCAAAATCAGCCTGCTTGTGGTCATGAGGGATCTTCAGGGACTGAGCGATGCAGATTCCACCTAGATAAAGAAAAGAAAGAGGCACATGAGTGAAGCCAGTGATGCATTAAAAATGGATGAACATTCCCCTAACGTTAAATGGTTTCCATTCGGTTATTTTTTGGTGCCAAATAACAACATTCCATGAATGTTCTCTGTTGGTTCCTATTTGGAACCAAAATGAAGCTTCCTAGAATGCTGAAGGCTTTATTGTGACAGGCTAAGGAAAATATAGATTGTTTCCTATACAGAACGTTTGGTTATTTTTAGGTTTTGATTTGATATCCATAAACTAACCTTCCAAAAGTGTTGAAAGGAGGTTTTTGTGTAAAACCAAAAGAGAACCGACACAGAACGTTCATCAGGGTTGTAGGTTTTATTTTTCTAACCATTAATCTAACCTTCCCAGAACAATGTATCCAGATAATTAAATATATAAAATTTAGTGCTGAGCAACGATTAATCGCGATGAATCGCATCTAAAATAAAAGTTTGTGTTTACATAATATATATGTGTGTATAATTATTTTGTATATATGAAAATAGACACATATGCATGTATATATTTAAGAAAAATATGTTAAAATATTTTTATTTATATATAATATAAATTATGTATAAATATATATATAGTATATATATTTATGTATATGTACACAAAATTATTATACACAGTATACACATATATTGTGCAAACACAAACATTTATTTTGGATGCGATTAATCGCGATGAATCAATGCCCAGCACTAAAAAAATTGCATCCATATCTATTTAAGACCCCTGAAATAGAAGACTTTCTTATCTGGGAATTTGCAATGAATGTCACAGGAGAAAGATCTTGAACAGCACTGCTATGGAAAAGTATTAGTATGTCAAAATCCATCAACAGTTCTGCAGGTTTTGAATCAGATAGAAATGGAATATGTCACTCTCTTATATCAACCCATTTCCAAGATATTTTCCCATTTAATATATGAATATTCTACAGGATCACTTTGCTTAGGAACAACAAAATTCAAAGCTTCTTGGCAGAGATGTAAGTGAAAGTGAAATACAGCTTCCTCTTTTTTATATGCAGGTTGATGACGAGTCCAAATCTCCCTGGTGATTTATTAGATGGCCGACATCAATATCTGGGTCCGTTCCCGTTGCCCCGGAGTGGCACTTTTATGAGCTTGGCATCAGAACATTGGAAATGCGATAAAAAGGGACAGACAAACGATGTAAACCCATCGTAGTCGCTTCATAACACTGGCTTTTCTGGAAAGAGAGGCACCAAACTTGGCATCACTCCACGTTTGTCTCGATCAAATCCCACAGCAGCGCTCTTCTGTTCCCATTCATTGCAGTGTACTTAGCCTTGGGGATCTTTCCCATTATCTGGAATATTCATTGGGGAACCTCATACTGTTCTGCCATTCTAAGATAGATGAATGCCATGGAGCAGAATGAATGCCAGGATAGCGGATGTTTATTGTGATTTAAATGTGTTTCATGAATGCAAGAACACTTTCACAAATGCTAATGCGGTCTAGACGGGTCATCCAAAATATAGTTCCCTTTCATGTCGGTCACTCCAACGTTCGTCGGAGGGATCCGACAGAAATGGAATATCTGCAGAGAGACCAATCTACTTCGAGAGAAACTAAACGAGCCAATGCGATAATTGCGCCAGCTGCTTCTATCACGCAGTGTGGGTATATAATGAGCAGAAGGTGCAACGCATCTTTGCATTTTGCTTTGTTCACTGTCTCACATGCTTGGGCTTAAGCATGCTGAAACTGCGTTCATGGGTGGTTCATGTTCTCTCAGGAGAACATGGCCACGTCGGTGCGTTGTTCGTCTTGCCATTCTCGTAAGGGCATGAGTGTTCAGCGCACCGTATGCCATCGAGTTTGTCGGCCACATTCACGGTCTCGCATGCCTGGCAGCTTACAGATGGGATTGCTGGTCCTTCTCATGGGGGACCTAGAGTTGCATTCGGGGCTCCAGCTGAGGACAGATGTCGACCGCTGCATCGGATAGAGAGCTGTTATACTTTGGAAATGATGATGCTGAGCTTCCCATTAGAGTGGTGTGTGCTCATGCTGAGTCAGATTCAGACTTGACAGCCATGCTTTCCCGGGCTGCTCTGGGGGCGCAATGCAACGTGTAAATCGCCTTACCCGCCTCCGTGCTGTTTTCCCGGATGTACGTGAAGAAATTTGGCAGTATGGAAGTAAAACATGCCTAAATCTGCAGAAAAAGAATTTTCTCTCTCACTACCCTCGGTGGTGGGGTGGCAGTGCTACGCGCAGGCCGCCTCTACCCTGCATGTGATGGCCACCCTGAAACTATGGAAGGCCAAAACGCTCATAATGAAGGAGGGTAGTTCTAAGACGGGGTTGAGCTGCGCATGTTGACTGAGATTAAGTCAAAGCGTTGGCCCTCGGCCAGGGATGTCCACCCTAGTGGTCCAGAAGTACCCCCTGGCTAAACCTTGCAGAGGTTTGAGATATCGCCAAGTGTGCCTTCTCGATGCTCTCATCTCACAAGGTGGCCTTTTCGGCGACACTGTCGAGGACTGGGCCTGGCAGTTCTCTGCAGTTCAGAAGCAGGCTGAGGCAATCAAGAGCTTGCCCCTTTGTGCTTCCAAGTCTTGAAGTGCTTTCCCCTCAGTCTGCTCGTCGGCAAGGGCGTCGTTCCCCTGCAAAAAAAAAAAAAAAGGGGACTCCGCCACAGCCAGCTCTACTGCAACGTTGAGCCTCGCAGGGAAACAACGCCGTTCGTTTCAGCCGCCGAGCGGTCAGTGAAAAGTCACCTCTGAGGCGGGCAACCCGGACCGGGATGAAGCTGCTCTTTCCCCGGAGGAGGGCCGGGTGCAGAACTTAACAAATTTTTTCAGCCTCTGCCAGCGGTACCCACACCTTCAATAAAGAGCATTTTCTGATATCTCTGGGTGCCACGAGGGTGAACGCGACAGCGTGCGCCACCATGCCTCGCCGCTCTCATCCCCTCTCCCCAAGAGGACCAGAATGGCAGCTTGTGACGCTATTCCTCGTCACTCTCGTTCCCCTCTTCACAAGAAGGCGAGGTCGACAGTATGCGCCGTTACGAAACCTCGCCACTCTCATCCCCTTCTGCAATCGCCAGCGGACAGCAGCATGCGGTTCGAGAACGCAGTCAAGCCTTCCCATGCATTCTCTGTCCATTTGTGTGAAACATGAAAAAGAATAATGACACTGACAGATTCAGTGACGGATTTCTTAATTTGATTCAAACGAACTAACTCTGGATTCTTTTTGACCATTGTACACGTTCAACAAATTAATACAACTAACAAATTCAATGCGGAAAACAAGTCAGATAAGAAATGCATAGAAATGAGTTATCTTACACTGAAGTCAGATGATTTTACACACTGACATAACCGAAACGGACTTGCTATGAGTGTTACATAGAAAGCATAATGGTATGATGGATATGTAATTTCCTGCTGTACTGTACTACATCAGATTAACCTGCTACACCTGGAAAGGAAGTCCAAAATCTGAACCTTTCGAGTTGAGTTAATGCGATTGATCTGTCAACTAATGTTAACTGACCAATTAGAATCTTCGGAAGCATGTCACCAAGTGGCAAGACTCGCAGTAAATTGACACGGACAGGCCCTGCAGACACCAATTATAATTAAATCCCTCTTAACCATGGGTTTCAATCCCAGCCAGTCTTGGGAAATGCACAATGCATGCCGACAATGTATGCAGTATGAATCACCAAAGCGGATACAGCCTGTGTTTTCCCTATACAGCATGCCGTGAAATCCTTGAAATGTAATCCAGCCATTGTTCATGGGTATCTCTCTTTGTCTATTCACCAAAACTGGCTTTCTTCTGAGTCGAGATATTTTTAAGTGTGCTGGTATGTCATCATTGTTAAACCTCTGCATATCCCCGTCACTAATTTCAGCCCTATAACATATCCCTTTGGGCAGTTTTAAAAATGAAATTCCAGTTACTCCAATGCAAACTTTAATTAACCTTGAAAGGAAATACCTTTACGTCTTATCCACCCGGCATATTTACATTTGTATGTATCTAAAAGGATTTACTGTCCAGTACATTCAAGCTGTACATTTTATCAGTGTTTGCAAGCCTGTGACCCTGTCAATGCATATGTGCTATTCTGTGATGAAGTTGATGGAAAATACTGCAGAATTCTGTGCAATGGATTTAAAATCGGAGAAATGTGTTCAACAGGGCTGCAGTAGTAAAATAGCTGAAATATACACACCTGTAAAATCTATAAAAATGTATTCTATTATTATAATTCTTAATATTATAATTGATAGCAATAATAATAACAATAATAATTCTTATTATTAGTAGTAGTAGTAATAAATATGTATTAGTATATATTAAATAATAATAATTCTTATTCTTATTATTATAAACTCTAAATAGCCTCGTGTTTTACAGCTTTTATTATGATTATAATGATTATGATGATAGTGGTGGTGGTGGTGATGATGATGATGATGATGATGATGATGATGATGATGATGATGATGATTATTATTAAAAATAATAATAAAATAATGTAATAATTATTTGTAATTAAATAATAATAATAAAAGCTGTAAGTCAATAAAAGTTGTGGTTGTTGTTGTTGTTATAATTATTAAATGTCATTGAATGTGAATGTGCATTGAATATTGTTACCTTGTATACTGCCGTCGTATTCTAAAGCAGTAAGCACAGTGATTTTGTCATGATTAAGGGGTCGTTTACACAACACCATTAAAAAAAAAAAAGTACAACTTTTTATACGTTTTGGCCATTCACATTTACACGACAACTGAAAACAAACTTTTAAAAACAGGTATCAAAGTTCAAGTTTTTGAAAAAGATAGCGTTATCGTCTCCGTGTGAACTACAAAAACATGAATTTGTGAAAACAGTGACATCATGCGTATGTGTATTATGTGTTTGGTCTATAGATGCGTAGTGTTTCTTTACAAAGTGACATCGCCACCTACTGGCCTGGCATGAATAATACAGTGATTTTTAGTTGTTTTATGTGAAGGGAATTGACAATGCCATTGTCTGAACATGAAAAACACAATGAACATTTCTATTCTTAGTACATAGTTGCCGTGTAAACGTTCCCTGAAAGGTTAAGAATTTCTAACCATGACCAAGAACCTGTAGTAAAATCACTGTCAAATGTTTTGTCAGTTAATTAAAAAAAATGTCACATCTATAATGGTTATTCATTTAATATTTCTGAATAAAACAATATAGCTGCAGTGGGTTAGACATACAATATTAATTTTAAGGGTTAGCTCAGGTAAGATTCTGCATGTTGAGTTTTTATGGTGCATGCTCTTAGCTGGAAGCTTGCCTCAAATTTAAGTGGCGCTGACAGTACAAGCTCAAAGGAGATAAAAGTGAACAGACCCGATAAAGTAAAACCAGGTTTAGAAGGAGGACTCTGACATTTCTCCAGGCCAATACTGTTATTCACATCCATAAAGCCGGATGTCACTCTTAAGTTCCGGAGACGATGTCTAACAGACTGTAGTGGCTTGACCTGGATCTAATTCCTAATCTTGTACCGTCAGAAATGGCCACCGTAATCCAGGGCAAACCTCAAGGCGCAAGGATTTTCTGAAAGGAGACCTTTTTCGATCCAAGTTCCCTTGAAGTACTGATGAGATTTTTTACATATAACAAATAGACATAACAAGCATACAAATCATTTACCAACTACAATACATAACTTATCTTTTTGTTTCAAAAATCATTGCAATCACTTATAAATCCACTATGAGAAATATTCACCGGAGTAAAAAGTGTGACAGTTGCCCCACTCTCTCCTATTTAAAAATGAAAATAAGTGTAATTCTGAATTATTTATCTAATGTATATTTACCAACATGGGACAAAGATTCTTGTGGCTTGCGCCTTGTTTATATCAGGCAAAATGGAGTTACCTACAAATGCTTGATTTTTAACTTTACGTTTTTTCTTTCTGGGCATAAAAGTGAGAAAAATGTGTTTATATCAACATATTTTCTGACTCGTTACAAACCAACACTAAACCCTAAACCGTGCATGTCGTTGCTGGAAGAGGGTGAACAGAACACCATTTTGATGAACAGCCTCTGGTAACTGGCTCTTCGGAGATTGTTGACGCCTCATCTTTTCATCACGGTGCTTCAACAGCCATCAGAGACACTCAGTGAAGTAGCCTAAATGTTTGAGATTCAAGACACTTCCCGTCATTAGGGGGTAATTTGTGCTACATGAATGTGGAGAGGTCTGTTTAAGCGAAACACGAAAATGAGGATTTCATTCAACATGCAATCAGACGTTCGAAGAAGTTGGATTCAGGGTGGAGATCGCAACGGAGATGATGTGCACTGCAAAAACTGATTTTCTTACTCAGAATTTTTTTAACAGTACAAATATCTAAACATTCTTAAATCAAGATACATTTACTTGATAAGCAAAATGAATAAAAAAATTTAGGAAAACAAGATATCTCCCAATAGGGTAAGAAAAGCATCA
Source organism: Scardinius erythrophthalmus (assembly GCF_964197995.2). Classification (NCBI taxonomy): domain Eukaryota; kingdom Metazoa; phylum Chordata; class Actinopteri; order Cypriniformes; family Leuciscidae; genus Scardinius; species Scardinius erythrophthalmus. Next base: position 32,465,929 of record NC_138234.1, read on the forward strand.
ACACTTAATTTTGATATTAAAGAAATAGTTTACCCCAAAATGAAAATTATCCCATAATTTACTCACCCTCAAGACATGCTACATTTGGTGTAGATCACTTTCTTCTTTCAGCCAAACACAATCGGAGTTATATTAAATAATATTTCGGCTCTTCCAAGCTTCATAATGACATTGAATAGAGTCTGAGATTTTGAAGCCCGAAAATCGCATCCATCCATCATAAAAGTAATCAATACGACTCCAGTGATGGGTTTTTGTAAGAAAAATATCCATATTTATAACTTTATTTTGGGCTTCAAAATTGCAGGCTCTACTCAGTCCCATTGTAAATCTTGGAAGAGCCAGGATATTTTTTAATATGAATCCGATTGTGTTTGGTTGAAAGAAAAAAGTCATATACACCTAGGATGGCTTGAGGGTGAGTAAATTATGGGATAATTTTACTTTTGGGTGAAAACTATTCCATTAAAATAAAAAGTACATCTTTTCTCAAGTGAATATATCTTGATTTGAAAAACAAGACAAAACTGAGTAAGTAAAAAGTTTGCCAAATGTGAAGAATTGAGAGAAAAAGTCTTATACACAAACAATGTCTAAACAATGAAAGTCAATAGAGTCCAATGTTGTTTTTGGTCCCTATTGACCTTCCCTGCATGGGCAAAAACAATCATCAAACTATATTTTATGTTTTGCAGAAGAAAAAAGTTTTTACAAAGTACATTTGAGGAACAACATGAGGGTAACATGATATGAGATTTTTCATTTTGTGGGTGAACGATCCCCTTAAGCTTCTTGCATTGGAGCAATGAGCAAGTGTTTGTGTAAGAAATCTGTGAGGAACATACTCCAACATATAAGCGCTATATAGTAGTAGATGGACTACTGACAGAGCTAATAAGCATATCTGTGTGATGGTAGCGAATTGAGGAGATTAAGCCCCAAAAATTAGAGTTAATCTGCTTGGTGAATGAGGCTGGCGAGAGAACCGACTAGATTTCACTTACACACATTGATCTCGCTCTAATCCCTCAAAAAAGCCCATTTCCCACTGATTGTATCACTGCGGCCCAGTCCACACTGACATTTCAGTTTGTTCATGGTTGTGTTATGGTGTGCCTTGATCCGATTAATCTCAGTTTATGGGTAGTTTCTACTCAGAAACACTTAAACATTGCTTACATACTGGCGTGTGTGTATATATATACAGTATACACACATATATAGTCAAACCAAAAAATATTCAGACACCTTACTGGGTGCAGGACACTACAGTTCATTTATGTAAATTAGCATTGCAAGGTGTCTAAAAAAATGTTTTGGTTTGACTGTATTTATAACCTATTTAAAAACAGCTTGACATTAATCTAACTACTTTAAATGATGAGTAGGCACTGCTATTAAGATCTCTCAATCTAATTCTAAAAAACTTGTTCTCTAGTGAATGGTCAAATCTCCATCAATACAAATTTTCAATGGCAGCTGTTTGCGCGAGGTTACGCTTAAAAGAGTGTGTGGGTTTTGGCTGCTCCTCAGTTTTGAGGATATTAGACACCAGCCTCATAAAGAACTCTAGTTATTGCCCATCTTGGCACTTCAAGGATGAACGGCAAAAATCTATCAGTATCATGAATGACAAAATATTGATCTAGGCAATCATTTTTAGGTTAATTCATGTCTATTCCCTGGCCAGAGCAATGGCCTGAAATATGGCTTCACTCCAGGACCGCTAAATCTAAAAATTACACATGGAGTGTCAGAACTTACAAGGTCAACCTTGAGATCCGGGCTAAACTCTGGCAAGCTTGAGTGATCCGGCTGCAGAAGCTAAATCGCAACTTCAAGGTTGTAATTAAAATTGCAGGGCAATTCTACGTGCCACTCAGCATGCCTCTCTATCATACGGCCCTACAAAAAACTCAATATCCGCGGTGTGAGCCGGCGCGAATCCAATAAGATGCCCCTACAGTTACTCATTTATGTATATTGGTAAGATGGCGTAACCAATCAAGATATCACATCGTCTTAAATGGCCTTGCGTTGCGTGTTATGTTGATTTGTGGCTTCGAGGGAAAGTTGTTTGCAAGGGCCAGCAATTAATCTCTATTGAATATGTAACAAAGGCGAAACATTGCGAGGCTGCGGGCAGAGAAACTAAGATCTTTCATCATCCTCTTGTCTCCCATCTTAAGACGGTGAAGTTCCGGTATCTTCATCACTACAGGCACAAATTATCCACTTCAATTCTGCTCTCAAAACTTTGTGATGCACAGAGCCCAGCATCTCTTCAACTTTCTTCAATAAGCCACAGTCTAGACTTTCCATTCACCATGCTGACCTAGAAAACAGTCGAGCAAACTGTGCCTCAACAAAGGCAATTTGTTACGACGTAGTCTGTAGGCTTTGCGCACTACTTATATTTACACACTGTAACAATGTCATACAAGATCATCAGGGCAATCTATCTTCGTTGAGGCGACTCGCATCAAGGTGCATGGGGTTGTTTTCTACAAATGCAGAATAGTGGTAGTGTATGAAGAAAAAGGAAAGACTATATTTCTGCACAGTAAACATATGAGTGATTCATCGTCGGCCAATATTGGATTTGTCTTTGTGGATGCTCACTTCCCTACTTTTACATTGACATAACCTTTGCTGTCTTTACCATTCATTTAAAGTGGAACTTCGTCGATTTTCAACCCGCTTTGTATAAATGATCAATGTTTAAACACTCTCTGTGTTACCTAGACCAAAAAAAGGTTTATTTGTCAGCCAAAGTACTTCAGGGTCACGGACAGTCAGATCGGCAGAGGGTTATTAACAAAACAGTTAATGTAAGGATAGGTTTATCACTGAAACTTGTATCATATGTTGTCTACTCTTTAAACAGCATTATGGTAAAAACCGAAGACTTTCTTACCTGAACGCGACGGCGTTTTGCTTAGAGCTACACATTGTGTTTGTGGTCATTCGGTTTGAAATGTTGACAAGAAAACACAGAGGTTAATTAGATTTTTCGTTGCAGCGTTCTCTCCGTATTTACGATTCTTTGCGACCTTGCGCCGCTGCCTACAACGTGCTGGATCCTTCACTGGAAACCGAAAGTTACTAAAAGTTTACTCTTTGAATTCTTGCACCAGAGAACAATACAAGCCGACACCATAATGACTAAAAGTTTGCTAAGAAGTATTTCCTACTAAAGCAAGGCGGTATTTGACTCTGGTAAACGTATCAATAGTGAATGTGAAGCTGACGTCACGCCGTGTTGAGTTCTGGGTAACTGTGTTGTTTAAACGTCACATTGTGAGGATCACTCTGCCTTTCTGCTAGTGAGTTTAAAGCAGTATTTTGATTTTCTGACGTGATTGTGAAAAATGTCGCCACCGTAGGTCATTCCTGCTGCGTCGAGAATAGCCACAGTAACTCACATCACCGGTCATCACATCAACTGAGCAATTAATAAATATTTTCGAAGCAGGTTGAGGAGGTGACGGGAAGACACCGGTAGCAAATCTAGTAATAATGTCACGTTTATACCCACAGCCTAACACTTAAAATACAATGCTGAATGTTTTTGAAAGTTTTGTATTTTGCTTAGTTTGATAATTAATATTAACTTTGCGAGTATGACTCTCTGCGAGTAAAGTATTTAGCAGAACTCGCACGCAGCCACTACAAAACTGTTCAAGGATTTGATTTTGCTTGTCATTTCTTCAAATAAATATTAAAAAAAAAAAAACAGTGTGTCGGTGTCTTTCCGCTGAATGTGAATGAAAGTGAAAATTTACAATGACAACAATAAAACTTCTGTGACATTTAAACGTTTCCAACAAAGAAATGGATCGGCTTCTGCCAGCTTGTTGAACACATATTTTATTTGGACATTTCTACCATATGATGGCTGAAGCAGCAGCGAGCGCCCAGCATGTGAGACTGTTTTCATGGTAACCTGGTACTTTATGCATAGAATTCTGCAAAACTATGGTGAAAACATCAAATTATCATGCAGTGCGATAAAATAGCTTCTCTTCCCCACAAGCAATACCATTAAGAATGTGAATAAACAAAAGGTAAGCAGGTATCGGTATTAATTTCAGTACAAGTAGCAGCCCAAATAGTGGCGCCGCCCCAGCATGCAACACAGCATGACGTAGCTTCACATTCTCAATACCAGACTGGTGAGAGTGGCTTTGGACGGCACCATGCCCAGTGCATTATGGGTGTTGAAGTTTTTCTAACAGTTTGGCAAAAGGGAAGACAACAACAGGCTTTCACAACAGGTTTCCTCTAGTTAGGTAGCACAGATAAAAAAAAATATAATATATACAGTATATACATATATATTAATAATAATCTTCATCTTTCTAGTGTATAGGCAGACTTTCAGTTTTATTTAAAGTCCATTTTGCCAGCAGTGATAATTTAATAATGTTTAAATGTAACACTTAGCAAATCTCAAAATGAATATCCATTTGTCATACTGTACATTATAATGTTGTGCTTCCTAAACTCACTTTTAGCATTTAAAAATTATATATATATTTATTTTTTATTTATTTGGACAAAATGGTATAGAACTTTCATAATCTGACATTAACCGTTTATCGCCATAACATAACATAACATAAAAAAAAAAAAAATTATCAGCTTGTCGGTAATGGTCAGGATTGAGTGTTAATACAATTATATGGGTACAGTTTTGTACATAAAGGAATTAGGCACGTTTATATAAACTTTCTGTCAAGTTAAAATGTTAAAATGTAAAAAAATAAATAAAAATAAAAAGTGAAATTTTCTGTCTCCAGCCTGTTTTCATTCATTTGTCCTTTTTCTGACAAAATGGTGTATGCAATTATCTCATCCTTAAACGAATAATCTCAAAAGCTTTGTATAACGCAAAAGAAATCTGCCCGTGAGCCATTTTTAAAAATACTTTTGTGCATATCACAGATTTTGTATCTTACACATCCCAGATATCCCCAAATCCTCGAAAAATGAAGAGAATAATGAGATGATTGAACACGTTATATTCTCAAACAAGATTCCTTTCTATGCAAATTAAGCTAGTTATAGATGCATTGGTTTTTATCCGCACTTTTACGCAATTAATGTCATGCTATTACTTAAAGAACAAAAAATCGAGCAGACCTCAGCTTCACACAAATGAGCAGCAACACAAGAAATGCCCTTTATTCTTGTTATTGAGAAATGTCTTTGTGTTACTTAGAAAGATCAACAATGTAGAGGAGACCATTGAAAAGATGGCAAGGAAATGTCCAATTTGCACACACACATTTGATTTAGCCTGCTTTTATGCAGCTCATAAACGGATGGATTTCTTTGTGGTGTAAAAGCTTTGTATATCATTCCGATTTCCCGCATCATGACATTTTCTACATTCACCATGAGAAATGTGATAAAAACCCATTAATATTATAGCAATTCAACTCAGCGCCAGTCAGAACAGGCAATAAACTGTAACAGAAATGCATTTTTGTTTGACAAAACATGAGCTAATTTTGCCTCTAGCAATGACTGATAATACAATTGCACACCCCGTCACCAAAGTTAGTCAAAATTTCAAAAGCTGCTTTATTTGAATGGCAGGCATGTCAGAGCAAGAAGCCATTATTTTGAATTGCGTTCTTACCGTTTTCTGTTTTGCATCTTAAGTCTGTGGAAAAATAATCAAAAGTCTCACTTCTGAGAATGTCTGACAAGAAATATCAAGGGACTATGTAAAACATGAGCAAAGATGTCAATTACTAGAGACTATTGTATTCTATTATCTTAAGGAATACTGGTAGTGCTAAGTAGATGATATAATTAAAAAAGTATCTCTGTACCTTTACAGTTACTGTTTTAATTCATTCTATTGCCTGTAATTTGCTTTTTCATTCTTTATTTTACAAGAAAATATTTACTTGAACTATTGAAAAACTGTGATTGAAAACCCGGCATTATTATTGAAAAAAAAAATGGTCTATTTGGGAAATATTTGAAGGATGAATTGAATTTTTTTATTGATTTACGTGTATTGATTTTTAAAGACAGTTTCTTGAATATCATATTAATTTTTGCTGATTTAGAGGTTGATGTAGAGGTTATTGGAGTATATTTCACAAAGAAAAAAAAAACATTCTTTACTTTAAAATTTCACGTTTAAGTCAATGTGTTACTTGCCAATTCATTGTAATTATTTGTGAAATTTACTAGAAATTTCTAAGTTTCTACACTATTTTTTTTTCTGGTGTTGCAAAATTTTCCAAAAAATGATATCTGCTAAGCCTCTGTGGTTAGCAATGATAAGTGTTTTCAAGATTACCAACTAAAAATGTCAAATGTAAAATCAAACATTTGGATCCAAACTTATTCTAATCAGTATTTTGGAGTTGGCTCTCTTGACAGCGCAACCCTCGAGAAGCTACATTATTTGTTTAGCAGATCCCGAGGGAAACGCTCATTAATATTTTACCTGCGTCCCAGAAAAATCCTCCATTGACAGTTGTAAAATCTCCCTGGATCCCCATCCGTGAGCAAGCTTTCTGTCAGCGAATCAACAAGGCTCACTTTCTGCAATCCTTTAATAAAAGCATGTTTATATCATATGTCCGCCTCACATTGTTTTCGTCTCCCAAGGAAGGTTTCTTAGTCATTTTAGGGCAATCTCACATCCTCCTCAGGGCATGACTTCAGCTCTTTTTATTGACGATTCTCGGTGTTGTTAAATGCCACAACCTCATTGGACTGTTTCTAAAGCTTTCAATCTATTTCTCATTCTTGAAATGTCTTTCTGGAGAGAAATCAGCGGATAATAGTAACGATCACGTCTTTCCGAGTGCTTGCGTGTCACGATTTTTCTCCTAGACGAATTTCATTGACTAATTACCAGTGTCAGTGCTTCCTCATGTGTCTGGAAGATCAAAAACAGAGCCATGTGGAAGGAAATGCTTTTCTGGCGAAGATGAAAGCTGACTGTAGTCTAGTTATTAGTCTGTCATGCCAGGTTACGCTGTTTGCGCCCTTTCGTCTGACATGTTTGTTATTTGAGTCCTGAGTGACAGGGATGGGTTGGACGAAGCTCTGGATTGCAAGTCTGAAGACTGGATGAACTGACGCAGGCAGTGATTTGTGTCGTTCTCACGCTGTGCACCGCTTCGATCAGTTTGCGGTTTGTTTCTGAACCCCTATGGCTCAGTCACTCAAAGATTGCAACTACTAATCAGTCCCAACATGACCCTCGCTGCCTCGCATGGTCATTTATTGTGAAGGTTCTCGTCATTTTTTGTGTCTTTTGGCTGTTGACATTCGTCATTTCTTGTGGCTTTTCTCTGACAATGTATTGTGGTGGCCTAGGCTGCATTTTCCAAAAGCATAGTATGCCTGAGTAGATCATAGAGACTGTTGGTGCCAACTTTGGGAAAGTCTGTCATTTCAGACTAACAGAGTCTGACAAAACTGACCAAAAATGGAGGCTTCCATCAACTTCCCTTGTTACTTGCTTCGAGCAAGATAAAATGGATGAGCAAAATTATTAATCACAAAATATAGATTGAAATCAATTTTCATATAGCTGCTAGCTGGCAGTGAATTATATCTGGCTAGTATTAAATTGAGTATCTGCTTTCTTGCGAAAAAGAAAAGCTCAGCTACTCTTAACTTGATATTTAATTTTTATCTTTATTTTTTGCAGTAACTCCATAGAAGGATCGTTTTCGGTTCTCCAAAGAACATATAACAAACTTTAGAATAGTCTAAAGAACCATTTAGAACCTTTTGTGCAATGGAAAAAGTTCCATGATAAGGTTCCTCTAGGATGCCAAGAGTCATTATCTTTAAGAGCGCATCTTAAAATGTGCCGTACAGCGAGAATATAATAAAATATTAATTATTTTTAAATATAAATATAAAGAATATATACATAAAACAATAAACCTTGCCTTATGGTGTCTTGCATTATAGCGCTTTAAAATCTTGCATTATAGTGATTTTTCCATAATTAAGGGGGCTTTTATTTTGTATAATCTTTCATTTTTCTCACTTACCTCACTAGCAATTTTTTTCCCATTGTTTTGAGGTTTCATTATAATCTATTAAATATAATCATATTTATAATTATATTTATGATTTCATTTTACCTTACAGTATCTTCTTATTCAAGATACACTCTCTGAAAACAAATCTTATTTTCCAACACAATTTTGCAAGTAAATTTAGCATTTTAAGACAGCTTTAATATTTACCTGGTAACAAGACAAAAATACTGATTTGAAAATGATTTGTTGCAGTGGTTTTGTCTCTGTCTCCTATCAAGGGCAAACATGCTGGCACTGAGCAGCATCTGACATTCACCTCTGCATTCTTCCCCTTTCGTTCTATTTTCCCCTGACGCTGAGCTACTGGAAGCGCTCCAGTTTTTATTTTTTAATTCGCTCCCTCCTCAGGACCTGTGACTCAGACAACCATCTCCAAGGTCGGCCCGCTTTTGCTGTAAATTAGTCTGTACAACAATACAATGGTCAAGAGAACAACGTGTGTTATAATCTCGGGTCATTGGTTCAATGGAACGGTCACACAAACAAAATAAAATTCAGAATAAAGTTTGTCATGTTAAACATCTGAATCAACACAACGCATTCTTTATTCTTGACATTTTTTAAAACCTGACAGATTGGCCTTAACAAGAAAGTGTTCTGTCGAAAAGGAAAAGAAACAGAATATTAAAAAGGTTACTTGGAAAATCCAATCTTTAAGGACTGTTATTTCATAGTTTTATGCTAATTTTGCAATGTTGCATTGAAAATGATTGACGGTAATTCAAGATCAAGATGCAAATAACATTTCTAACAGGTGCATAAAAACTTTTTATATACTCTAATTTGCATAAACCAAGGAGGAAACACATTAAAAGTGTATTAAAAAGTGCCATCTTCCCCAAATACCAACAACTTCTATTTCTATTTTGCGTCAATTTGGCCGGAAGGTTTTTTTTTTTTTTACAGGATGAGAATGCAACATTATTAGCAAATTATTTTTGTAATATTCAGATTTTTGATACAAATTAAATGTAACCTTGTGAAACTTTTTACGTATAAACTAAGAACTTGAAACCAAGAAACTAAGAAAAGTAATACCTTCTTATAACAAGCCACTTTTGATTTTGATTTTGAAGAATCATTCATGTTCCGTATCACACGGAAACTTCAACCTGAGACATTGAAATAGTTTGTACGACATTATTATGAAAGTCAAGAAATTGTATAAGCTGGGTCGTGCAAAACATATAACCTAAACCCAAGCATAAAATCACAGATGTTAGTATATTACTATTATTATGAAAATTAGTATAAACTTTCAGTTGAACTATTTTGAATGAGTCACATGATATTATATGATTTTGCCATTGGAATGTATTATTGCAATTTGTCATGTTAGTAACTAAATGGCACAGGACAATTTACAGAAAGTTTATACTAAAATGAACAACCCTAAGTATGTTTTAACAAGCACCATTAATTATATGTTTCATTTATTGATACTAGATTACTACAGATCCCGCTCTTAAATCAAATTGCTACAAAGCCAATTCGCAACTTTAATTTCATGCTCCAAATATCAGTATGAATCACTGATATCTTACTCATTATCAGCCCACAGTGATATCTTTTCCGCAATGAGCACCCCGCCCCCGTCCTGTTCGAATTACCCAATTACGTTTAATTTGGCAATCTCTTTGAAATTCGTGCAAAAACATTCCCGTCCTTGGTTTCAGACATCTGTGTTAAGCTATCGGACATGGTTCAGTGCTTTTCACAAGCATAATTGACTGCGTTTGGGTCTCTCTTGGATTGATCTGCTTAATGTTTTATTGTGTGTTTTGTCACCGATGTTGCTGACACCGATGTCAGCACAATAAAACAAAAAGGCGTAGACTAAACACAGCTTTCACCGGTACAAAACACAGCTTTGAAGTTAAGTAGAAACATGGCTTTTAAGTTGAGAAGGAACCCCCCTTTGAACCTACCTCATACGTTTGCTCCCTCAGGAGCTCGGGCGCTTATTTACTTTGTTTACGCTGCGCTCGCTCACCATCTTTCAGCTTCCCTTTCAATTTTTAATGCTATAGACAATAGGCGTTTCTCCTCTGGAGTGATGCAATTGCCTGTTCGCACAGGAGTGAAATGCTTCTCGAGCCAAAAATGTAGATGACAAAAACACAGCCAAAAATGGAAGATTGTGGGAATTTGGGAAAGCATATCCATAACCTGAACTGTGATGCAAACGATTTAGAGGCCTTGTAAGGTTCAAAGTTGTGTTTTGCTTGACAGTGCTGTAAAATGTAACATGTAAAGCAGTGAATTTAAGAGCAAGCAGAAGGCTCTGCCAAACGATTGGATCAGCAATGAAATGAATGGCCAAAACGGTAAGGGCTAATCCTACTCTGTCTAGCACCCACTTACTTGCCTTCCAGCAAATGAGGTGGGCGTATGTTATATCACCTAATTAATATTCATGAGGTCAGCAGATAAAGTTTAAAATGTGTCATGTGACATTAAATGTAATATCGAATAAGTTCAGATTATAGCCAAGTATACTTTACATGTGTTTTAGTATGTTAGTCAACATATCAAAATAAGTGCACTTTTTTAAAGTGTGACAAAAGATTTGTACGTAATCATTTAGGAAGTAGTTTAAAGTAAAACCTTTAATTTGACATTATTACAAAGTATATCAAGAAACAGTCATGAAAGTGTCCTCTCTTTAAGTACACTTACAGTAAGTGACTTTTTATTTCATAAATATCATATTATCTGCAAGTAAGTTTTTGTATATACTTTAAAATAAGATTTGAAGTACACAACTGTGTATTCAACACAATTCAAAACGTTAGCCTTGTATGAAAACCTTCCAAGATGAAAATACCTCTAGCAACGGTTCTATATACAGAAGCCAATGCTGGAAATAAGAAAACTGTCAGTAATCGCACAAACGCTGACAGCTGCCAAGAATCCATCATCAACTGAACGCATGAAGAAAAGGCCATCAGCACATCTGACGCACACGACTCCCAACCAGCCCGTCAGCGCCAAACCAATAGACAGTTGTGGGTCAGAATTTTGACCTTTCGTCTTCTCCCATAGGGCAGATTGTTGACACTTTTCTTGCAATCCAAGCAAAAAACACAACACAAACTGTACTGATAAATTCATGTCAATCTTAAAACAAGAGGAAATGTGTTGCTGCAACAAGAAATGGCATTTTGTATTAAAGTAAAGTAATGAATTTCTAAGTCAAATGGGATATTCATGGAAAATAAGGTAAAACGGGACCAGATTTTATCCATCAGGAATTGATTCGTTTGTAAAGTTGCCTTTACGTACCAAAATGAAGCCAGTTAAAAATTTGAAGGTTAAGGTTTTTGTGGCATTAGCTGAAAGGAAAAGTTGTTCAAGAGACGGAAAACGTTGAAAAACCTTCACAAATATCAATAACGTGTATGGAGAAAGTAAATAGGGTTCGTTTAGATGTCATGTTGACTTTCAAGTGTTACGTGACATTTTTGTACAAATTTTTAACTGTAAAAGCAAAGTCGATAAACATCTATCCAGCCTGTTCTTCCTAAACCAAACACTTGCCTGAGCAAAACAAACCTTGGCAAAGCATAAGCTGGACATATGTTCTTAGCGCCTGCTTAATCTTGCCTTTGTGAAGCAAGACCTCAAGCGGTCTTTCAAGCCGCTCACCCACCCTCAAGCACTTCGAATTAATATTCCACTGGCCATATTTCCATTTGTTAGGGCACAAAATCTCTGACTACCCACACAGCTCGAGGGACTCTGGGAGAGCTGAAAAGGTCAAATCCCATACGTGAGAAGCAATGAATACTTCACAATATGGGGGAAAAAAAAAATCTACTAGACTGCTTCAATTTAATAATAGCAAATATATATTCCATTGTTGATACCACAGTTTATAAACTGTGAAAAATGAAATTGCAATCCATGAATTAAAATGAGCCTATTAGAAAAAGTATTTGGTGTTGTTTTCCAGTAAATATAACTAAACATCCTTTAAACAAGATTCAGTACCTGTTTTTGAAAGAAGTCTCTTCTGTTTACCAAGACTGCATTTGTTTAATCAAAATTTAAGTAAAAACAGTAATTTTGTGAAATATTACTACATAATAATAATAATAATAATAATAATAATAATAATAATATATAAACTGTTTTCTATTTGAGTATATTGTAAAATGAATTATTCCTATGATCAAAGCTGAATTTTCAGCATCATTACTCCAGTCTTCAGTGTCACATGATCCTTCAGAAATCACTCTAACATGATGATTTGATGCTCAAGTAACATTCATTATTATTATCAATGTTGAAAACAGATGTGCTGCTTAATATTTCTGTTGAAACTGTCATTCATTTTATTTTTTCAGGATTCTTTGATGAATAGAAAGTTCAATGAACGACATTTATTTGCATTTATTAAAAGTATTTACAAAATATTTCTATTTAAAGGGATAGTGCACCCAAAAATAAAAATTACCCCATGATTTACTCACTCTCAAGCCACCCTAGGTGTATATGACTTTCTTCTTTCAGACGAATACAATCGGAGTTATATTTAAAAATGTCCTGTCTCCTCCAAGCTTTATAATGGCAGTGAATGGGCATTTCTGTTTTGAAGTCCATCCAAGCGCATCCATCCATGATAAAAGTGCTCCACACATGGCTCTGGCTCTGGCTGAAGTGAAGTGATGCGTTTGTTTAAGAAAAAATATCCATATTTAAAACTTTATAGACTAATATAACTAGTTTCCCGGCAGACGGCCGTACGCAAGTCGATTTAAGCCAAAAGAGTAACACTTGACAGTGTATGATGTAGGATGTAGGAGTATCGTAAGCTCTGACGCCTCTCGCGGTTCAAACAAACAGGGCTGGGCAACAAACTCAAGCTCCTCCAACATTTCTCTTTAAAAATGGTTGTTTTAGACTTCTAATTCGTGACTGGTGTTTTGTTTTGCTCGATCCTCTGCGCTTCCGCATTCGTCATTGCATTGTGTGTCAAGGTCAAGGGTAAGTCTTTCACCGTAAATCGATGCATACGGCCGTCTGCCAGAAGCTACAGTAGTTGTTTTAGCTCCTTCAGCCGTGTGGAGCACTTTTATCATGGATGGATGCGCTTTGATGGACTTCAAAACAGAAACAGCCATTCACTGCCATTATAAAGCTTGGAGGAGACAGGACATTTAGACAGGACAACTCCGATTGTATTCGTCTGAAAGAAGAAAGTCATATACACCTAGGATGGCTTCAGGGTAAGTAAATCATAATTTTCATTTTTGGGAGAACTATCCCTTTAAATAGAAATATTTAGTAAAATTATGAATGTCTTCACTGTTTCTTTTGATCAATTTAATGCATCCTCAATGAATAAAAGCATTAATTCCTCTCTTTTGTTTTAATCTTGCCGCATATGTTTGAATGGTATCGTTGTTTCCACAAAAAAATTTAAGCAGCAAAAACTGTTTTCCACATTGATAAAGATCAGAAATGTTTCATGAACATCAAATCATCATATTAGAATGATTTCTAAAGGGTCATGTGACACTGAAGACTGGTGTAATGATGCTAAAAATCACTTTTTTTTTACAATATACTACAATAGAAAACAGTTATTTTAAATAGTAATACTATTTCACAATATTACAATTTTTAATGTATTTGTGATTAAATAAATGTAGCCTTATATTAGCAATCAACAAAGAAGCTAAGTGGATCGCAGTGGATTTGAACAGATATTCGTTTAATCTTACATTTTATCTTGTTTTATGTGAAGTTCAGATATGTTTTTTATGGTAAAATGAGAAAAAACACTGATTAAGAAAGAGTTTTAGCCAGTGTCAGCCCAGCACTTTAGCAGCACTTTTGTTACTGTTAATATGCCATTACAATTACGGCTCCAGAGCCATAAATATCGCATTGAAAGGCACTGTTCTTCCCCGTCTCCCAAGATGCACCCTGACATCAGTGCCATTAGGAGCTCATAGATCTGTCCTTAAGACCGTCTGACAGGCTAATCTACATTTACAGCCTCTTTTACAGGTCTGTTCGGAGGGAATCCAACTGAGGAATCCACATCCCTTGATGAAGTGAAAGTTTAGAGACAAGAGCATTGCAAGTAAGAGGGGCACTTCGGCCATCCATTACCCAGTAATGGACTGAGAGAAAAGTGAGAACTGCTCTCTAATGGAGGAAGGGGGTTGGTTTCCTGTTGGATTGCATCCATAAACTGGAGTGATTGGCTGTTGAAGTCATAGTGTGAACAGAAAGTCAATTTATACATATTCAGATCAACCATCCACCAATACTTCCATCATTATACACAGAAAGAAATGTGCTATAGGATTTGATTTGAGACCATTTTCACTCAGAAATTGCTTAGTATTTAGTTTTAAATTTTATAGTGTACAACCATGAAGACATTGGCAGTTAATTGCTTGACATTAGATCAAATTTAGTTATCATTTAGCCACTAATGCATTTATGTCCCACCCTAAATATTTGTTTCCCCTTTGAAAATCTCGTTTCACTCAGAAATGTGTTGTGAACATGGGACTTTAACTATATAGTACTGCATTCTGCCATGCTGTATATTTGTTTGCACACTACATAGTGCACTGCGTGATATTTGCATGCTGTTTACACAAATCCCCAGTGAAATCAATCCATTCATTTTGTATAAACTGCCGTTGACTATCAGTGCAGTGCAAAGAGCATCTCATTTGCTGACATGCTCTTTTTTATTATTTCACAATCAAGAAAAACAAAACACATGCACAAATTATAATGCATTAGTGATGTATCAAAACAACCTTGCATCTGTTATAAACCATTTGTATTTGAAAAACAAGACCAACCATTTAATGTTTTCGAAAATTAAACATGTAGCTTACAGAGGCATTAACATTGCGCACAACATCTCGGCTATAGCTAAACTTGGGGAAGGCTTGCTCTCCTGGGATTGTAGGCTTGTAAGCTAGCAGAGAATGCTAAAAGGAAATGTGGTCTCTTTAGCTGCTTGTGAATTATTCAGAGCTAATCTGTTTTGGAATGCGCCATTGCTCTACAACGCTATTAATACTCAACTGAAACAACATGCTTTCAGGAAAAAACTGCTTCAAATTGAGCTAAATTACTTGGTTTTCCCAAGGCTGAGAGCAGACAGAGGATTTCAAAATGGAAAAGACATCGGTCAAAATAATTTTTAACATTGACTGCAAGGTAACACTTTTTTAGAGATCTTTACTCTACTGTCATCAGGCATTGCTGATTGTATTACTGAATTTGAAACTACAAAAGAGTTAAGGCTCACAAACAGACACATCTGACCGGTTCTCGACAACAAAAGGTCTGTAAACAAGGATAACTCTCATCTTCTCATATCAACTACAAATGAATGAATCTGTGTGATAAAAAAAACAGACTGTTGAGGGGGGAAAGGCAACTGGCTACTGGGAAAACTCCCATGACGCATTGCTCATGTTTTAAATATTCTGTTTGAGGAAGTCAGCTACACTGAAACTTGTCTTTGGGCCTCAGCGTGTGGTATTAATGTGGTAGGATCTGCGGTTCCTCTGTTCCAGCAGTGTATCTGTCTTGGAGATCACCCTGAGCTGTACTGGGGAACCTGTGGTTTAAAGCACTTCCCAAGGCCGCAGGTATTCCAGTATGCTGTGCAGCGTTCCTGAATATACAGTACTTGCTGTCTCAATAAAAAGAGTCACGCCTCTTTAAACCCAAGCCGCATGGCTTGTTTTCTATGCGCAGCTCGTAGGTTCGTGTTCAAAGGGCTGGAGGTGAATAAACTGTCTTGAAGATTTATAGTAAACAAACTATGTTGCATAATGAAGTCATGAGTTGATGATTAACACATTGAGAATTCATTATAAACGAGGAGTATAACCCCACGTGTTCCGTCATAACTGTTTTTTGTAGCGAACAGCAATTTGAGAGACAAAAACATTTGGCTAAGCTAACATTTGGCCTAAGCAGCAGGTTACAAAATGGGAAACATAGGTTCTGTTCCAAAAACTGCTTATAACTGAAATTAATCCTCATAATTGGCCAATTTGGAACGGTTTACATCAGCAACAAAATAGCGCTCTACAAACGAAGAGCATAGGAGAGACAACTCACGACTGATTTTAGCAGAGTTTAGCATTAGCATGTTGCTAAACTAAACATATGTTACTCAAATATTTCTATTTTTATTACACATCTCCATAAAATCAACATTTATCTTTCTTCAGCCTCCATCTTGGATGGATTATTTCCATTCATTGCAATATTGCTGCAGGAATTACTTTTTCTTTTTTTTTTTGTAGGCCAACCCGGAAGTTTTAGTTTCCTTGACAAAAGGCAAATATGATTTTCCCATTGGGTGATGTGCATGGCTACATTATTTATAAGTACTGCAGTATTCCATAAATAAATAAGAATGGTCAATTTGATCTCATTAAATACAATCTGCAGAAGTAAAACGCTCAAGTTAGACTTCAAACCAACAACACCACAATCGCATGACTTTAACGTCACCATAACTAAGCTTCCGATAACTCTTTCAATCAATATTTAAAATCTACAAAAAAAGAGCAAGTGTATAAATATAATGATTTCAACAAGTACTACATGTTCCTGGATCAACATCTTTTTTGAACTTGGAACAACATTCCAATCTGTCCCAGATATGAGGGACAAGTTAACATTTTATGTCAAGTTTAGGCTTACAACCAGGGTTAAAGGTGCTTCAACATCAGTGTTGTTTACCTATCATTATCCTCTGATTTTAGGGATAAGTTATGGGTAGGGTTAAGTTTAGTGGTAGGGATAGGGTTAGGACAACATTTTCGAACAGGAATGTTGTTCCAGGATTAACAAATGATGATGTTTAATGTCCCTGACAACCTCTGCAGTTCCATTTGGCCACTTGTTAGCAACCAGCTTTTTCAAGGCAAGTAAAAGCTTTAAAAAAAAATCACAAGTGTAATATTACTTGTAATGTCACACCAAGGTAAGGGAGAGAGCCTGGTGCGCTTGTGTCATTACTGATTAATAATAATAATAATAATAATAATAATTTGTTACATTTATATAGCGCTTTTCTGGGACCTCAAAGCGCTTCACATATGGACAGGGCCGGCGCTAGCCATTTGGGTGCCCTAAGCACAAATGCTTGGTGGTGCCCCCCCCCACCCACCAAGGGAATAACAACCATTCAGAATTTCTTAGTTAGGTTCTCTTTACTTCCAAAATAACGAGATGGTCCTCAATGCAGAGCATAAAATCCGGGGGGAGGAGTCGGATCTAGATCCAACTCCTCCCACCTTACATACCTAAACCTACCAATCTCCACCCCCTGATCCCTAAACCCACCCCTAAACCTACCCATCTCCACCACTAAACCTACCAATCTCCACCCCTTATATAAGATCCGACTCCTCCCCCCGGATCTTATGTACTGCATTGAGGTGCTACTGAAAATAACTGCTGCAAATAAATAATTTTACATTAACAATGGCACCAAACATGAAAAGAAATAAATAATATAAAGGTTAAAATTATAAATACCAAATACCACCACAATTACTAAAAACACAGATTTGGAACTGAACAATGTAAACACAGAAAGATAAAAGTGCAAAGGTCAGGCACAATATAATAATTCTGTACATAATTTGACAACTCTGTGAATATGAAAATATACAAACACTGAGATTGTGGGGTTTTTTTTTATTCTAATTGCAGTTTCAAAGTAAAAAAAAAAAAAAAAAAGATTTCAGCCATGCAGGGCTAAAGCCCCGGATATTTTGCACTACTATAGCGACGCCCCTGGACATGCATACGCATAGGCGTAATTTGCGGGTAGGACATGTCCCCACCACTTTTGAAACATCTCGCGGCACGAATGTACCAATACAAACAAACAAAACATCTCCAGTTAACCAGCAGAGCATTCATTTCATTCGTTTTTTAAATAAGAGTCGATTTAGCGCTGAAATGTGTTGTTTTTTTAAATCAACTGATCAAAGTGCTCGTTGCCGAGCGATCAGTGGCGCGGATACTATGTTTGTTTCTGGCTCGCGCACAGCCTTCACTCAGACGTGCGTTTCAATCCGTTGTGGAGAGACTCTCTATTCGCTCCGGTACAATTAGAAAACAAAAAGCACAAAAAGTGTCCCTGCCTGATATACAACCACTAAAAAACATAATCGGTTTTGATGAGGAAAAAAAAAAAAAAAACTATATGAGTGCGGATTAGAACTCAGAACCTCTGACACGCTTGGCAAAAATTCTACCACTGGACCACTTAAATACACACAAAATTTTCGTCGGATCAACATATAATAGGCCTCATTGAACGACCACTTAAACCCAATATTAACATGCTTTAGACATATTTTATTTGTTATTTATACTAGTACCCTATTGTGATGATTTTTCACGACCCAGATTTTTTGGTGCCCCCCCAAGCACTTGGTGCCCTACGCGCAGTGCGTCATGTGCGTGTGCGGAGCGCCGGCCCTGCATATGGAAGGGGGGAATCTCCTCAACCACCACCAATGTACAGCATCCACCTGGATGATGCGACGGCAGCCATATTGCGCCAGAACGCCCAGCACACACCAGCTTACTGGTGGAGAGGAGACACTGATGAAGCCAATCAGTATATGGGGATTATTAGGAGGCCATGATGGACAGGGGCCAATGGGCAAATTTGGCCAGGATGCCGGGGTTACACCCCTACTCTTTTTTGAAGGACATCCTGGGATTTTTAACGACCACAGAGAGTCAGGACCTCGGTTTAACGTCTCATCTGAAGGACGGTGCTCTTTGACAGTGTAGTGTCCCCGTCACTACACTGGGGCGTTATATGACGGGGCGTTATAAAATACTGACTATATGCATGATGGGATTTCCTTCTCCGCATCACATATGCAAAGCTATCTTAGAATTTTGTCAAAAGAAAGTATCTAAGAAGGGATAATCTTGATGCCTACCTTTTGCATCAGGAGTGTCATTGATCCCCTAACATGTATCTTACTCTACACAGACAGCTTAGTAGGTTTTGGAATGGAGCCAAATAACTTATTTTGAATTGCAGCTGTTATGAACCAACAGTCTTGGTAAGTAGAGACCACCTTGGTAAGTAGAGACCACCGTGATATAAAATTATATGATTATATAATATTTTGGTCATATTGCCCACCCCTAAAGTGACGGTGCTCTACTGAGGCAGAGTAGAAGGACGTTGATTTACAAGCTACAAGTGGTGGAAAAATCACACACACTTGCTGCACAAACTCTGACCTGCATCTTGTCTGCAGGTCAATTGCATTGTGTACCCGTGCAATGCAACCGTGCATCTAATTCATTAATCAACGGTTCAGTTTACAAACATCAAACAAGCCCTTAACCGTACACCTATTGATCAGGGTGGAGCCCCTGTGACAAGGTCAAGTCACACCTCATTAGTCCATCATTACCATCCTTGATTCAACCGTTTGAGCCTGCTGACTTTTTCTGAGATAGGAAAGGAGGAACATCTGTTCATTCCCAGTGGATGCTTCTCTCTTTTTCAGGCATTTCAGCTTCCAATGTACTGGCTCACGAAATAGGGCATAGTGGCAAAGAATTCCCTGCATGTACAATTTGTGGGCCACTGGTGCTGATGGAGAAGGGTAGAGTTCTGGATGTGGGATGAATAATGTATTGGCAAAAGGCCTAGCTGTGTGAAAAGCTCTCGTTGATATGTTGGCACTGTGTTCATTGCCTGAGAAGAACAGGGGGAGAGACATCTTAATAACAGCTTTCCCCATTCGACTTGAGACTCCACAGGGCACTAAATTGTTACCTGAGCCCAAGTCGAGTCTATGTGACTGACAAGCTAATAGCCATCTGCCTCTATGTTCTTTTGATCCAGTGCTATTATGAGACTTAAGCCTGAGATCAACCAAGTAATTACAACGAGAACAACAAGGCAAGTGTCTATAGATGCCGTGAGGAACAGCAAGGTCTTTCCAGTGCAATTCATTCCATAGTTTGCAACTCTTGGGCTAATCTGAGGAACAGCAAGGTCTTTCCAGTGCAATTCATTCCATAGTTTGCAACTCTTGGGCTAATCTGGGCGGTTCATAGGAGATTGAGAGAAACCGAACCTACCACTTTCAGAGGAGAACTTAAGGCAAGACAACTGTGAAATTACAGTGACGACCACTTCCACTGGAGATGACACCCTTATAGGGCCCTATATTAATGATCTAAGTGCATGGTCTAAAGTGCAGGGCACAAGTTCACTTAGGGCGTGTCCAAATCCACTTTTGCTAGTTTAACGATGGGAAAAATGGTTGGTCTAAAAGGGTTGTCCCTATTCTCTTACTGAGTAATGGGTATACCAGTAGTGAATGGGTGTGTTTTGGGATTTACGTGCATCAAACCAATCAGAGTCTCATCTCCCATTCCATTTAAATGCCAGTTGCGCTCGCGGCATGGCAGATTCACTATTTACATGACAGAATTTGATAGTGGAGAGACCGAAGCCGTCTCCAGAGTGCAAACGGAACTGCTCGTGCGTGAGGTATTAGTGTGCAAGCAGACCATCTACGGGACAAGCCGGATCCCACCATATCTTTATGTATACAATAATAATCTTGTACATTGTAATCCTTTTACTTTAAATATTTGGCATGTTTGTGTGCTGCTGTGCGTTTAATAAGCAGAGTGTACGCACGTTGTGGACCCGCCCATAGGCGCACATTACTAACACACTCTTTAAATAACAAAAAAAAAAAAACGCACCATTGACTTTAGACCAGGTTTCAGTTGGTCAATGGCGCAGTCTATTTCTGTTGCATCAAAATAGCAACGCGCCAACAATGCGCCTGAACACACCTCGTTTTCAGACCAGCAGCCCATGGGCGCACAGATGGGCGCAAATGCATTTGCTATTTAAACACCGTGGCGCAGGACGTGAAAATGATAACTGCGTCAGACTGAAACTAGCAAAAAACACTTGCACAGCGCTTGGCGCTGCATTGCTCCGGGTGTAAGGGCCCTAATTGTTGAATTGATTTATTCGAAGCAGGGAACTTTTTCAATCTTGGTCCACTTAGTCCATCTCTTAGATGTAATCCAGGATAGTGACACTCAGACAAATTAATTCCTAAACTAATTATTAAGACAAATATCAATAGATATAGATCACATTTCATGAAGACACCTGGGGCAAAGAATAAAATGAGTAATTTAGCAACAATTAAGATTCAAAGAGCTGGAGGCCACAAGCATTTATCATCGAATGTTCAGGCTTTCCTAGATCTTGCAGCTACGGGGAAGAAAAAGTTACAAAACTAGGATTTTCTCTGACATCTGAGATCCACAAATCTTACTCCAGTGCATTTCAGGAATAGAAAACATGTCAGAGCTGTGTTGACAGTGGTTGTGGATAACGATGAATTTCAGGGAGTAAGTATGGTTCATTTTATCTTCTGGGCCTTGCAGAGGTGTAAACATTATCAGGAAGTTTGCATTCAAATTTATTTATTCTAAAATAAGCCCAATAATTAATGCATTGCCATATTTGTAATGATCTTGGATCATTTTATGCTGCTCGTAATATTACAAATTCAAATGGCCTCGCAGATGTTGCATTCGCATCTAAAAGAATACAATACCACAATTCATGTTGCCAGAAGTGACAGTGTAGCACCAACACTTAAATGTACACCCACCTCATTAATGTTTAGTCCACAGTCTCAATTTCAGTCAACACTTTTGCTATTGTAGTCATTATGTGACAGTGGTCTTGCCAAATGAGATACTGTGCTTCCTAGATGGCATATTTACACAAATCCGGCAAGGGATAATTACTCCTTTCGAAAACATAGAGAGCTGCTTTGCTGCCTGCATAGGCAGCTGCCTACTAAGCTGACAGATTTGGAACACTCTACATTTGCAGTATCTTTGCAAGTGAAAGGCGTGGGAGATTCATTCCTGTAGCTCAAACAGAAGAGCATGCCACTATCAACGACAAGATTATGAGTTCGACTCCCAAGGACTGCATGAACTGATAAAATTGTTTTATAAACGTATTTACCTTTTTTGGCTAAAGGTATCTGCCAAATTAATATATGTAATTGAGACTCAACTTACAACTGATTCCAGTTCAGTTTGCTGCTAGCATGTTGCTAAGCTAACAGTGTGATACAACTGATTCCTGTACAATTTGATGTTAGCATGTTGCTAAGCTAACAGTGTGTCTCTCTAATAAGCACATAGTGCATGCATATGATGCCTTAAAATACTGACAAGGCAGGTTTTGGAACAGAGCGTTTTGTATTTTGCTGTATGATCCAATCCTGGATATGATTAATACCTCAAAAGTAATAAAATGATATGAACACACTGCCATTTTGAATTCACTGATTGATAAATGACTTGAAACGAGTCTGGCGGAGTGCTCTCATCTCCAGGGCCTCTGCATGTACATTGTGCTTATAAGCTGTAACTGATGAAAACATTGTCTGTGACACTAAAGTTGACGGATCAAAGGTTGTAACCTGATTCTTTTGAGTCTGAACTGCTGCAAGTGATCATTTTCACAGTTGCAGTTTGGATATCATCCTCCTAAGTCTTCAAAGGAATTTGGAGACATAAAAGATGATGATAGAGAGATTCAAATAGCTCAATTTCTTTCCCTTTGTTCCCCGAGCTGATCTAAAATGTGCAGGAAAGTGCAAACAATGGGGATCACAACTTTGAAACTATAAACTATGAAGACATACCCAACACTGGCATCAGGAACTTGCAGAACAGGACAATTAATGACCTCATTACGCATTGATAACACTGTAATGGACATAGCCTAATTAGTGGTATTTGCAAGACTATTACATTTAGTGAAGTACTGAAATGAACATTCTTGCCTAAAACCTGCGATATAGGGCTGCCGATAAGGATGGAGGTGTTAGGCTCTCACTGCCTGTAAACTGCATCGGTCAGACAAGTGTGTGGTGAAGTCATGCTCATTGTCTGACTGAATTTCTCTACGTGCCTTTTATAGCTGTAAATGCTGCACAAAACCTTTATTTCGATTTCAAGAGTGCCTGTTACACCTCAATAACATCCAAGACCTTGATTACATCCAAACCACAAAAAGCTGTTCAACAAACAAACTCTCATTTAATATTAATCCATCCACTTTCTCCTTGGTTGCCCTCATCTCAGGCATGAGTGTGTTTATTTGGGCAAGAGCATCTGAACACCCTGACTACTCAAAACCGAATCACAACCTCGGCAGAATCTTTTGATGAGAGATCAGTCAACACTTGAAGTCACTTCTCTGCAATATTAAAGACAGGTTAGCCCTAGGGATGTCCTGAATTGTATTTGATGATTTCTTTCAAATGCACACAAAACCTTAGGACAAGGGAAGGGGAAGGGTTTTTATTTTGATTAAAGATTAAAAAAATATATGATTTGCACGCTAAATCATTTAGAATAATTACTGCAATATTCCATAAAAATAGGTTTTGTCTAATGGTGATTTTAATGTATTCTGAGAACATTTTGTTAACGTTGAAAACCTTATTTCCGAATGTTCTCTGGACGATAAAAGTTTTAAAAGTTCTCAAAATGTAAAAGTTTTAAAAACATTTTATACAAACGTTAAGGGAACATTCAATTGAATAATTTTGCAAACATTATGGGAATGTTACTTTTGAATGTTCTCTGAACGTTCTGGAATACTTAACATTTAAAAAAAAGTCAGGACGAACGCCCAACTTAAAAGTTTCAGAAAAACATTCCATGATTGATGTATAAATAATGTTCGTGTACTAACATTTTGAGAACATCATTTAAGATCAGATTTCTTGAACAAACATTCTATTAGCGTTATTAGAGGAACGTTTTTTTTTTTTAGAGAACCGCTTACCTGGGAATACACCATCCCAAGAGCATTCAACATTCAACGTCTTTTTTAGAAATTCTCTCAGGTGCATCTTCTCCTCTAGTGGATAGAAGTTCAGTGAGCATGTTTAATTCAAACCAAATGAAGCATGTTAAAGTCTTGATGTCAGCGGTTATGTGCACACATATACTGCAAACATACTGTTGCTCAGGATAATGAAGTCGAAGGCATTCCACATCACACACAGCTGTGTTCTCAACCATATGAAAAAGCGTTTCCGTTGTCTCCCACAGGATAAGCGTAGTGCCACTTGTGTGCCAAAGCAATAAGAGTGATAAACAGTGCGAACTGCCACTCATACAGGATAATCAAATACGCAAATTAGGATCATTAATAACTGTCTACTCTCTTCAGATCCTGAGTGGACTGTAAATTGCTTCATAAATAAAAATTAATAAACAAGCCGAGGTGGTTGAGAAATATGGCACTCGACGCTAAGATGACAAATACGTGGAGGTAGGTGTTGGACGTAGGTGATAGGTTTGCTTCAGTTTCTGTCTGCAAAATAAACTCTACACATAAATTCACTGAAGAAGAAGTGAAAAAGGCTTTCGATAAAGTGAGAAATGTTGCTAATCTGAGTTTTCTATACCACACTGACAGAAGAGATATATTCCACCTCATGCAGAGCTAAATTGGACAGTACGCCCAATTAACAGAATCTGCTGAGTGCTAAAAAGTCTCTGAGGTTGTGTGAATCTGGAGGGAATCCATATGCAAGGTGTTATAACATAAAGATAGCTACTCACAGCTTTTTTTTACATTCATTTCATTTGCAATAAGTATAGCAGTTTATAACACACCACCGGTCAAAAGTTTGAAATATTTAACACTTTCCCCACCAGTGTTTTTGAAAAAAGTTTTTGTGATAATTTTCACAAAAGTTTCATGGCCCCCAGAAAATGTTGTTGTATGAATATCTGAACATGCAATGTATCAAAAGAAAGAACAGACTCTGCTTTTAGACAAATAAACCCTGTTTTATTCTAGCTTCATGCATTATTTTTTATCGACACTTGAAAGTGGGTATGTTTCATAAAAAAATTAAGCAAAAGGCTGAAAGCTGAGAAAGCTGAGTAAAAAGTTGAGAAAATCACGTTTTTGTCAAAGACTACATCGAGATTGGATTCAGAACGTTGGTCAAAACAGATGGAGTAAATCGAGTCCATCAACACCCCCAAAGATTCACAGTCCTAGAGCTCGTCCTGGGTCGACATTTCATCTGTAACATTAGCCGGTTTTGATTTATGCTGTTTAATGTTGATGATCGCGTTATTTTACATATGCATATGATTACACATGATAATGCTTGTTTCTGTTTCTTCTTCACACGTCTTTTGATCTGGAGATTCTGTACTCTTTCAGAAAATGCATAATAGCGCCCCCTACTGTATAACAGTGAAAACACGGAAAGCCGGAAATTTCCGTCAATGGCAGAGAAGTGTTGTACGGTGGCCGAGAAGTGCAAAACAAATCACAATTCCGAAAACAAAATAACAAATCCAACAACAAATTATAAAGGCAATGGAAAGACTAAAAACAAATTAACAAATCAAAAAACTCAACAACAAATCTGAAAACATGAAAACAAATCAAAAAACACAACAACAAATCTGAAAAACAAAATAGCAAGTCAGAAAACACAACGACAAGTCAGACAAAACGGAAAAGTTAGGTGGCGAATGGAATACTGACCGCTGATTGGACGAGACATCTGTCAATCAAGACATGCAAGAAAGTACAGCAGACTGCGGCAGGAGAAAGTCGACTTGCGTATGCATGTGTAAATATTACAGCTGTCTATTTACAGTGCTATGCATAAGTTTAGACACCCATGCTAAAGTTGACTAAAAAGAGGAATAAAAAATCATCTTTTGGAAATTGAACTTAATGCCTTAATTAAAAAAAATAGGAAAAATCCAACCTTTAAGGACACCAATTTTCTTTGTGAATGAATAATGTATCGTAAATATATAAATGTTCTTCCTTAAAATACAGGGTGCATAAGTTTGGACACCCCTATGTTAAATTCCCATAGAGGCAGGCAGATTTTTATTTTTAAAGGCCAGTTACTTCATGGATCCAGGATACTATGCATCCTGATAAAGTTCCCTTGGCCTTTGGAATTAAAATAGCCCCACATCATCAGCCTTCACCATACCTAGAGATTGGCATGGTTTTATTTCAGTTAGCCTAATAGCTGGTTTGATTTGCACTGAGAGATGATCTTATGGAAAGTACCCCATGCCAATCTCTAGGTAAGGATTATGATAATATAGCAGAGAAGGCACAAAATTCTTTTAATTAACCTTTAAAGACAAACTTTCATCCTAGACGTGAACCATTGTGCATTCAAGTTTGAATTTATCAAATGTAATTTCTTAAATCCTTTCCCCTAGAACAACAAATTTATGAATGCAATGTTTTTAAAAATTGTTTTAACAAACAATTAACAATTTCCTTCTGTTGTGTTTCAAGAATGAGGCTCAATGTCCCTATCAGTACAAGTAGAACATTCATTATCCGCATAAATTGTAGCCATAAAGTAACCACAGTGAAATGCCCTGCCAAACAGCTGAGCACTGTTGTTTTTGCCAACATACTGACCTCTGTGCCAAAGGCTCCTTGGAAAGTCTAAACACATATCATAGGAAGTCTTTCCCTCGAGCACTTAAAGCACTTTACGCTCAAAATCCGGTGCATTTTAAAATATTTACATAATACATTTCACCAAAGAAAGAAAGAAAGAAAAAAAATGTTTAATCTCCCCTTACTCTCCTAAAATCAACACAACATGACATTCAGAATCCATTTTACTTCCATAATGCAACATATTTCAGCAAGAAACAGGATACTGAATAACATAAAAAGTAGAATGGGAAATTTTTGTGTTCCATCTAAAACTTATGAAATGTGGTTATTACCAATGCAGTTGGAGGGGAGTCCAAAAGTAAAGTCCCTTTAAGGTTACAAGGACACATTTTTCTTTAAAATGCACTGATGAATTGTTCATAATAAGACTAGGAATTTGTGTTAAGGAATTATGGTCAATTTTCAGTTGCACACAAAATCGGTGGAATATTAGCATAAATCATCTGTTAATATGACTGATCTCCACAAATCAGTTGAATTCTTTCAAAGAACTGGTTCAATGTTATTGGTTATAAGTCTTTAGTAAGTCTGTGCATTGAAGAATCACTTGGACTGTTTCAGTTCAAGTTTATCCCAGATCCTGCCAAACAACTATGAGCACAAACTGATTCTTTGAACGGATTCAAACGATTCATTTAAAAAGATCTGACTCAAGAGACCGATTCGTTTACAAACTGACCAACCACAAGACTTCACATATTTTTAAGAAGCGTGAAACAATCATGAGGTTATTTGGTCGATATACCAACCCCAATTTATCTTCATGTCAGGTTACACCTTCCCATCTAATTTAAGTTAAGGTCGAGTAATTGGCTTCACTCACTACTGAGGGCGATGTTTGGAATGAATCCTCTTTCCTTGGGGCGCTTTGTTTTGTGTGAAAAGTGTCTCAGAGACACAACATCTCCACCGTTGATAGACATTTGTGTTGTTTACATATGAATTAATTTGATAGGTGAAAATTTTGTTGGGTAAACACTGCAAATTTCCTATTGATGGTTCGCAGCCGTCTTCAGCGTTCAACTTTGTGTTGCCGAAATAAATGAGTAACATAATCCAAACATTTCACAATGAATAAGGCTTGTATTTAAAAATGAAACTTTCCCAGTTGATTACCTACAATAAGATGAGAAAAAGTGTATTACAAGCTTTCAGTAATTTAATGTTTCAATATACAAATTAGGCATTATCTAATTAAATATGCGCTAATTTGCATATATTTACAAAATGAAATCTGAGTATTGGATAAAGCCAGGTTCAAAATTATTTTTTTCATTGTGTTCACATAGATTGGAAAAAAATTACAGAGGGATTTATGGATATCTACTTTTGTTATTCTGTAAATCAGAATATACTGTCAATAGCCTTAAAATTTTGATTTTTGCCATGTTTTTTGGAATAAAATGTTATATAAATCAGGCTAGGAATAATATATTTACAAATCCCTCTGTAAATGTCTTCATAATATAACTAGATACAAGACTGGAAAGTTTGGTGTATATGGTGCTACCGAAGTGGAGATTTCGGACTTGGAGTATGAGAGAAAAGTCATTTTGAGAAAACAGGCTTTAAAGATTTATCTCAGCCAATGAGATTGCGCATTTAGAGTTAAATCCCCCCTTTTACTTTCACGATTGGTTGCTGATAAAAAGGAAATTACCATATTTGGATCCGACAGCATTGTACTGGAGAGAGAGAGCTTTCTAACGGTGTATGTGATGACAGGGTGCAGACAGCGATCGCGGAGCAGCGGGATGATTTACAATGCCAACTTTTGTTTAATTTATGAGAAATCTACAGATGCAAACAGACAAAGTGTAGTAAAATAAAGACCTAAATGTGTATTTCAGACTTTTTTTTTCACCACAAGTCTGAAAGAAGACACGTTATTGAAGACAAATATCCCAAAATCTCAAAATTGACCAGTGAAAAAAAAAAAAAAAAGCAATGTTTTTGCCTGCCGTCTCTCGCCTTAAACTGTAAACACTGATTAAACTGACAGGTTGCTATTAAAACAACCAAAAAGGAGTCTTTGCAACACTTGTTTACTCATGCAGAGACTGCTTTGAGTTCTTCAGGACTTTATCTTCAAAGACTTGTTGTTTATTGTTTTGCCTGACTCACCCGCTTCTCTGGAAATCTGCATGAAGGCCTCGACTCCTTTCTCGCCGTAGCTTCCCTCCGAGGCAACCGTGGACACGTAGTTCCATCCCATCGATTTCACTATATCCACCATGGCCTGGGCCTGGAAGGAGTCGGGAGGCACGACGCGAGAGAAGAAATCGTACCGGCGGTCATCGCTCAGTTCTGGAGCGGTGGAGGCGTAGCTGATCTGCGGAATCTGAAACCAGGTGAAAAGACAGTGGTTAGATTTGCGGTCGCCGCGGTTCGAAAGCTCCTATAATGGAAAATGACAGACTGTTCCCCGTCATGATTCTGTATTGAATGTCAATTACTCAAACTTTCACAGGCAATTGTATCTGCCGTCTGTCTCTTTGACGTGGTCATAATATGAATGCTGGTCTGCAGCGGGTTCTTGCAATGAATCTTATATGAAATGAAAATTGAGACAAGGCTGCACTGACTTTGAATCTCTCTCTAATAATGTAAGGGGTAGCACTTTTTTCACTGTTCTCCATGTACTTATTATAGTTATTATAATAACTCGGTTAATAACTAGGTACTAACCCTGAACCTACATCTAAACCTAAAATGAACCCATGTAGTTACCTTATATTAACCAGTACTTTCTTAGGTAAGTATACACGTAAGTGAATGTACTGTAAAATAAAGTGCAACCAAACTGAGCTAATGTATATATATATATATATATATATATATATATATATATATATGGTTGTTGTGTAAAATATTTCTTTGTAAGAAAAAAAGTTAACCACTTCAAACCCCTTCAAATTAATTAATGCAAAAAACTTTTGAGTTTATATTCAGTATTGTTAGTTAAGGCATTAACTAATTAACTCTTTCCCCGCTACTGACGGAAATTTCCAGCTTTCCGTATTTTCACTGTTATATGGTAGGGGGCGATATGAAACATTTTCAGAAAGAGTACTGAACCTCCTGATCAAAACACAGGAAAAAAAGAAGCAGAAACTAGTGATATCATATGTACATGTAAAATAACGCGATCATCAATGTCGACCCATGACAAACTATAGGACTGTGAAGCTTTGGAGGTGTTGATGGATTCGATTTACTCCATCTATGTTCGTTGTGAATCCGAATAAAATGTTTTTTGTTTTGTTTTTTAAGCACAGGGCCTGATCATTCTTTTGATATATTGCATATTCAGGTATTCATACAAGAAAATATTCTGGGGGCCATGACATTTTTGGGAAATGGTCAAAAACACTGGCGGTGACTGGCATCTTTTTAAAAGAAATGCTGGCAGGGAAAGAGTTAATGTGGCTTTACTGGCAATAACAATTTTGAATCAGCAATGGCTGTTTGATAAATTCTGATTCTTAGCAAAAACATATACTTTAAGTATTTAAAAGCACTTAATACTGATATATATACATTAAGTATATTCTCAAAATATTGTATCTAGATGTATTTTTAGCTATATCACCCATCCCTAATCCTGCCTGACTGTATTGTATGGCAAAAAGACTCATCCACTGCAGTTTGGCGTGTGCATAAAAAAAATAAAAAATTGGCAGATATCAGAAACAAACCGAAATAGACTTTCACTTCACCCACCAGCTGTCGGCGCAGGCCACAGCGACACATTTATCATCTTGGACAAGCTGCATAATATCCTGATTGTTTTTTTGAGTTATGTAATGAAACAGCGAGTACTGCATTTAAGTCGTTCACCTCAGAAGAGGTCATGCTGAGAATTTACACAAACACTAAACGGTCACTTAACAGAGTTTAGCATAAAATCACACAGATTCTACTCCTATGCCCTCATAATGTAAGGATCAAGGATGACTTCAACTCTAAAACTTGATGATTCAACCTCTCGAAATGATGAACTGCCTCCAGGAACAAAGCTTGTTATGAAGTTATGAAAATATCCTTGGCTGAGGCATTGGACCCCAGACGATCATCAATGAGGGCCAACAGCGTTCGGGTTATTTTTCAGTGTGTTCAATAACCACTTGCCTTGAGTCAAATTTCAGTATTAAGGGGAACTGAATATGTAAATGACTTCACAC
Organism: Scardinius erythrophthalmus; assembly: GCF_964197995.2. NCBI lineage: Eukaryota > Metazoa > Chordata > Actinopteri > Cypriniformes > Leuciscidae > Scardinius > Scardinius erythrophthalmus. Next base: position 32,496,801 of record NC_138234.1, read on the forward strand.
AATTTCAGATAAGCAAGCTAACAATATCCTGCATTATCCGCCAAAGTCCAGACTTGTCTTCTATTTTCTGACAGATGTTTTGTCACGTCTTCTGCGTAAGAAGTCTTGCACTTAAATTCTGACCAAATCCCAGTTATATCAAGCCATCAAAATCATGCTTCATGCCCAGGCTTCATGTGACACTTTTCTATGTTTACTCAGCAAACACAGTAAAGTAACCTTGCAATGACAACTCAAAAGGCTAGTGAATAGAAAGAAAACCGTATGTCCTTTTCAAGGCAAATACGATAGACTTTACACTGTAAAAAAAAGTGTAATTTTACAGGTAATTGTCTGTATTTTTTTTACAGAATTTTACCGTTTTGTCATTATACAGCAAATATCTGTAAAATAAAAGGCATTTGCTGTAATTTAAAGGTCCATTGTTAAATTTACAGGTAATTGCTTGTATTTTGGTTTTACAGCAATTTTACGTTTTTTAAAAGGAACTTGTCTGTATTTTTACAGAGTTATGTGTAATTTTACAGAAATTATTAAGTAATATTTTACAGATTTTTTCTGTGAAATTAGAAAACAAAGAAAAGAAGGTATAACTGCGGAAATCTGCATCTATTCAATATGTTTTCCTTACAGATTATTAAGCATGTGGAGGTTAAAGTGATTTTTTTTTTAAGGTTAAATAAAAGTATTTGTACCATAGACTGTGATTTGTACATACAGTACCCTACATAGGCTACAGTAGGCCTGAATTATTTTTTATTTCACATTTTATTTTATACTCATTTTGATCATTATTTCATTGTCTTATTCTCCCATAATTTCATGTATATTTTATGAATATTTTTTCAAATCTCCGTTGCTTCACATTTAGGGCTGTGTGTGTGTGTGTGTGTGTGTGTGTGTGTGTGTGTGTGTGTGTGTGTGTGTGTGTGTGTGTGTGAGTGTTTGAGTGCGCGCGCGCGATGACGCAGATTCAAATTCATTTCCGCTGTTTACTCCCGCCCTCAACGGTTAGCGTTAGCTGATCAGTCGAGTTTGGGCAAGCGGGAGATTTGAATTCAGTCTACTCTCATGAAGTGGATTGAGAGATCAACAGTGGTTCAAAGCAATCGTATTCGTCAAGAGGCGAGCAGCCGTGAGCAGGAGCTCTGTTTTCAGTCAGTTCGTTTTGATTCTTCGGAAATAACGCCCTTTTCAGTGAGCCTTGTTCGTCACAGCAAGCGGACATCATGCCAACGGATCACCGGCTGAGGTAAGAGTCTCATTATACTAAGTTACATGTGAACGATGTTTTATATTACATTTGTGTTAAGTTTATAGTTTTCAAGCTAACGTTAGCATTCTTAAATGATGTTCAGTTAACAGGCGAGAGCTGGAGGGCAAAACACTGAAAATGTAGCATGCGTCTTTACATTTTCCATCTGTTTTAAGAAAGATCAGTTGAACCTACACCTCAAAAGACCTAAAACGAGCTTTCGTAGACATGTTATACATATCTGTTTACAAGTCCGTTTAATTGTATATAAAATATTCGTTAATACGCGATAGTTGACTAGAATATGAACACAACATGATAAATTGCATACATACATAGAATACATACATGTGCATATATTAGGCTTATAAAATAAAAGTTGATAGAATGTTTGTGTTCTGATGAAGAAATGAACTTATCTACATTTTGGATGCTTCATAGGATACTTTTGATCATTGGTTATGAAAATTGCATTGATCCAGATGAACAGACAGTTACACCCCTAACGTTAGGTGTCTCAGCTCAAAACATCACTGTTAGCCTTTCCTGCTCAGCTTCCAGATCATAGTCAGTTGAGGTTTTGCATTGTCCCAGTGGAACATATTCTTCTGACATGTGTAAATGTAATACTGAGTTGTTAAAACAATATTTTTTTTTTTTTTTTTTTTTTTGTGATTTCAGGTCAAGTGGAAAGCAGAATGATCATGGCAAACAAGGTATGGGAAGAAGTAATTTAAAATATTGTAATGGCTGAGTCATATGATTGCACTAAAAGTGGCAGAACATTTAATTTGTTTTATACTGTATTTTCCCATGTGAATATTCATTTGATCCTTGTGAGGCCACTGTAGCTGCACAAGGTTTGGTTTTACTACAGTAAGACCACGATTGTGTTAGATTCCACCCATCTATTTATTTATTTTTTTTTTGTATTGTAACTAGGCTCTGTCATTTAGAAACATGACTTTTCCTATCACTTAATGACACATATCTTTACCTTTAATTCCAGCCAGAGGATCTGACGGTTGCTGCTCGCATCTCAGCCTACCTGATGGAAAATTCTTGCTGGATGAATGACCTTCACCTTCAACTCAACCTTGCCAAGACAGAACTGCTTATGGTTTCAGCCAAACCATCCTTGCTGTGTGATCCTGCTGATTTGCCTTATACAACATCAGAAAGATCCGGCCCTTCCTATCGGAGCCACACAACTCCTTGTCTAAGCTCTTGTTCTATCCAGACTGGACTATTGTAATGCTCTCCTGGCAGGCCTTCCAGCATCAGTCAAACCTCTGCAACTGATCCAGATGCTGCAGCAAGACCTAAACTCACTGCTTCAGATCTGTGTGTCTCCAGAAGCTTGTGTTCTGCTAGTGTACGGCGCCTTGTGGTGCCTTCATTCCAAAGAGACACAAAATCACTTTCACTGACCTTTCCCTGGACTGTTCCCTGCTGGTGGGATGACCTGCCCAACTCAACACATTTTCAAGAAACTGCTAAAGATCCATCTTTTCATAAACACTTGACCCAATAATAGCCTACTAAATCTTTGTTTTAATTAAAAAAAAAATAATTGTGCACTGTGCTACACTAACTGGGACTTGTCACTGCACTTGTTGCTTCTATTGTTCTCTTAATTTTAAGTCACTTTGGATAAAATGTAATTGTAAATGTTTGAAATAAGTTATATTAGAGTATAAAGGCATACAGCAATTGTCTTTTAATGTGGATATTTTTACATGTTCTAAATGATATACTAAGCCTGTATTTCCTATCATTCACGTATCTTGATGTTCACGTATCAGTGTTTGTTTAATGAGTAATACTGTAAATGTGCAGGTATTCCGTCCTTGTATGTTTAGTTAATTTAACAGAAATTGAATGTACATTTGCTATTATTAAGTACTGAATTAGAGATTGGTCAAAGTTGTGAAACTGGATCTGCAAAAAATTAAAACTGTAAATATACAAACTTTGTATTTGAATTTATGTACTTATTACATTTTTATACATAACTTCATAGTTATTTTACACAGAAAAACTATATTAAAAGATAATTACTGTAGATAGACAGAGCATTATTATAAAATAACTTTATAAAACCCTAAATTTACAGTTTAACCTTAAAGTTAAATGTTCTTTTTATGTAATTTGACATAATTTATCTGTTTTTCCACGGTTTAATAAGCCATTATTAACAGTAATGTACTGTAATTTAATTATTTTTGACTGTAAAGTCAATTCTGTATTTTTACGGTTTTTGCCTGTAATTTTGTGAAATGGTTATTTGCTGTAATTTAACAGAACCCGTCTGGAAACTTTGCTGCCAGAGATTTACCGTTTTTTTACAGGATTTTTTTTTACAGTGTATTTGAGGGAGTCAATGGGACACAGAACCACTTTTTCCACCTGCCACTGGTGGGTGATTTGAGAAAACTGACTGGCCACGAATAATCATTACCACTCCATGAAATTGCACTAAAAAGGGACTTTGCAAATATTCAGTCAAGCCGGGCGATAATCTAGTTCCTAGTAAAACACAATCTTAAAGGTCAATGACCCAGTAGCCATCTAAGAAATTCAACATATCCTTTGATAACTTCAAAATGAGTTTGACTCAACTTGTGCTCAGGGTTTTCTTTGCAATTATCTTCATGCCTTTCCTCCATTTGACACAGGTCTGGGATTACTTGATCTTTGACCAAGTTGGGCCAGATGGATTCTTCTCAAAGTTAATTACCTCCTCTGAAGAGGGCTTCTTGCACATCAGCAAGCAAAGTTTAGCAAAATGCTGTTTTATTTCAGTTAGCCTTTTGATCTCACATGATTTAATGGTGAGCTAAGCTCTTCCATTAAATAATATGGTAAGCAGGAACATATATAAGAGACAGAAACATGGAGGTGGGCGTGAGAACTGTGCGCTTTTGAGAGAAAAACACTAGCATATGTAGCGGTACATAAGCTTAATAAAGAACAGTAACGATCATGTTGCAAAGAAATGGAAGCCCTTAATTACTGCATTGAAACAACTCTGTGCTGTATTGAAAAATGCTTTGTCCTAAAACTATTTTGCAAGCTGTCAGTTTATTTGCTAATTCTTTCTCCTGGCACGCATTTATGCTGGCTCTCACAGCGTGAATGCAATTTTTGGAAATCTCAGAAACTTTTGGAAAGAAAAGGCAGAACAAAGCATGCTTATGCAATGAATATTAAACTTTAATTATGTTATTGCAATGATGAAAGAAAATACAACGTGGAAAGGACAAGGAATTGCGGGAAAGAAGAGAAAAAAAATGGGAGCTGAAAAAGTCATGAGGTTGGCTCAAACTTTTCTTGTCCGCGTCTTGTACTCAAGTACTCAAGAAGTCAGAGAGTTCATGCTAACTAGACCACAGAAAGAATATGTCATGTTTGATTAAAGTTACTACCCAGTCACAAAAGCTTAAAGTTTCAATAACTATATATATGACAGTATGCAATTGTCACAGTTCACCCTAGTCACCATCCTCTTCACTACACTTCCCAGCACCCATCCTGGTTCCCACCTGCACATGATTCCACATCACACACACCTGCATCTCATCATCACCCTCATTACCTCCACTATAAATATACTCATCTCACCGCCGTTCCTTGTCCGACCTGGTTCGTTTAATGTATGTGAACTCTACCCCTTGTGCTCCGCAATCTTCCTGTCTCCAGCGTCTTCCTTTCCGCTGTGTCTCCGTCAAGATCTCTCTCTGGACTCCACCACCCTGCTCACTTCATCCCTGCACCTTTGTTGTTCAATACATATCACTATTCTCCACCCATCTTCCTCTCCTGTGGTATTTATTTATGGTATTTACCACAAGCCCTTCAAAAAAATCCAGTATTGTTGTCTTAGTTGCATTCCCAATAAAATATCTAAATTAAAAGAGAATGTGTCTTAAAATAAATGGGGAAAATGCTGCTCTACACTTGTATTAAGGTATACACAATTACAAATCATATTTCTACAATTGCACACATAGAAATTCCATAGAAAAGTAAAAATGTGAAAGTTGTGAAATGTATAGGTCAAAGGATGTGGGGATCCTTTGGTAAGCCTGTGTTTACCAAAAAGTGTTAATTCCTCTCAGCCATCCTGAAAAACTTCATTTCATGAGACCAACACACAAACAATGTCTTAATTATATTTTTCTTAAAAGGCAATGATACAATCCACAACTTTCCATTCCCCAGAGTTACCTCTTCATTTAATTATAAAGTTTCATAGTTAAAAAAGTATGAGTCATTCAGAAATTGAATATATATGCATTACTTCTTGTTGTTTGTTTCACGAAAGACATTTTTGCACTGGCATCACCGGCTAAAACAATTACAGTTTGCCTCTTTCAACTCAAGTCGAGTCCTGAAGCAAGAACTCTTCATTTAAACTGTTTCTATCTGCTCAAGGAGCCAGAAGGAACATATCTCGTAGCCCCAAAACAGGACATATCAGAGATTGGCTTGAGGTGAGGCCTAGAGCTTTCAGGAGCAAAACCCCTTCTCTTTCCTCCATCTTTCTTTCACACTGTTGTCTTTCACACTCTCTCACAGACACACAAATAATATCAAGGCTCTGGATCGTAGCCTTAGCCCTTGTAAGCTGTCAACTGCGTATTTATGTGTCTGTGCGGATGACAGGAAGGGCCGTGATGAACATTGTTCGGCTTAGGGATGGCGCCCCATTATCGGACTCCATTATCTTGTCTATCAGGGTGACTGATCTGAAGGTGGCTGCTACTGTGTCCCAGCAATCCAGAGGGCCTGTCTTGTGTCAAGTCAGGAGGTGTAAGAATAAGGTGTCCTGTTGGGCCATCCGTCAGTTGAAGGTGTTTTTTATTCAGCCCCACAAACAGAGCTCAAAGATTTTTGTGGCATATCATGGCCTTCTCATTCTGAGGTGATCACTGGTGTCACAGAAACAATTGGCGCCTAAAGTGGGATGATCAGTGTGACGATCAGATAATTCTGAGACTGAGAAACTTAAAATTGTTTAACCAATGCATTTTGCTTGGTAGGATCCCTCCCGAATAAGAAACAAACAAAAAAAATCAAATCATTTTTAAGTATTGGACAGTCTGCCAAAGTTGTTATGCCAATTATGCCACATTTACAAAATGCCGACTTCATACCACCTTGCACTTCTACCATCTCTGTTCTGCATTACGATCTAACCCCTCCGAAAGTACTCAATCCACAAATAAAGGTGCTCTGCTGTCTGTATTTGAAGAACCATATTGAGTGGAGCTTCTTCAAATACATGTCTGACCAAGCCACTAGAAGCAAGGCAACATATCTCTTCACACCATAATTTTCATTAATTTATTTAGTATCGCTATCATTTTTATCTAAATCTTCCTTGTGAGCTAGTAAACACCTGCCAGTGCTTAATACGGTCACGACCCTGGAGTCCTCTGCCTGGGCCAAAGACAGATGAGTTGCAGGATAATAGATCCGCCTTATGACCACTGGGGGTATTTTTTTGCATCCACTCGAAAGGTCAGGTGTGTTGACAGAACTCATAAAAAGAAACAGATGAGGTATTTGACAATGGGCTTGACCCCGCATTGATCGGAGGTGGAGTTGTCTCGACCTGAGTGAAATGGAGAATCACTGCGGGTAGAGGCTACAGCATTGGACGTGTGACATGGTAGATGACATTTCCAGTGACATTTTCTCCACCTCCATTTTCCACCCACAACATGAGCAGAACTGGTGACATTAACTTTTTATGGTGGTTGAGAACTTAATAGAAGTGGCACCATTAGAAGGGTGAATTTGTAACTGGAGAGAGATCAAGATAAGAAAGAGATTGTCATGTCATTCCAAACTTGTGACTTTCTTTTTCCCGGTGAAGTTTTGACACTCATTACCATTCAACAAACGGAAATAGACACCAGGGACTGAATGAATGTGACAACTTTTTGTGAGGAACAGACCAGAATTTATACCATAATTCACTGAAAAGCTTTGCAAGAAATGCTTCAACTAATGTTTTGTTGCATAACTGAACCTAGTGCAAAATACTTTCACTGTATGCATGGAAAAGAGTAGCATGAACATTCTTCACAACTTCTTATTTTGTATTCAGTGAAAGACAGTCATACTGCTTGAAACAACTTGTGTGAATGGTTTTGGGATTGAACAAATGGCTATTCTTGGTGAAATGTTGTTTCTTTATATCACGTCACGCACTTGACTGTGCCATTAACATTGAACAACCACCAGAAGTATTACACCGTCAACCACCCATTTCAGTAAACTTTCACACAAGGAATCTGCCCCTGCCAACTGGCTTGAAGCTGACAAACAGGCACCGCCGGAAGTCAGTGATTACCTGCACACACCTGAGCCTTAATCGCAGGCCTCTGCATTCCCAAGTCAGCTCAATCCTTGACCCTTAATTTGAAGGGCTAGATAAATCAAAGAGAAATGCTTGGGCTTCTAAAGGCTGGTGGAAAAGAACACAGCCTTGACAATCATGTAACACAGCTGTGCCTCATGACTCAGGTCTCTGACAAATGTCTCTGTCAACAAATCTAGAATTACAAAACGAATGTAACGACCATGCCACATGCTGGCATCTCTAATGTTCTAATATGTGACACAAGGACCCCGAATGAGTCAAGCTCTGGAAATCAAATTAATATGCAGCGAGTGCCATTGATGTGAAGTTCATTTGCCTGGTTCTTAGCGGCGGTGGATTTTAATCACTCTGACCCACTGCATGGAGATGCAGTAAATCACTGATTTCATTACAAGTGCCCATTCTTCCACGTCCGCTGCTGATTGTCAGCTGAAAGAAAAGCAGCACGCTTTCAATTCCTTGACACGGTTTATACGGCATGGACAATAGCGCATGGCATTCCCTGGGGTGAAGTAGAGGGGAGCAAAACATCATAATGTCAATAATCACTACAGTGAAAATAATTTAGCTGAAGAATGCTTAGAGCGCAGGCATTCAGTCGGTGCCCTGGAAGACCTAAAAAATTTATTTTCTCTCCTTTGTTAATGTTAAAGTTGTTGCACTAACTCTCTTACAGGGAGTTAATCCTACCAAGCACACTCAAATGGCATAATTCATCACATGTGAGTCTACTGTCATGGAGTAGATTATTCCTGCTTAATCAGGTGGTTTTAATTCGTCTGTTCTACATGTCTCAGGAATCCAGCGATGAGATCCGCAAGCAAGTTTGGAGAAAATCGTCATTGTTCAACAGCATCCTAAAGATTTATCCTTTGTCTCACCAAATGAATGACTAAAAGAGTCTCCCACCTCCTACACTTCATAATAAGGAGTCTATTGTGTATGTGGATATCGAACGGTGCCGCAGGGGAAAAAAGCTTAACAATTAGGTCAACAAGAAAGGTATGAATCTTTCACTAATTAAAGGCTGCACAGTACAATAGGCTCCAACTATGTATTTTTGTCAAGTAAGCTACAGTATATGCTCTAAGATATGTTAGCAGTTTTGCTAACTTCCACACAACTTGGCCAGACTTAGCCTCCTCTCTGCAAAATCCTCCCTCTAAAGATATGGAAAATCCAATGTCAGCAAAACCTGAATGCTCAAAATGACTGACGGCTCAATGTCTTCTGATTGGCTAAACAATAGCGCCTAAAGAACAAGCTCACTTTTGCTGTGTACAAGATAGTATGGACATTTTATGCATGCTTTTCAATAATAATAAAAAAGAATACATGTGTCTTTCTTTCAGTCTTTCTTTAAAAGTTCACATTTAATGTAATATGTTACTTGCCATTTACTTGTAATTATTTGTGAAATTGATTAGCAATTTCTGAATGACAATTGTTTAGTAAGTCAATCTTACCACAAACAACAGTTCACTCTCAAACATCAAAGATTCTCACTGCTAGAAACCAAAACCACATAAACTGAGCAAACTCCAGACACCATATCCTAATACCACCGCTGAGCCCTACACAAACACGCTCAGATCCTACTGAACGAGGAGAAATATATGTTTCCCTCTAAAACATGGTTTATTAGCTTACAGCATTTGTTTACGGCGAGCTGATACAATTTTCACACTACATCCTGGTATTAATTATGGACTTATTTTTCAATTAGGAAGCATAATTAGTCACAGTTCTTTGACACTTAAACAAAACTGAGGATAATTGGAAATTGTTCATGGACAGGGACAAATTATAAACTATTTTTGACACAATAACATTGAAGGAGACATGGAAACTGTCTTAAAAGTTTCTTGTGTAGATATGTTCTAATCACAAGAACAGAAAATCCCCCATCCTTGTAGTGTATGTGGAAGGTAATTTACATATATTAAAGATACAGTAGCCAGATTAATTCCAGCAATTTCTACACCAGAAGTGGGATGCTCAGGTACTTAAACACATTCTTTCCAGAAATACAAATTTTAATCAAGATATAAATATGAAGTAAGATATCAAAACTATTTATAAATGAAAACAATCATAATAATTGTATGTATTGTTTTACTGTTTGTTATTTTTTTTATCCCATAAGGATCTTTGCTCAAAAGTACATCCTCAAACTTAGAGCTTTGACATTTCCAGTAGAAACAGCCTCAGTCGCTGCGGCAAAATGGTTGCTTCCAGCGCAGACACAAGTGTCAGAGAGAGAGAGCAGAAAATGGCCACGAAAAATTAAATTACAACTTTAGCGATGCTACAAACGATGTCCCATTTAATAATGTTTATGTAGAAAAATGATGAATAAGCATTAAGCCTTATGTTGTGTCCACGTGTGCAATTATAATAGCCGTTTTGTACTAAATGTATGCCACCAGGCACTTTAATAGTAATTGGCACCAAGTGGAGTATTTAAAACTTTTAAAAACAGCACCACCATTACAAACAACGGAGAACACGGCTTAAAATACCTCTTGCCGACTTTGTGAAAATTGAGATCCTGTCCTCTTCTGTTTGGAAGATGAGCACGGGTTTCTCTGTATTATATTGGCTGGGGATTTCAGGACCATGTAAATGACTCTATTTCTAGTTAGTTCGCTTTGTTCCTTATTTTGCTGTCTGTGAACCAGGAATGCAGTGCGGCTTAAAATAAGTCGCCCATCCCATCATGCATGCTCGTGCACACACACACGCTTCAACTACAAAGGCCCTGAAAACCCAAAGCACCAGACCCACAAACATCAGTGATGCAGTCAATTGTGTACAGAGGTCTATGCTGAAATAAAGGCTTCTGGGATCCAGTATCTTTAACCGCAAGACTCACTCCTTCACGATTTTTAGCGTCACAACTATGCTTTTTTAAACCCAACATAGACTCATAGGGGGCAAAAACATTTTTGCAAAACTCAAAACACATACCAGTAAAATTCACTGCAGTTTCCAGCTGAAATGAACACTAGTGGCAGTAACACACCAACAACTTCAATTCCTTTACACACAAATTATGATTACAGGGGCAGATTATCAATTAATAAATATTATTTTCTCATGGTTCCTTGCACAATACTATGTTATGATTTCAAAACACTTTTACCACAATTCATCATTTTTAAAGTAATATATTTTGACATTTGCTCGGGAGCTCACCTAATACAGCATTGCAGTTGCAATGAGTCACGTGAAACATGACGATAAAAGAGCTAAAGAACGTTTAGAATAGAGCTAAAATGGCATGATTGCTTCATCAAATGTGTTTTTATATTATATTTCCCTTTGGTAACACTATTGGGTGGGTTTAGTGTATGTGGTATGATATTTGTGCCACATTTTATTTCCAAACTGCTGTGATATGACAACAACCAAACTATTAAAACGTTGCCAGATTCACATTAATCTGTTTTGGATAAAACTGAATGTGCTTTTAGCGCCATTCACTGGACATTTCACATTGGCAGTGTTGCAAAACTTGCAAGATTCAACGTAATATAATTTTGCAGAAATGTCACCAAAGGCCCGTTTTTCTAATGATCCTGGGTTGTTCAAAAAGTTGTCAAATTGTAGCCACTGAAACCATTAGTTATTGGGTTAAATATTATTTGTCCTAAATTCCAGAATGAATCTAGGTTGAGAACGCAATTTCATGTTGACTTTCTCTAAGTAGCAACCATAGTTTGAATGTCCCACTCAGAGGAAAACACATTTCCAGTTTACTTTCTCATAGACTTTCCTCAGCACCAAAATCCCATCTAAATGCAGTGCAATCCGTCTCTTCAAACTGACTTGCATCTCTCCTGTGTGCTGTGACGATACCCTTCAGAGGGTCGCAAACAAATGAGTCTGAAACTTCAATTCTGGGTTGATACTAGATGCCACACAATATCCACCAAAGGATATTTTGTTGTAATTAATTTGGGACAGAGAAATGCGCCATTGAATTTGAGAGTCATTCCCTGGGGTAACGAGACAGTGGAATTGGGAAAAGGCTGATGTGTCCATCTTTACCCTTCTGAGTGAAAAGAAAAAAAATGCCTTTGGGCTCATGAGGACACCGACTGCAATACATGAGCCTCATCTGGTGAGCGCAGAGTGGACAGCCAAACCTTTTACCCACAGGACAACTATGTAATTGGATCACGGTGTTGTAGGTTCTACTGTCATATTAAAGTGTGAAAGATTAAACCTGTTGCCATCTCTTCAAAGCCAGTCTAAAGGCCATTGCACACTGAGTCTGAAATTTTCGTATGCGTTTTTTCGTGTTCGTCAGCCTTAAAATTCGTCACGCACAGAAACCTTGCACACTGAGTCCGATGCGTATTTATTAAACCTTTGCGAAAAAAAAACGCAAAAAAATACAAAATGGATTCATCAAGCAGTGAGGATGATTTTGTTGCCCTCTTTCTTCTTAAAAAGAGAAAAAAGACAGAGGAAATATTTGGTCCATGATCCAATCCTGAGATTGTGCCGAGAGGAAGGAGAGTTTCACCTGCTTATCAAGGAGTTGCGAAATTATCCGAGCGATTCAAATTTACCTCAGAATGTCAGTGGAACAGTTTGATGCTTTGCAAACGATTTTTTTTACTGGAGCCACATATTAAAATGAAGACCACCAATTTCCGTGAACCAATCCATCCTGAACAGAGACTGACAGTATGTCTAGGTATGGAGACACACACACACGCAGCCGGCGGAGGCGCTGGGCAGACAGAACCGAACAGCTGGATTTTGTCGTTTGCTTACGGTGGCTCTGAATTGTCAAAAAACCTCTCAAACTACTGGCTGTGGATGCGAAAAACTCAGAAAATCGAACCCTATCTGAATTTTTTTATTACGGACGAAAGTTTCATAGACAGTGTGCAAGCGTGATTGACATAACGTGAGGTCGAATTTTTATTTTTTTTTACGTGCGAAAATTTCGGGTGTGAATTTCAGACTCAGTGTGCAATGGCCTTAAGCCTTGCAAGATCAGGCCAAGGAAAGTAACCACCCAAATATTGTTTAATAAGTCATGTATTAATTTGCCTTTTTACAATTAGTTTTATTATACAAAAGTGTTCAAGTCAAGCCAAAGTTGTTTATTGTACATTTTCTGCCTACAAAGAAAATCGTACTTGAATGCCTCTTCACAGACAACAGACAAGGCAGTATTGCTATACAAAAAGACATACACTGTAAAAAAAAAAAAAAATAAGTTTCCAAATTTCACCAAATTTCAACTTTTTTATCCAAGATTCAACTCATTTTTTTAAGTCAGTTTAATGTAATTTAAGTTGAAATTACTTAAAAGTTGATTGTTAATTGAAGTTAATTTTAGTCATGTATTCATGTAGCATTTATTATTTAGAATTAGCCTTTTTATATTTTAAGTTTTCATTTTAATTTTAGTTTTGTTATGTGCTTAATTTTATTATGTTGTTGTTGTTTTTACTACGTATATTTCTATGTAATTTATTTGTATTTCAGATATTGTAATTTTAGGACTTCATGTCAAACTTATTTTATTTCTGGTAGTTGCCAAGGTTTTTTAAAGTTTCAGTTTTTCATCTAATATTTGCATGTTATTTTAGCTTTATTTCAGTTAGCAAAAAAAAAAAAAAATATATAGTTTTAGTTTTAGCTAACAAAAAAAAAAACACTGTTTAATTTATTAAGGATTAATTAAGGACCCGTAAATTAAATTCTCATGCAGAAAATCCCTATCTAAAATATAAAGGCAATACATTTTCATGTATTTTCAAATTTGCTAAATATTTACTTGGTAAGTTGAACTACTAAACTTGTTAATGTATAAAACCAAATAAATGCATAAAACAATCGTGATTAATACTTTAGAATGAAATAGCAATAATGTCAATTTGGTCAATTTCTAATCAAGGCAAGTGCGTCCAATTATGGATAAAGCTTAAAGGTTAAATTGCATTTATGTTTACACAGTATTTACGTATGCAAACACATTACTCATGCAAAATCCACAAAAACAGTTACATATTCGGCCAATGAGACACTTAATTACTTAATTATAAATATAACAGAACATTGTCTTCAAAAAAAAAAAATTAATTATATGTTTAGTTGCCCCTTTCTTCTTATTTATGTCAAGATGTACAGTGACTGTAAAATAGCACTGCTAAAATTCTGAATCCAATGGAGGGAAAAACTTTGATAGCAGACAGGCTGTTCCTCTCTGAGAGGGACACATTTCCATTGCCAGTGGAGAGAGAGACAGCTGGTCCTGTCACCGAGCCCGGCCATCCTGCAGTAGGTGGTAAAAACTCCGGAGAGGGATATTTTTCCAGCTCAAGCTAATTACTGAGCCCGCATGCTCTCATCGGACTTTGAATGACATTGATGCAGAAGGCATTTAGCTTTATTGCAATTTAACAACCTGTTCGTGAGTTTTAAATACACATGTGATTTATAAAGTGGGTAAAATGTGTTTAGTTCAAATTAGTTACTAAGTTAGTTAGTACTAGTATAGCACAATTGCCAACAAACACAAGTTTAGTAGTATAGCACAAGTATTATTGCCCAACCACACTGACAAATGGCAACTTAAAGGGACAGTTCACCCGAAAATTTAATTTCTGTCCTCATTTACTCACCCTCAAGTTGTTCCAAACCGGTTTGAATGTATGTGTAACCAAACAGTTGATTTAACCACTGACTTCCATAGTATGAAAAAAAAAAAAAAAAAAAAAAAAAAAAATATATATATATATATATATATATATATACATACTATGGAAGTCAATGTGACCCATCAACTGTTTTTTGTGTTCAACAGAAGAAAGAAATGCATACAGATTTGGAGTAAATGATGACAGAATTAAAATTTTTGGGTGAACCATCCCTTTAAAATGATAGCATCTAAGTTAACCAAGGTCAAAAATATTATTTAATATTGCTGATTCAACCAAAATGCATTCATTTATACCACCAAAATTTGTATGGCTTAAATCAAGTACACAAACAGCTCTTTGAGCTCTTTAATATTTCACATTGTAGTGTGAGTATCAATGGTGACTTCAAAACAAAATCGCATGTTTCTTGTGAGATTAAACTTTAGCTGCTTATTCTAATAAAAGAACCCACTATTATTGTTACCAAAGCAACTCGGCTATGATAAAGCTCGGCTATCTGATGCCAGATGATTCCGGAGCCTCCTGCCAACAGCAACATGACACATTCAGTGGTCATTAGCCAGAGACTGCTGAGATGAATCCTGCGTCAGTATTCACCAGACACATACTACTAACTAAAGCTAGCTATGCAAAAGCCTCCAAAACCGCATTCTGTAGCACATTCTCTAACCAGAACCAAAACCTCAAGTGTGTGACTGACATGATGGAGAGATATAAAGAGAAAAGAAGTGGTGGCATGAGATGGGGAGAAATGAGAAACGCCCTGCCAGGAATTCTTCTGCCATCACTGAACCATGAGGAGCTCAGGATGCTGCAGAGACTGACCACTGAGAACAAACTGTAGTCATAGCGGTGTATTTTAAGAAAAAAACAGCATGCCATCACACCCCAAAATGAAAATCTGTTTCATCAGTAAATGACAAACAAAATGGAGTGCACCTGTACACCAAGATAAATGACCTGTCTTATCCTGTATTCTGTGTTAGGGAGTCAGTATACCGCTTGTGTCTGTATAATACTAGTATCAAAAAAGTAGTGCTAGTATGAGTATAGTTGTATAGCACTAGGGTGAACCTGATTTCACCAAGTGTTTGAATTAACTTTGTT
The DNA here is from genome assembly GCF_964197995.2 of Scardinius erythrophthalmus. Lineage (NCBI taxonomy): Eukaryota > Metazoa > Chordata > Actinopteri > Cypriniformes > Leuciscidae > Scardinius > Scardinius erythrophthalmus. Next base: position 32,512,246 of record NC_138234.1, read on the forward strand.
GATCATGGAACAACATTCTAATCAACCAATCAGATTTGAGTGACAGGTTTACAGTTCATGCCAATTTTAGTCTTACAACAAGGGTTAGGTTCTTCTACGTCCGTGTTATTCGCCCTTTGATTTTAGGGATAAGTTATGGGTAGGGATAGGGTTAGGACAAAATGTTCTTACTTACGTTGACCATAGCACTAGTACTGGTTTGTGCGCAATTCAGAAATAATGCTTTATCACAATATATCTAGCATTTTCTTTGAACTTCAGTTGGCCAGTTCAATTCAAATCCACACTTGTGAATCAAAAGAGCCAATTCTTCAATTCTGAGTATGGGTATATATCAGTATTACTACAAGCTCAAAACACCTCGGGTGATTTTGATAAAGTCAGTTAGCATGAAATTGTATGGGCCTATAAACCACCTATTTTACCTTAGGATACGAATGCATTTAGAAGCATAGACGTAAAGCCCTAATGATATCCATATAAACTGCCATTGCATTATATGCGGCATAACCTGATTCTGCATTTTCTTGCAATTTGCACGCAGAGGTGAAGCTTATTCGACCCTCCCTTCCCATCCGCTGCAACAAAATGAGGATGAAAGTATAAATAAACAGCTGAATAATGCAGAATATGAATATTATCAGCGTCTGTTGATTCCATCTGAAGGCACGAATGGCAGCAAGACCGACACGTTATTGATGACATGATATGATTTCATAATAGCGCCGCAGTTTGGAGATCGTCACAGCCTGCACTCCGAATTGTGTTGTGCGGAAAAAGATAAGACAAACAAACACAATCCCTTCCCAACAGACCCTGAGGGGAACATTAGGGCTACGAGGCATGGCGATGTACTAGTTACCGATGCTCTGGATTCAGTTTATCCACAATGTCACGTAGTTCTGCCTTAAAGTCGTAGTAACCTGGTTTGTGTTTTGCTATGTTGTTGTGCAGCAAAGTGTATCTAGATTGAGCAAATCGACTGTGGCGTTTGGCCCTACAGTATATTACACAAATTTGGAGCGTTTGACCCCAGTTCTCAAAAGGTTAAATACTCAAACAACCACCCTGTAACCTCGTGTTTGAGTTTTGCACCTTACACCATCTGGTAAACGTGGCTCCTGTAAGCTTTAATAAATGCATTTCCGAAATCATAGCATGGTATAACATGCTATGTTGACTTTAATAATGCATTGCAACCTGGCACATGCAGTGTGACAGACTGAACCTACCTTAAATTCCTCAAGTAATTATAGGAAGTCAAGTGAATTTATTTTGGCACCGGTTAAAACAGACATCCATTCCATGACCTCAAAAGCTTATTCAGCTCTTAAGAGTGGCACAGTTTCTGCCAGATTCTGCTCTTCTTCAGTCTGCTGAGCTGAGTAAAATAGTCAGACTTGGCAACATGTTGATGCGAAGCATTAAAGTTTTATAGTTTGCTTACGATTGTTTTCCCCAAGCTTCAATTCCAATACTGATCTGGATATGAACTACTCTTCTGCATTGCATTGCATGAAATGGCATAAATAAAATAATAAAACGTTTATGGATCTCATAAAACATGTAAAAGAACATGTCCAGGCTGGTGTACTGCACTCCAAAATCAAAACAAAAAAAATGAGAAATTATATTTTGCTAAACAAGCCTATTTTTTTAAGACCATACAACTTTTTGTACAATTAAGCATGTTTGCCCCTAAAATCTCATTATTGTAATGCAGACGATAATGATATGCAATTTGAGTTAAGTTTGTATACATCATTTGCTGTAGTGAAGGTCATTTATTCTGTTTTAAAGCTCCAATATGTAACAATTTTGTAATAAAATTTCCGAAAATAACTTGCACAGTGTGATATAGTTCCTCCAGTTGTGTACTTACAATATCTCAAAAGTCTCCAAAGATTTTTTTATTTCAGAGAAATTCCGATTTTAAATAACTGTCCGTCCCGGAAAAGAAATGTCGCCTCTCAGTGACGCAATGTCTGCACTATCCTTTTTTTCCGGTGTGGACCATGTGATCGGATATTCCACCACACCGGAATATCACATGGTCAAATGCGGAAGTGGTGGTTATAGCGTTATAGCCATAGACTGTATGGTTATAGCTGTTATGGATCACGATTACTCTTTGGCGAGTATTAAAGTGCCAACAAAACGAAAGCGTCCATATTCGGATACACGCAGACTGTGTGACAAACGGAGGAATAAAACCCGGATAAATATCGGCCAGGCGTTTTCGAGATGGAGAGAGCTGCGCGACAATCTTGGACTTGACAGAGAATCTGCTCTCGCGAGTGTATTGATAGACAGGTAAGCAAATAATTTTTTTTTTTTATTGGACAAGTAACGTAATAGTTACAGTAAAGATGATTTTAATAGATATGAATTACACCACATGCCTGTAATAATATAGCATAACATTTCACGTTCCTTGCAGTTCATTAATTATGATGACATAAAATAATACGATCAGACATACAGGTAATACAAAAACGAATAAATTACCTCATCCGTGACCATGATTCAGTAATTCCATTTAGATACATCACTAGATGGTGAAAACGCATTAAAAACGACATTTCCCATCGTCACCTCCTTCATAGCGTCATCAAGCTTCGCCTTTGTTATTGTTGGAAACTGCGCCCTCTTGTGGTGAAAAAATATTACATATTGGAGCTTTAAATAAAAGTCAAAAACATCATTGTATTACAGCAGGGGTGTGGTTCAGGGCTGGGAGATATGACGGTGTCAATCGATAGAGATTTGTAAATATAGTTTATCCATATGTAAATACAGTCTCAAATATACCAAAGTCAAAAATATCAAATACTAAAATACAATCAGTCTGCAATCAAAATATCAGAAATCTCAATATGACCTCAAACATTTCCCAAGGTCAAATAACTACCCACATTTTTTTTTTATATAGATTCTGAGCAACAATGCTTTTTTACACTGACCCTCTTCTAAAACTAGCTTCTAAACTAAATCAAAGAGGTTAGCATGGTGTATTATTGGTTAACCCTCTGAGGTCGACAAACGCGCCGGCGCGTTTTGCTGCATTTTCTCCACATTGTAGCACTATAAACTTAAATTTCTCCGTCATTTATGGTCATACAGAAAAAAGAAATATAAAAAAAGAATCTGTGGTATTTCTACTTTTGTATGTGTCCACTTCCAATCAAATCAAAACATTGTGCTTTTGTAAAATAAAGAAAATAAACAGTGTGTGCGTTCTGCCTCTCCGTCGCGGTGAACTTTTTTTTCTTGAGCACGTCTATAAACTGAAACAAAACTCAGCGAATACTTGTCACACATTTATGAGCCATACACCTTTATAAACATTTAAGTGTGTACTTTTAAATGATCGGATTCAAAACGAAAACAAATATTCTCTGTTTAAGTAATTTGTATAAAACCAACAAGATTTCCAGCTTCTCAAACGCTTCCTAATTATTTTTAATTCGGCCACGCCCACTCGCGCAAAAGATATTCACATGCAAATCTCCACATGGAACGCGATCGCCCTCATTACCTCAACAACAAAACACTTCACTTCACTTTTCGTCGAGTTTGAAAGACGTGCCTGAGCTTACATTGGATTTACATCAGAAGAAGAAGAACGATATGAAGACAAGAAAGATAAGGTAAGTAATTCTTACATATTAGTTTGCTATTGTTGCATAAATTTCACATTGCAGTTGAACTGTTGCTAGATATATGGTGAATATTATAATATTTAGACCCGTGTTTACTGTTACTGTGTTTGTGGATATCTGCTCAAACGTAGATAGGCTATGTATATGGTAGGCCTAACCATAATGTTTTATATTTGATCGCAATCGCGTTTTAATGTATCATATTTTTGATCGCGATCGCGTTTGAATGTATCATATTTTGGAAAAGCAAAACGCTCCAAACGGCTTCATGTTTTTACTATTATCTCATTTCATATCATCATAACGAATGGAAACATTTGAAGTAACATGATAATCAATATATTTTTCTCTAGCTTAGTTGTTACTGAAATCTTTTTGAAAATATATATAGACTGCTATATTGTTATTATTTTATGCAGCACTGCGCATAGCCTATACCTACAAGGCACAACAAACCTGGTGTTCATTATATATTGTTGGAAACATTTGTGTGAGTGTGTGTGTGTATTCTGTGAATTTTAAAAAGCAATTTTAACAAGAAAAATCTAAAATGTATTCCCAAAATCGTGCAGGCCTTTCTCTTGTTATCAGTATGTTCACTTTTTTTTTTTTCAGGGCCCAGATGCCACTGAGTCCTGCTGACTTCAACATTCACAGTACATGTCTCTGTACATGAACATGGTAAAGTGAAAATCAAACACCTTAGAAAATGAAAGGTATGTACAATGTTTTTAGCAATGGCACAAAGGTCTCTTTCTTCAATAAGTGCTTTTTTGTTGTGTATCTTTGGATTATGTTGTGTTGTAAATAAATCCAAACAATTTTAAAAGCCATTCTTTTTTAAATCTCCTCATTCTTTGTGCAAGGTTGGTCAGAATGATGGGCCCTGATAAGCTCCTAATAGGGCCATTAGGGAGGTTCTTTGTCTTTCTCAGGTGTGGAAAGCTTTCATATTAATGAGGTGATCTGCCCCTTCGCATATTGCTTTCTAACACAAAACACGTCGTAAAATTTTTCAATCAATATATTGTCTTCTCTGAATGAGCAGTCAGGGTGATTCTCACATAGTTTTAGAGCAAATATTCTAGGCTACGTGATACAATTTTCAAAAGTCTTGTGAAGAAATAATCAGTATGGGTTTCATGACCTTATTTCAGTGAGAATTTATTTTTGTATTTTCACAAACCACGCATAAATGTCATTATCTCAAAACTACAAACTTTTACATACATGCTACTGATATATTATTGTAGCAGAGTTTGTGCTGAATACAGTGTAATTAGACTTTAGCCATGAAAATGTCACAAGTAACAGAAATAACCACAAATGTCAGAGCATGTCAGAACACCTCCAGGGCCCAGAAAACAGCTCAGACCTCAGAGGGTTAATGCGTGTCCAATCAATTTGTATGTAGTGACCATCTTTCTGTCCAGTAAATACAGTTGAAGGAAATCAGAGACCGATCTAAACTCCCGCACGGTCTCAAAACTGTCCCTTTCCCCAACTGGCCACATCCCAACCTGACTACCGTCTAACTAAAACAAACCTCATTACATCATTAAAGGAAAACAGAAACTTACATAAATACATACAAATGCATACACATATAACATTTAAGCAAAATAATTTACAGGCTCCTACATACCGGCCCACTAATTGTCCATTAAAGTCGGCATGAAATCAAATTTGACCCTATTGACTTTGTTAGCGCATATTACTAGTCTTGTGGTGAACAATTAATCCGTGCAAGTTAATACACAGAAGAAAAGAAAAAAAAAGATTTCCGTGGTAATCTGAAAAGTTACTTCCGGTCTGGAATGGCGTTCCTTTTCTGATGACGTCAGTTCAACGGCTTGGGTTGAAAACGCTTAACCACTCCCCTCAAACCACTAGTCTGCCATGAGCGAGAGATGGAGAGGAGGAGCGCTAGAGTAAAACCCTGCCCTTTGTTTCACTTGGAAATACCTCACAACACTGGGAGGGAAGTCGTTTGGGACTTTAAAGGGCAATTATTACCAATTCATTTCGGACCCAAAAATGTCCATTTTCATTTTAATAGTACAGTTCATCCAAAAAGGAGAAAAAAAAAAAAAAAAAAAAAAAAGTCATTGGCTATAATGCTTTCTAGTTCTGATGGCTGGGGGCTTGGTCCTCAATGTCAGGTCACTGGCTGAGAAAAGCACATGCTCTGATCCCCAGGGGTGAAGTCGCCATCTGTGTAGCCGTCATTAAACTAATGAACCATGCTCCACAAACAAGGGAAGTAACAGAGAAACACTAAGCAGAAGATAAGTGATGTTAGCATCTTTTTTTTAAGCTTGTGTTGATTAACAATCCGTTTGTTCGGCCCTCGTGTGTAACCGTCAAACAGTTTGTACTTGTATGTTCAATTTGTCACCGATCGCAGTGCTCTGTTTTTGGCTCCAGTTTGCTTGTGCTACCGCTAAGTAGCATCAGTTACGAGATAACATTAGCACTTTGCCTGAAGTGGTCGTATTAAAGGCTTACATGAGTGCATGATTAGGTGGAGCATGAAACTCTTGGCCCCTTTGATTTGGCTTTTTCCACCACGTCTGGCAAGAGGAAAGAGCGAGCGGTCTGAGCCGCTACATGCATTTGATCTAGTAAGACGGCCAATAAATTTCACAAGAGCTGGATATTGGACTCTTGATGTGCCGAATAAGTAGGGCCTCATCTGAATGTAAATGTGCCTCCGAAATGTCCTTTCATGGGACTTGGAGACCTGTGCGGGATTGATGTAGAATTCCAGCTCTGCCAGTAGTACTGAGGGGCAAAAAAAGGCTACGATAACATCAACGGCTGTAATAAACTAACCTCTTTCAACCAGGTGATTACATTCTTCGAAGAAGTTATAAAAACTACAAGTTCTCAACTGGTTTTGCTTCCATTTTTTTTAAGATGAGGAGGTCTTTCAACCTTAGCCCGTAGTTTGAGAGACGACCTTTTTATACAACAAAAGTTATGAGAAGTGTTTGTAAAAGTTGATATGACTAGTTGTTTTGCCATCCCATGGGGTGTCCAATCCTGGTCCTGCAAAGTTTCTAGTGAACCTGAAGACCAGGGCTTACTTCACTAATATAGTCCACTGAATAAATTAATGAAAACAAGTGAGCGAATTGGGATACTGAGTGTGGGAATCTTCTGGTGGCAATTCATTCTGCATGACACTCAAATTGTATGGGAATTCTCTTGCGCAGGGATGGGGAACGTCGGTCCTGGAGGAGTTTAGCTCCAGCCCTGAAATCCCTTTTTTTTTTTATGTTGCGTTTCGTGGGTTGTTTAAGAATGTACTGTAAGGGAATATATATATTTTTTTTTATGTTTTAAAAACTATTACAGTTATGACAATGTTTTGGTGAGTTTATATATTATACATACATTTCTCATAATGTAAATATTTGCATTACATTATGAGCTCAAGGTTTTATTAAATTTTGAGAAAATTATTAAAACTTGTTTTACAATGATAATGTAATACTTATTACATTATGTGCAGTTATTACACTATGAGTTCATACAATGCGTAACAGTATTTTCTTTTATATCACTCTTGCCAAGTTCTTATTCTGAGAGATTCGCAGAGACAGCAACGTGACATTCGATATGTGCTCATTTTCATGAGTGACCATGTCTGGGGACAGATTTTTTCTAGGATATTATTCAGTAGAATTCGTTTTGAAGCCATTTTCCGTAAATTTACGAATAAGGTATTAGGATTCGTGCACATCAAACAACTTAACCACACTACTGTTGTCCTCCAGAAACAAATCCATAGTTTTAAAATCAATAATATAATTTACATATGATGGCATATACAGTACCGTGCAATATAGATATGTGGTATACATTACATATTTTGCAACCCTGACATCTGAGCATGGACACACACATCCAATAGCTTATAAATGATCTAAAAGCTGCCATTTCTACTCCTCTTTCACACCGGTATCTGTTTGGATTACATATTTCACATGTAACCTGCTAGCACCAGTATTTGTTTCCCCTCCTCGGTTTCTCCTTCCTTGCATAAGAAGCACTGCATGTTTTCAGAGCTCAACTCCCTCCGGCAGAATTTCAATGGCCTTCTCCACTGTTACGTTTCCTGCTTAGGGATCAGTGCACAGCCCTGCTGCATCTACCCAACAACACACACTTCAAAAGTAAAATCTCTCAATGTTCGCATTCTCGCTTTGATGCTGTTGCTTAATCCTGGACTGTATGGAGCAAAACCTGCAAAGATAAAACGAGACCATCGATTGGGTTCCCTTGTAAACAGCTCCATTGAAATGCCTTGAGATATGTATAGCATGTTCTCCTTTCTAGCTCATTATCCACAGCAGAGCTGAGAATATGAACATCAGCTGATAATGATATCTCTAGCATGGCTGGAGAGATCAGGAGATTTCCGCCCTTGTACACAGACACAATTAGTCAGTGTTGCTGACAAAACAGACGAGGCATAACCCAGGCTGTTGTTATGATGTGTAAGCTCGTGAAATCTGGGTTAATTAGTGGGGCTTGCTAAGAAAAGCATCACTACTGCTCATGCTCAGCTCAGGGTTAGGAATGTGGACGAACAATAATATGAGCCATAATAATAGTGATGCCTGTCTTTGTGAATACCACAAACTAGTTAATGTAAATGGTATTGCACATACCAATAATAATAATGTAAATGACTTAAACATAAATGGCAATGCACATCTAAGTCCCCAAGAAATCAAAATGTAAGTTTTTTGGTATGAATATGTTAGCCATAAGGTTATCTTTAAGCTAGTGTTCTCCAAAACAATGACAAAATAAAATATATAAGCTTTCAAAACTTACAGTCTCTCACTTCCGCCAATATGGATCAATGATTTTGATGACATCACTCTGAACTTCAGATTCTGTCCAATCAAATGCTCTCTAGAATCAGAAGCTCCGCCTCCTACATTATATACAGACACTCAACAGCTCTGGGGTGCGTTTCCCGAAAGCATCGTTGGCCAACTATGGTCGCAAGTTCCGTCGTTACCAATAGAGTTCAATGGACATTGCGATGAACTTGCGACCATGGTTGGCCAACGATGCTTTCGGGAAACGCACCCCTGGCCGGACTGTGATATAAACTAAACGCTATTGGCTATTTAACAAAAGGGGAGGAGCTGTTTGATATGCTCCTAATAAGCTCCTAATAGGGCCATTAGGGAGGTTCTTTGTCTTTCTCAGGTGTGGAAAGCTTTCATATTAATGAGATGATCCGCCCCTTCGCATATTGCTTTATCACACAAAACACGTCGTAAAATTTTTAAATCAATATATTGTCTTCTCTGAATGAGCAGTCAGGGTGATTCTCACATAGTTTTAGAGCAAATATTCTAGGCTACGTCATAGAATTTTCAAAAGTCTTGTGAAGAAATAATCAGTATGGGATTTAATGGCCTTATTTCAGTGAGAATTTTGTTTTTTTTTGTATTTTCACAAACCACGCATAAATGTCATTATCTCAAAACTACAAACTTTTACACACATGCTGCTGATATATTATTGTAGCAGAGTTTGTGCTGAATACAGTGTAATTAGACTTTAGCCATGAAAATGTCACAAGTAACAGAAATAACCACAAATGTCAGAGCATGTCAGAACACCTCCAGGGCCCAGAAAACAGCTCAGACCTCAGAGGGTTAAAGCATATTAAAAGCACCACATAAACAACATTAAAGGCTTGATTTTCACCACGGGGGACTTTAATTATTATTATTATTATTAAATCTTGGACACTCATTGTCCCTGCAATCAAACAGTTCGTTAGGGTGTGCTACTGATCAGGCTTACAATTTTCACCTGGCTTACAAAAAAAAAAAACACTGCATAATGACCTTACCGTAATGCCCTTTCAACCTCCTATAACACCATCATGGTGGCGATTTTTGTAGGAGCAACACACCACATGCTGAATCATCTGATTCAGTACATTCAGAAAGTTTGGAGCAGCTGTCTGGAGCCTTACTTGGTGTTCACAGCTCCACAGCTTCTTTGAAAGAGGTGTGACTTCACCCTCCCAGTGGCATCTTTCATAAGGTAAAATCCTCCACACTTGCAAGTGCATTTCTCGAATAAAACAAGTCATATTTCTTTTTATGGCAGCAGGAGAACCTCACAAGCTGCAGCTGCGCTAATTTTAAAACCTGACAGTGTTTCTCGACAGTGCTGGCTGACAGAAAACACATCTACAACACAAATCCTCTGGAATTCCTCTTTTTGTCTTGCTTCAGAACTTAGTCTTAATGAATGGCAGTTGAAACCTTCATCCTTGTAATTTGTCAGAAGAAGAGATGACTCAGTTAAAGGCCAAATACAATATCCGCTTTGTAGGGAAATATGTCAGACGCCGAGAGGTAAAACCACGCCGAGAAAAACTGGAGCGCTGTGACAGCTTCTTTCTCGGCTCACCTCATTTGAGGACTTCAAGGTTACGCAGATGTCCCAGACTCCAGCGCTTGTGTTCCTTCAAGTCTCAGAGCTGTAATGAGCTCATTACACACTCTCTGAAAATGTCATGGACTCGGGCTACGAGCACAGTTATATTTTTCCTTCTAGAATACCATGTGGTTGAAGGTTCTTTTCTCCAGTGCATTTGAGGCGAAACACACACAATGGACCGAGTGCTTACCCAGAATTTCAAACGTGGTTCAAATGTCACGTTTTACATTATGGTAAGATCCGTAAAAAGTCATTTGGTACAGTGTCTTTCAAAGGGTCAACTGTATGAAACAGCCATGTTCCATAAGATAAGGCCGTGTCAAGCATTCAATATCACGTTGCTAACATTTATATGAGTTACAACAATCCAAGAAAGAGGCCGATATTTCGTAAAAGGATAGTTCACCCCAAAATGATTTCAGCCTGAATGAGTTTCCTTCTTCCGTGAAACACAGTATTTCGAAACACGTCTCAGCGGGATTTTTTTGTCCATACAATAAAGGTCAAAGGGGTCCAATGTTGTTGCAGTGTGGACAAAATCATTCAATAAAATATCTTCGTTTTTGTTCTGAAGAAGAAAGTAAGTCATTCAGGTTTGGAACGACAGGTTTGGAGGCTGAGTAAATGATGACAGATTTTTATTTATGGATGAAATATCACTTTATGTAAATTGAGAAATGGAAAAAAGGGGCAACACTCACTCTTGAAGAAATCCAACCTTATTTATTAAATAAACATGTGGTATTTCAACCATTGTCAAGGCCTTCATCAGACATCATGATGATTGTTTGATGTCTAATGAAGGCCTTGTTATTGGCCAAAACGTCACAAGTTTCTTCAAGAGTGAGTGTTGAACCTTTTTCCAATTAACATGAATTTTTTTTTTTTTTTTTTGGTTGTGCCTCCTCGTGTTGGTAGAGCATCTCTTTTCAAAATTTTTTTAAATATCACTTAAAAAATTCTGATAATGGTTTATTCTAAACTTTTAACCCTAAGTGTTAAACTTAAAAAAAAAAAAAAAGCCTTAGGTGTATTTTTGAATTGTGCACTATTACATTTTTTAAAAAATATCTTAAATCTTTTATATAATATTCAACTATCAAAATTTAACCAAAACTGATATATATATATATATATATATATATATATATATATATATATATATATATATATATATATATATATATATATATATATATATATATATTATTTGAATGCAGAACTGCAATTGGTCATCATTATTGTCTTTATTGCACAAATTTACATTTATAGCCAAAATTAGAAATGTAAAGGTCATGGGTTCGATTCCCAGAGAATGTTAGAATTAATGTAAAGTCTTTTTAATTATGAAGAACTAAAGTTGACGGTAAAACTAACACAATTATTTTGTTGCCTTGCTAAAAAGTATATGTTTTGTCTCAGTACTTGTTTCATTTGGTTGTACTGTAATCCCTTGATTTTGTACATAAACCCTTCAGCTTGGCACACTTGTAACAACAGTACCTCACCACCTTAAGGACCAAATTATGTAAAGCTTTATTACACTGAAAATTAGAGGTTTTGTAGTGAAACTCCATCTCAGCCTTGGGGAATTAAACATACTGACGCAAAAACACCGTAATTAAACAGTTTGATTAAAAGTCGCAGGGACAGATGAGTAATTACGAAGTATTTTGGGAAATCTTTGAAGCTGTTGATCTCTCCCTGCTGTGGGGGAAAAGAGCTGCACGTGTGCGACATGGAAAAAGGTTGTGGTTATAGGTCACACCCCAAATTATGTCTCTATTTGTAGCAATTAAAGATTTGTCCATCACTATACACAGATGGAAATGGGCTTCTCCAGTAATTGAGGTGTAATTGCTACGTATTCACTCAGTGAAGTATTCATTGATTCGAGTGTAATCAGGTTAATGCTTGATGCCAGGTCAAGAGTTAGAGTTGAGGTTTGTGAATTTGTGCTGGGAAGTATGGAAATTATCAGTCTTGGGAGTAAGGGATGTTAAATTTCTGCTTCAAAAAGCTGAGTATTTTCCCCTCTTCCTTTAAATGTAGTTATGGCACCGGGTAAGATAAATTAAGGTACATATTCTCTGAAAACAAGTTTTATCATTATAAACCATTTTGAATTTCAGAATCATTTCATATCTTGAATCAAGTCAAGGAGACCTTGAAAAAAAAATATCACACCATATGACAGACAAAGAGATTCATTGCAGCACATTTCAACATTAGTATATGAGAGAAAATGGGGTTTTAAGCTAAGGGTGTTGGGAGTTGGCTGAAAATCATCAGAACAGAGATGATCAAACTTCATTTCGCTTCAGGCTGAGGATGGATGAACCTGCCAGTCGTACGGTATCTCTGAGGGCTCTGAGGGCATGTGTGTTTTAAATCGAGGTTAGCTGCACACACCTTGCTTGCATTGTTGTTCCACCACAGCTATTTATGAAAGAATAAATAAAGCGCATGAAAGTACTTGCCTCATTTTTGTTAGCACATTGGTCAGCTAACAATCTATTAGCATGTTCCTAAGATAACAACATGTTAGCATGTTGCTAAGCTAACAACATGTCAACACATCATTAAACTAACAATGTTACAGTGTTGCTAAGCTAACATGTTAACACACTCTAGCATGTTGCTAATTAAGCTAACACGGTGTTATTTGTCCTTCAAGTGGAATTAGAAATACCGTAGTTACGAGTTTCAGGCACATGGATGACCAAGCAAAATCATATTTACAATATACATGAGTTCCTAAGTTGTGACGTTAGAAGTGGCATGTCAATTTGAAACATCGTGGAAACGCTGATCTATGTCTTTAACGCTAAACGATGTCTTTAACAGACATCTTGGAGACGTACATGTGCTATATCTATATTCTATATATTGAGATTAGTAAGCGAACAGCATATCTGTAGAGCATGGTGTTAATCACATTTTTTTTTTTTCAAGGTGTTGATAAATCAGTGATAGAAAGATTTAGTTATTTGGGTTTATTGTACACAATGTAATTCTTTAGTTTTGTTTAGGCTACTTCCAAGTCCAAATATTTCCAACTTGAATGTGTGACATGTTGTGTTAACGAACACCCAAGGTACGAGTTTCCCAGGTGTGCTCGAAGAAAGCGTTAGTATATTGCTAAGCTAACAACATGTTAACATGTTGCTAAGCTAACATTTCTAAAAGTGGGAGGGGGTTTAATGTAATTATATAAATGTCACATGCCTGTCCTGTCTTGTGCTGCACATGGGTGTTTTGTTATTTTGGGCCATGTGCTCTTGTTATTGTCTGATCCCTCCCCCTTGTTATCTGATTATTGTTTGAGTTCATCCACCTGTTCCCTCCTGATTAGTTTCCCTTTATTAGTTCCCTCTTGTTTGCAGTCTGTGTCGGTACATTGTCTTTTGTTTCCTGTTCCCCGAGACCTGCCAGAGTGTTCTGAGTTTGTTTATTGTTTTTGTATTTACTTGGTTCTATTTTTCCCCCTCGTGGGTTTTGTTTTGCATTTTTGTTATTAAATACTTCTTTTTCTCCAGCGTTTGAGTCCTCACATTTTTGTTCTTAGTTTGCCGTGACAGAATGTACCGACCATTATGAGGACTCAGCGGAGAAGAGAGGCGCCACCAGTCTCCTGTCCGCAATGGGAGCGGATTCTCCGTTTTCAGGAGTTGGTCTCCCTCCGTCAGCAGGGGATGGAGGTGAGGGAGTTTGGTCAGAGGTTCCGTCGCGCTGCTGAAGGGCTGAACCTGGGCGAGGAGGCTTGCAGGGATCTGTTTAATTATGCGCTGGATGAACCGATGGACTGGCTGATCTGTAGGGCTTTTGACCATGTCAGCTTTGAGGCGATGGTGGAGGGTTTCATTCGCCATCGGGAGAGGATCGCCAGGGGAGTGGTCTCTGTTCCGGTGATCCAAGTTCCAGTGGACCCAGTTCCGGTGGTTCCGAAACGGAGGAGGAGAAGGAAGAACCCCTCCGTGGCTATTCCGGTGGACCCAGTTCCGGTGGACCCAGTTCCGGTCGACCCGAGTCCGGTAGACCCAGTTCCGGTGGACCCAGTTCCGGTCGACCCGAGTCCGGTGGTCCCAGTTCCGGTGGTCCCAGTTCCGGTGGTCCCAGTTCCGGTGGTCCGGGGACGGAGGAGAAAGAGAAAGGCCTCCTCAATGACCTTTCCGATGGCTCCTAACCCGGAGGCCATCCCGGAGGTGACTGCCATCCCTGACGCGTCGCCCTGGTACCTTGCCCTACCGGCCCCGCCCAAGCTGCTCGCCCTACCGGCCCCGCCCAAGCTGCTCGCCCTGCCAGCCCCGCCCAAACTGCTCGCCCTGCCGGTCCCACCCAAGCTGCTCGTCCTGCCGACACCACCCCAGCGACCAGTCACGTCTGCAGAGCCTGGGTCTTCGGACAAGATGGCCGCCACAGAGACTATTCACGTCACATCTGCCGAGCCTGTGTCTTCGGACATAATGGCCATCGCCAAACCTGTGTCTTCGGACAAGATGGACACCGCCGAGCCAGTGTCTGTTCCTGAGCCGGAGCCAGTGTCTGTTCCTGAGCCGGAGCCAGTGTCTGTTCCTGAGCCGGAGCCAGTGTCTGTTCCTGAGCCGGAGCCAGTGTCTGTTCCTGAGCCGGAGCCAGTGTCTGTTCCTGAGCCGGAGCCAGTGTCTGTTCCTGAGCCGGAGCCAGTGTCTGTTCCTGAGCCGGAGCCAGTGTCTGTTCCTGAGCCGGAGCCAGTGTCTGTTCCTGAGCCGGAGCCAGTGTCTGTTCCTGAGCCGGAGCCAGTGTCTGTTCCTGAGCCGGAGCCAGTTCCAGTGCCTGAGCCGGTGGTGCCAGTTCCAATGCCAGTTCCAGTGCCTGAGCCATTGGTGCCAGTTCCAGTGCCTGAGCCGGTGGTGCCAGTTCCAGTTCCAGTGCCTGAGCCGGTGGTGCCAGTTCCAGTGCCTGAGCCGGTGGTGCCAGTTCCAGTGCCAGTTCCAGTGCCTGAGCCGGTGGTGCCAGTTCCAGTGCCTGAGCCGTTGGTGCCAGTTCCAGTGCCAGTTCCAGTGCCTGAGCCGGTGGTGCCAGTTCCAGTGCCTGAGCCGGTGGTGCCAGTTCCAATGCCAGTTCCAGTGCCTGAGCCATTGGTGCCAGTTCCAGTGCCTGAGCCGGTGGTGCCAGTTCCAGTGCCTAAGCCGGTGGTGCCAGTTCCAGTGCCTGAGCCGGTGGTGCCAGTTCCAGTGCCAGTTCCAGTGCTTGAGCCGTTGGTGCCAGTTCCAGTGCCTGAGCCGGTGGTGCCAGTTCCAGTTCCAGTGCCTGAGCCGGTGGTGCCAGTTCCAGTGCCTGAGCCGGTGGTGCCAGTTCCAGTGCCAGTTCCAGTGCCTGAGCCGTTGGTGCCAGTTCCTGAGCCGGTGCTGTCGGTGCCAGTTCCTGAGCCGGTGCTGTCGGTGCCAGTTCCTGAGCCGGTGCTGTCGGTGCCAGTTCCTGAGTCAGTTCCTGAGCCGGTGTCGGTTCCTGTTCATGAGTCGGTGTCGGTTCCTGTTCCTGAGTCGGTGTCGGTTCCTGTGCCATGGCCGCCCGAGGGGTCGTCTCCGCCATGGCCGCCCGAGGGGTCGTCTCCGCCATGGCCGCCCGAGGGGTCGTCTCCGCCATGGCCGCCCGAGGGGTCGTCTCCGCCATGGCCGCCCGAGGGGTCGTCTCCGCCATGGCCGCCCGAGGGGTCGTCTCCGCCATGGCCGCCCGAGGGGTCGTCTCCGCCATGGCCGCCCGAGGGGTCGTCTCCGCCATGGCCGCCTGACAGATCGTCTCAGCCCTGGCTGCCTACACGATCTTCTCCGCCCTGGTCGCCCGAGGGAGAATCTCTGCCGTGGCCACCTGAAGGGTCGTCTCCGCCCTGGCCACCTGAGGGAAAGTCTCCGCCCTGGCCGCCAGATGGACTGACATTGCCGTCCTGGTCTCTCGAACCCTGTGGGCCACTCTGGTGTCACAATCATTTTGTTTCTCCCGTCCCACCCTGGTCTGTCCCTCCCGTCCCGCCCTGGTCTGTCCCTCCCGTCCCATCCCGTCCCGCCCTGGTCTGTCCGTCCCGCCCTGGTCTGTCCCTCCCGTCCCGCCCTGGTCTGTCCCTCCCGTCCCGTCTGGGTCTTATGGAGCGTCTGGTAGCCGCTCCGTAGGGAGGGGGTAATGTCACATGCCTGTCCTGTCTTGTGCTGCACATGGGTGTTTTGTTATTTTGGGCCATGTGCTCTTGTTATTGTCTGATCCCTCCCCCTTGTTATCTGATTATTGTTTGAGTTCATCCACCTGTTCCCTCCTGATTAGTTTCCCTTTATTAGTTCCCTCTTGTTTGCAGTCTGTGTCGGTACATTGTCTTTTGTTTCCTGTTCCCCGAGACCTGCCAGAGTGTTCTGAGTTTGTTTATTGTTTTTGTATTTACTTGGTTCTATTTTTCCCCCTCGTGGGTTTTGTTTTGCATTTTTGTTATTAAATACTTCTTTTTCTCCAGCGTTTGAGTCCTCACATTTTTGTTCTTAGTTTGCCGTGACAATAAATAAAAACACTTAAATGTAACAATGTTACAAATGAGTGTGTCATTTCGCAATTAAATTTCCTGATAATTCGGTCTTATTGTGATTGGTGCACTTTATCCTGAGGGAAAAAAAGTTTGTCTTTGGATGTTTACATGATAACGATGTTGTAAAAATGGAAAAGTTTTTCCTTCGTGTTTTTCGCGTACAGACGAACAACATTGTCTGAATGATCCCCGTTCATGGATCGGCGAAAACAACTAAAAACACTGTATTATCAGCCCATTCTCATCCTAGGGCGTCATATATTGACGCTTTTGACATTTCGTCTACATCGAACGCACATGGCACCCTTTAGCGTCAATATGAGACGCAGATAGATATGGGCCAGAAGGCGCCTCCTAGCGGTCTAACCCTAACCCTACCTCAGACCTAAACCTACCCATAACCGAACAAAGCTCTGTGCGTCTCATATTGACGCTAAAGGGTGCCATGTGCGTTCGATGTAGACAAAATGTCAAAAGCGTCAGTATATGATGCCCAAGGATGAGAATGCGTTGGTATTATTCATGCCAGGCCAGTAGTTGGTGATGTCACTTGTTAAGGAAACACAATGCTCTTTGCACCTTGTGACCGGTTCCTCTTATTTTTCTCCTCCCATTCAACCACCTGCCTTCATTGTTACCTAACACCCATTTTTCACAATCCAATCAATTCCTGATGGTGTAAATAAAGTCCTGCCCTACATTACATCACATTACAGAGGTAAAATGGTTTACGAACGCCATTTCATTCAACTATTAATTACAGGAGGAAAAGGAGCAGCACAAATAGGTCAATGATTCCGCCTTCATGCCTTTTTTCCACCGTTGGCGACTGTTCCTCTTTCAAGCGAGGAGAGAGACTCTGAGCCCAGAACACCACCTATTAGCCATCAACCAGCACAGCACGTCACCCATCGGTTAAATCAAAAGTGACGCAATGATCCAATCTTGTAACACAACACAAGATGTGACATTTTAATTAGCGGCAGAGCAAACTAACAAGCAGAAAAAGCATCATTCTCTTAATTCAGAATCACATAACATGTCAAGAAGCAAGCCGGAAAACAAGTGACAAGCAATTACGAAGTTGCACACAAAAAATAACAAAGAAAATTAAAGGCCCCTGACACAAAATTTCAGGTTTTCATTATTGGACACGAGGACGATATGAGTAAAGAATCAGCCTGTCATGGCTAAATTGCTGTGTTGGCTGTCTGTTTAGACATGTGATTGTTGTAGTCTTTGTTGGTAACAGTATTCAGCGTGAGACTCACGCAATTGACACTTTTTACGTATGGGGGTATTATTGTTGCAATATTCCAAATAAATAGATTAATATTCACAAATAAATGTAAAGAGATTCACAAAAATTTATCGAATTCACAAATAAATAGATTAAGATCCACAAATAAATGTAAAGAGTTTCACAAAAAAATATAAAATACACAAATAAATAAAATGAGATTTGCAAATAAATAAAATATTTACAAATGTTTTATTATTTTACAAACACAACTCTGCCTGGCATTTATTTGTGAACCGCTTTCTGTGCATTTGTAAATCGCTGCACACATTTGTGAATCGGTTCCTGTGCATTTGTGAATCCCCTCACGCATTTGTGGATTTTGAAACACTTCTAGCGTTGACGTGCAGACAGATCCACAAATAAGTAGACTCCACCCACCGCCTACTCAAGCCAATCAGATAACGGCCACATCGAGCTGGCCAATCGTAGCACGTTCTCGCTTCAACCAATCACGTTTGGCTTTACACTGGGCGATCTTGCTCTGTGCTCATTCATCATTCATCTGCATTTCAAAAAGTACTCGTAAAGGCCCATAAAATATGTTTAAAATTTGGATTTTGTTAGAATTACTCCATTAGACTGAACAGCCCTTTACATCTCGGGAACAGCGCATTATGGACGCGTCACGTTATTCAAGATAGAACAGAAAAGCATCAAGTAGCTGACTAACTGGGTTCAACCCATAAATAGCTACACGAGTTTTTAATTTGCATTGCAAGATTTTTATTTGCTACTACACGCTGATGCTGAGGCTCGTACCGTTCCATATTGGGTGGTCATTTGGGCTCATATTTGGTATTCTACATGACATTTATTTATGTCCTATTGCTATTTGTCACCGCAATTGTGCTTTAAAAGGCAAAATCGTATGTCCTGTAATTTCTTGCATCGTGTCTACCCCGTGCGAGGCTATCTATCTAGAAGAATCTATCTATCTTCTAATCTAATCTATCTTCTATCTATCTAGAAGTGCGGGGATCCGTTTACTATCAATGAATGCCCCGCGTCCAGGACACTATCACGAAATATGATTTTTCAAGTAAACAGCACTAGTCAATAAGTAGGCTACGATCAGAGCCGTAAGAGTATGATCATGCAGACATGTCTGCAGCTAAGCAGACGTCACATAGGGAATATGTGTTAACGTTTCAAACATGCTAGTTTTACATTATTTGAAACTGCTACGGCAGCAGTGAATAGATAGTGCCTATTTGCTTTTGACGCGCTGTGTCGCGCCTCTTGCCGGTGTAGAGACTGTTCATGATGCTCGGGATCTCTGATTATCATAATTCTCGGAGTGTATCCTGATGGAAATATAAAGGGAAATATAATATAAACTCCAACAATCTTTTGAAAACAGAGTGTTTTTACCACACAAACAGTTCAGCGCTACTACTGCTCCTTTCAAGGATGCAAGAATCAGTTCCCGCCCCGAGTGTAAAGCCAAACGTGATTGGTTGAAGCGAGAACGTGCTACGATTGGCCAGCTCGATGTGGCCGTTATCTGATTGGCTTGAGTAGGCGGTGGGTGGAGTCTACTTATTTGTGGATCTGTCTGCACGTCAACGCTAGAAGTGTTTCAAAATCCACAAATGCGTGAGGGGATTCACAAATGCACAGGAACTGATTCACAAATGTGTGCAGCGATTTACAAATGCACAGAAAGCGGTTCACAAATAAATGCCAGACAGAGTTGTGTTTGTAAAATAATAATACATTTGTAAATATTTTATTTATTTGCAAATCTCATTTTATTTATTTGTGTATTTTATATTTTTTTGTGAAACTCTTTACATTTATTTGTGGATCCTAATCTATTTATTTGTGAATTCGATAAATTTTTGTGAATCTCTTTACATTTATTTGTGAATATTAATCTATTTATTTGGAATATTGCAACAATAATACCCCCATATTTACACGCTCTCACGCCAACGCATCCATTTGGACCAAGAGGACACTGACACCGCGACAAACTGAATCGAAATTCAAACAATAAATACCGTTTTGGCGCTTGCAAATGTGACGTGATGTGACAGATCGTTGTAGTGCCTCAGTTCAAGCGGCACGTGAACCGATAATCTAGTTAACAAACACGAATGAACAATGGGTATGTTGAAAGAGACAGTACAACTTACCGAAATGTTTATGCCTCATACATAATTTCGATCAATCAGTGTTTTTCAACCGCGGAAAGTGGTCAATAAAACAGCTGGAGAACATAACGTTACATTTACCTCAGGAAAGTAATTTAATGACCATAGCACGTTAGTTGGCTAGAAAGAAATTGCTATAGAGAGGAGTAGCTATTTTGCTAAATATGTGCACTATATTACATATTTATTGCATTTTTACTTGTATAATTAAAATATTATAACGTTGTTATTAATAATAAAAACTGCATTATATTATTGAGTTATTTATAACCTTTACTAATAATACCAGCTGACAGTGCTCTCTCTGTATAGCATTATGTGAGTTTTTTTCTTGAGAAAAATGTACCTACTGCACCTAATATGAATCCAAATGAATCGATATTGAATCAAGATCGGAATCAAATCACAAGAATTGAACTGAAATCGTGAAATTTGTGTCAAGCTATAAAAAAAACAGTAACCTTACAGTCACTGTACCATGTAAACATTGTAACATGTTGTCACTAAACCTAGTAAAATTATGTTTAGTAACCAAGTGTTTTGCCAATCACAATACATTTATCGTGATGTTAAAAAAAAACAAAAAATTGCACCCCCCAATCCATAACCATAATCCATTTATTTTTTATAGTAATAATTACTTCTTTTTAACCTATTAATACCGAAAACTTGCATACATAGGCCTATGGAAATCCAGTAAATACATGGAACTCTGCCAACAAGACTATTCTTCTATAATATACTATCAATGAAACGTTTGCTAAATGATAAGTAACTTTGTCCATTCATTAACAGAACTTTATTATTGGTGTTGCAATCCAGTTCTCCTAACACACCTTTTCCTGAGATGTTCCTGATTCAGCATAAGGGGAATGAGGAATGTTTGGGATTGAGGAAGAATTCAGTGCATGTTCTAAGTAGCATTTACATGCATGAACGCTTTGGGGACCAAAGCACTCAACGACTTTCACAAGTTTGCCATTCTGAAGTCTGCACACACTTTCAAATAATATCATGCCACGGTAGGCAGAACAGAGCGTGCAAATTTGATAGTGAATTCAACATTTTGCTGTGCATCACAAAATTATGAAACATCACTTGGGAAAAATCCTCTCTTTGTGTAATTTCCATGAAGTGCAGTGCACTCAGGGCTTTCAATATTGCAAAACCCAAATTTGTTTCTCTCCTGGATTGACTATTTCTATGTGTGAAATGAAAGGGACCTATAAATTCTTCTGACAAGATTGTTTGAGGAACTTTTAATGAAATTCCACAGTGATCTTATTTGTGTCAGCAAGGGGTTGCAAAAAGGCGGAAATAAAATATGGATTGATTTGCAAACAGTTTTTTGATTTGTCTATTTGCAACAACTATTGTGATATAAGATGAACAACTGAAAAATAAGCACTATAGGCATATGCAGAGAGAAACACTATGGACTAAACTGGGCATTTAACTAGACAGGTGTGTCATATGAGGGCAAGGCAAAAACCATGGTAACTCATGCACTTTGGTACGTTTATATGACAACGATGTGCTTAAAAACTGAACAAATATATATATTTAGCATTTTTGAAAAGTTTCATGTACAGACGACAACGTTGCGAAAGCGATCCCTGTTCACACGGATTCGTGAAAAACACTAAACGCTGTATTATTCATGCAAGGCCAGTAGATGGCGATATCACTTTGTAAAGAAACACAATGCATCTATAGACTGAACATGTGCGCAAGATGTCACCGTTGTCATAAATTCACGTGTTTGTAGTTTACACGAAGACGATAACGGTATAATTACAAAAACTTGCACTTCGAATCCACAGTGCTTTATTAAGTCCAGAGTCAATTCAGCCGTCTACCAGGACATTTTAGAGCACTTCATGCTTCCTTCAGCAGACAAGCTTTATGGAGATGCTGACTTCGTTTTCCAACAGGACTTGGCACCTGCCCACACTGCCAAAAGAACCAAAACCTGGTTCAATGACCATGGGATTACTGTGCTTGATTGGCCAGCAAACTCGCCTGACCTGAACCCCATAGAGAATCTATGGGGCATTGCCAAGAGAAAGATGAGAGACATGAGACAGAACATGCAGAAGAGAGAAGGCCGCTATTGAAGCATCCGGGTCTTCATAACACCTCAGCAGTGCCACAGGCTGATAGCATCCATGCCACTCCACATTGAGGCAGTAATTCATGCAAAAGGGGCCCAAACCAAGTAATGTGTACATAAGCATGATTATACTTTTCAGAGGGCTGACATTTCTGTATTTAAAATCCTTTTTTTTTTTTTTTTTTGATTTCATGTAATATTCTAATTTTCTGAGATTTTGAATTTGGGGTTCTCATGAGCTGTAAGCCATAATCATCAAAATTATAACAAATAAAGGCTTGAAATATCTCACTTTGCATGAAATGAGTCTATATAATATATTAGTTTCACCTTTTAAGTTGAATTACTGAAATTAATGAACTTTTGCACGATATTCAAATTTTTCGAGTTTCACCTGTATGTATTCATAAAATAACCACTTTTTTTTGTATGTTGGTGTAAAAATGTTTTCAAATCCTCTATCCTGTCAATGAGAGGCTGGTGGGAACTATGCACTATGGTGCAAAACATTATAGCCCATTTCACCAAATAAAAAATCTAAATTGCCTTTATTGTCATGATAAGTGTTCCCTCAAAAACAATATAGATTTCATGCTGACTGTTTCACCTATGAGTCAAAATTACAATCCATCTGTTCTCAAATGCACATCATTTGAATATGTCTGTCAGAAAACAACGTACACAATACACGATAGTGTTTACAAGAAGCAGAAATCCAGCGAGTACACGCATTTCCTGGAAAAAAAACAATGTTTTGACTACGTCATCGCTTTCCGAGAAGAAGGAGAAAATGGCGACCTGAGCGGCTTCAACATGCTGTCTGTCAGAGACAATAGCGTGCATAATAAGGTATAATTTGCTCGTCACTTGCTGAAATTGAATCAGAATGATCAGGGAAATGAGTGAAATACTTCACACTGCAAACCGATTGAAAAACTTTGCGGGTTAGTGAACATCTTTCAACGTGTTGTACGTTCTATTTTGACAGAAACTTTTAATGCAAAAACTATGCATTCTGATTCTGACATTCCTGATTTGAATATTTTCAATATTCTATTCTTGACTGGTCTTTTCTTCATATTTTTAGCAATATAACTTAAATGAGTCCTTGTAGTCATCCAATTAGACTTTCGCATGTTGATGTAAGACTTGGGAACTTGACAGGTGATTTTTTATAAAATGTAGTTTGATCACTATTTTTTTCAATTGTTTAAAAGATTAAGGCAATTATCAAAGTCTGATAAAATGTTATAAAAAAATATACATTTTTACTAGATTTGTTCCATTTAATTACCCCTCAGCATATTTTGACTCCTATAGTATACAACAGCTCTGAACATGAATGAAACAAACAATTCTATCCATTGAGATTCCTAGTCAGAAAGCTCGAGACGTGAATGTTCTGAACATGCATCTTTCTAGGGAATTCTTGACCTCAGGCTGACTTTTCAGTGCATGCATATTTAGACTTCAGATCATCATTTAGGCCTAATTTATGACTCGAAACCCTCACCAGAGACTTAGTGACAATAATCAGACCAGACTAGAACCGTCTGAGACTCTACGAAACAGATGCTGATCCATAATTGATTCATGGGAGAAATGCCATCGAAAAACAAGAAAAGAATGGAGAGCTAAAAAAAAACAAAAATTGTTTTTTTAATGTCAGGATCAAATAAATAACTAATGCATAAAAAGGCAAAAAGTTCAGGTAATTTATATTTAAAAAATTCTGGCGAGATGAAAAGTGCTAGGGTTGGGTTTGTAGAAAGGCTAATTTTACAAAGTCACAAATTATAAGCCTGGTTCTGCATAGAAGGAGCCATCCAAGGACAAATGAAAAAGAAAAAAAGAACAGCAAGGGGAAAGTGCCTTGATCGCTTTAAGAGGCAAATATTGTAAAATACAGAGAAATGGCTGGCACTTGTTCATCAGGGTCGCAATTTGAACATAGATCAATTATCACATTATTAAATATTTACAGTGACATATTAATAAGTCTCTACCTTGTAATACAGGATTTCGAGGACAGAAAATAAAAACTGCAGCCAACATTATTAGGTTGTCGCTCTTTAATATTTTAAGTCTGTGACTAGTCGTCGAAACATCAATCATCAATGCCCTTTCTCACTTGTGAGAAATGCTCTGAATAGTCAAAGACGCTAAGATTTGATATTGTCTGCAGTAAGGAGCAATAAAAAAAGCTATAATAAACAGCAATATGTGCAACCTATGGATTTATAAGAATATGTTAGAGCATTTAATATGCCACAGGGGAATATTAGGGAACCCATAATTATGTAATGACGTAAAAGAATCGCGGAACCATTTTTTGCACCGCTGCATTAATATTTAAATGTTCCAAATCAATTTGATTCAAAATGATTCTGATTTTCTATCACTAATCCATATTTTTGCCTCTTTTTTTTTTACTTTTTGCTCTGCAGATTAATGTAAAAACTACCATGAAATATGTCATTGCGATTGTTTGCGAACAAAATTTCAGGATAGTAGCTTCAGTTATAGAGAAGAACTATCAAGTAACTTAATAGTCAACACAAAGAACTGGATAATGTAAAAAAGGAATGTCAATGTAACGGGGTTCAGATGTTACGGGAAGAAGGAGGCGGGAACCGGCGGACATTCAAACATATTTAATCAAAATAAAACAAATACAAAATGAAAGTAAAAGCCAGCAGCCCCTCACGGACGACTGCTGGCAACACCAAACAGAAAACAAAACACAACATCAAATAAAATCAGGCCTGTCCTCTCTCGCTCTTCACTGTCGTCGCTCCTCCTTTATGCTTCCGCTCCTCCGTGAGAGATGCGAGACCGGTGCGTCGCGCAGGTGTCGCTCATTTGCAATCACGCCACCGGCCTCGTGCCGTCCTCCCACGGCCCTCGACCTCGTCCTGCTCGCCACATACCCCCATCGCCCCTCGCAGGCCGGGGGGTACCACCGAGGCTGCGCCTACTCCCCCCCCCCCTCCCGTGGGGGGACCGATCACGGCGGCTGCGGTACCTGGGGGTATGGACAGACGAGGCGAGAGAAAAGGAGACGGAAGCATGAGGAGCGACAGAGACGAGAGAGGGGAGAGAGGAGAAACAAACAAACAAAAAAAAAAATTCTTGATCCGGTTCCCGGACACACTGCCGCTCGGTCCTCAACCAGCTGAGAGTCACTCGCGGTGCCATGCGATGGCACTGGACATCCGTTGGGGGACGGCTCGACGCTCCTCCGCCTCCTGGCGGACGGCGATGGCTCCTCCGATCGAGGGCAGCCGGCAGCGAGCCTCCCGTCCCCTGCTCCGCCCCCATCATGGCCGACGGCAACAGGCTCCGGCCCACGGCGAACGGGAGCGACTCCTCCGCTCCCTCGCGGATGGCAGCCATCCCTCCTCGACCCAGGAGGACGGCAGCGAGCTCTCCGTCCCACCAGATCTTCTTTCGATCCAGCACCATCGCCTCGGGCAGCAATCGGCGGCAGACGCTCCCTCGTGCTGCCCGACCTCCTCAGCACCGCGATACCTCCCAGCAGCGAGGGCTCTCCGACAGCGTGTCCCTCCTTCCTCCCGGGTTTCGGCACCAATGTAACGGGGTTCAGATGTTACGGGAAGAAGGAGGCGGGAACCGGCGGACATTCAAACATATTTAATCAAAATAAAACAAATACAAAATGAAAGTAAAAGCCAGCAGCCCCTCACGGACGACTGCTGGCAACACCAAACAGAAAACAAAACACAACATCAAATAAAATCAGGCCTGTCCTCTCTCGCTCTTCACTGTCGTCGCTCCTCCTTTATGCTTCCGCTCCTCCGTGAGAGATGCGAGACCGGTGCGTCGCGCAGGTGTCGCTCATTTGCAATCACGCCACCGGCCTCGTGCCGTCCTCCCACGGCCCTCGACCTCGTCCTGCTCGCCACAGTCAAACATACCGGTATGAGGGAGTACAACAAAAATTAAGTTGAATTTCTATAGTACAAAGTACAGAGTACCGGTATCTGCTGATAGACGCTACTTTCAAGCGCTACACTATTTCCTGTTTGTTTGAGCGCTTTCTGAGCATTAACGATTTCTATTTACAGCGTGCTTTTACAAGTGTTGAGCATTTCAGCCAATCGCAATCATTTCTATTGAGCACTTGAACGCAATAGCCTATCAGATTTTCTAGTCAGTAAGTTAGTGAGAATTCACCCAACATCGCTGAAAAAAAAGCTCAAGGTTTTGATTTGTTCAATGCAAGCTGAACGTACACGAATCCTTTCATTATAACCAACAAAGTGTAAACACAATGTAAGTAAGAGATTCACTGTAGAATTACCCATAAGTGGATTGACAAACGTATTTAAATGTGTGATTGAATCGGAAACTGCAATGATTGGCAGCGATAACCAACAAACGACACAAAAGGGGACAAAAAATTAAGTAGCCTACCTAATTTAACAGTTTTTGCTCTGGTACCGACTACCGAAATTTTGGTACCATGACAACCCAAATGTAAAATAGTTGACACACACAAAAAAAAGAGACTATTTAAATGTGTGCAGATTCTGCCTTGTAGAAGTCTACTTGTGATTTGTTGTCAATTTATTGTCATTTACAAAATATTTTGCTTTAAACTTTAAAATCAAGCACCAAAGTCAGCGTCATTGTAATTGGTGGACAACTTCCATGAATTTGTCCGGACTATGCAGGAGTATCATGCTCTACATAAACTAAGGAGTACGAATTCTTAGTTCATTGACACTGTAGCGTCATTGCGAATGCGAAGTAGAACACCAGTAGCTATGCCAAGGAGAAGTTTCACTTGACTAGCCGACCCCGACCAGCAACTTGGGGCAACAAGGGACGAAATGGCCTGAAGCTACGAGTCCCAGAAGCTATTAAGATCCGCTACAGAGAACAGACAGTGAAATCGTACATGTTCCAACTGGGTCAAAGTTGCTGCAAAGTTGGTTTCAACGCAAATATGCAGGGGTTTGAAAACATCCACACTGAAAATATGAGATTTCTTTGTCCATTTAAACCAGAAAACCCCAAAAGGTACAAGAATTTGAACATAAAAAAAAATATATATATAATAAGATTCTGAAAGCATGATGGATAATGTGATCATCAGGTTTAGTACATGCTCTCTTTTGAGTTGAGACATTACAATTTATTTATTTTCATTCTTTATACTCAAATTGTTTAGCTGATAATGTTTTTTATAAAGAGTTTAAAAGATCTTGAAATAACCAAACCAGATTTTTCATTCACTTTATAGTTTCATGGAGAATGGTACATCTACGTGATGCCCTACTTTCAAACCAGAAACACAATAGACTGGTTAGACTTTCAAACACATTATCCTCTGAATTGAAATGGACTTCCTGTGATCGATGGAGTTACAGCAGGGAAATCCACTCATGGTAATGGAGGAAACCCAACACTCTTGAATCAGTGAGTGGGATGACATGTTCATGTCAAAGTAATATTCATCCAGACAACACCCAGTCTAAAGATGTAATGCAGATGTAGGAGAATATTTGACAATCTTTCAACCAATATTTCCCATAACATTTCATACATTTAGAAATGTGATCTGTAAAATTAAATATATTTATTTATTTTGAAGTTCTGGGGTAGAGTTATTGGGGTTCTTTTTTTTTTCAGTTTAGCATCACCGAATTGCAAAAATAAAGATTGCTTTCAGACAGGCTTCCTAAATGCTGCCATTGGTCGAACAAACAGAGAGCCCCACCCACACTATTGGCTCAGTCGTGTTGTTGTTGTCAGAAGGGATAATCAAACCGAACTGCTAAAATAATGATTGTCAGGCAGAATACTCTAACAAACAGCACAAATAATGATTGTTTTCAAACAGGTTTCCTAATCGCTGCCATTGGTTGAACAGTGAGCCCTGCCCAAAACTCACACTATTGGTTCAGCCAGTGTTGCTGTTGACAGGCAGGACACTCAAAAAAAAAAAAAAAAAAACGCAATGTTTTGAAAGTTCAATGGATTTCACATTGTTCAGGGAAATCAACCTACGCATGGCTTATTTAGTCATCTCTGAACATTAAACTGGGATAAGAACGATTTTAACATTGATAACATTACACATATCACCTTTAAAACCTTGCAACTCTGTCTCAGAAAACATTTTTAGAGAGGGTGTTTTGCCACCTCAGGCACAACAGGTTCCTCAAAGGCCCGTGACGAAGAACAGACAAGAAATGTGCTGCCCTCTGTAGCACAAGCGCATCAATAGATGCTCTGAACGGCCTCCCCTCAGGGGCAGAAGAGAAAAGAGGCAAACAAACGAGTGAGAAACTTTGAGAACGTTATAGAACAAGGATGGTGACACATCAGTAAGTCAGTATATAAATAACTGGTAGACAGTGGAACACAGAATTTCATAAGATGGTGAAGGACATAGACAGGACAAACACAGAAGTGACGTGTAATGAATTTCATGAAGGTTAACCAAGCGTGAGAAGCCTCCCAAAAACATGACCAGAAAGGAAGAGAGGTTCATGTCGGTCAATTCAACATCCATGACAAAACAGTTTTAGTCAGTAAATAAATAAATAAATGTTATATATTAGCAGCTGTCTAAAGAAAAGATCTCCTCTGAGTCATACAAAGTCAAATTTATGACATACAAAGTCAAATTTATGAGATAAAAAAGTCAAAATTATGACTTAAAAAATAAAAATGACAAGATACTAAATTGAAATTATGACTCGTCATAATTATGATATAAAAAAGACCAAAAAAGTCACAATTCTGACAAGTCAATGATTTGAGATTTTATGTCCCAATTAGAATGTCCATTTCGACTTCTTATCTTGTGACTTTCTGTCATAATTTTAATTTAATCTCAATTTCTATTTATATTTAAGTCATCATTTTGACTTAGTATTTCATAATTTCGACTTTTTATCTTGTAACTATGACTTTGTCATAATTTAAGTCATGATTTTAACTTTTAAATCTCAATTTTGACATAATGTTGACTTTAAGTCAATTTCAACTTGAATCATGATTTCAATTTAGTATGTCAATTTTTAATTTTAATCATATTATTATGACTTTGTCATTATTTATATTTTTTTAGAAGTTCAACATAATGTTGACTTTAAGTCATAATTACTTTTTATATCAAATATGATTTACCAGGGCATGATTTTGTCCCCCCTTACGTGACAGAAATTGACCTCCATTGTAAATAACAGATTAAAACAAATTTACAAAATGCATTATACAGTGTGATGATGCATTAATGGATTTATAATGTCAACATTTAGATTCTTGTAGATAAATGTATTGTTTGTTTATATCTGCATTCATACAATATTCTTATTCCCTTTGTAATTAATGAAGTCATTGATGTTCAAGCAATTAATGACTCAAAATATGCATCATAGCATATTATGAGGTAGGTAGATATACTCGCCCTACTGATTTAGTTCAAGTACACTGAAAACTGCTCCCAAAATGCACTGCAAATGCAAAACAAATGACAGTGTGGTGCCACTTTGTCTCTCTAAAATGTTAGACCCCTTACTGATTAAAAAAAGTACCTAATGTGAAGAAAAAACAAAGAGAATTAGCATAAAAGCAACAATTTGCAGTCAACAATACTGGATTGTCAAAAGCAATCACCCAAATATGAACCAACACAGTGTTTTGCAACAAGAATACCACACTGAAATGAAAAACCAGGTGTGCGTTTGAAATCCACTTTACATCCAAAAGACAAAAATGTCCCACTATGACTGCGATTAACTGCACCATGCATGTTGTTCAAACCATTGCATAGAGTTATCCACTTCCCTAGGTACAATATTACCATGGTAACATGATCTAGCACAATTACCCTCAGTCACGTGAACCAGATTTACAGAGCAGTGGAAAAGCCTGAGCGCAGAACTGGGTTGTCAAGTATTTCACTTTTGGAAAATGAGAAATGTATGCCTCACTCTGCTGAGTAGTCTCATTAAAAGAGAGAAGATTGTGTTTTTCATCAAACATATTGCATTATTGATTTTAAAAGGAATAGTTCATCCAAAAAATGAAAATCAACCTTTTGCTCCAAATCCATATGCTAGTTTTATTAGTATTTCATCCAGTGGAACACATAAAAGAGAAATTCATAAGAATCTTCACACTCTTCAGAGCTACTCTAGTGGCTGAAATATTGGTTTTTTTTACCTTTTTTATTGTTTCCGAAGTCTACAATGCTTCTAGTGTGGACAGACTCAAGCTGTTGTGACATGTTATAGGTTGTGTCTGTTGTAATCTGTGTTTGTGAATCAGGTGTTAATACAATTAATTCTTAGTGAAGAATGATTTCCAATCTCAGCCAGATTCCCTCCAAAATGAAAAGGCTTCCACTGGCTGTTCATGTAGCTGTACGTAATCTATAATCTTTGGAATTTGCTCCAAATTGAGCGAGTGATTCCCATCACTGCATTTTTATCTGGACTGCTGGTCATTAGACTCTGCCTGCAGTTCTCGATATGCCCTGACATAATGCAGATGATCATTATTAGCCCTGACCAACTCCCCAAGACCCCAACCAATCACACGCCCGGTCAAGCATCCCAATCAGTCCGGGTCAAGATGAGCGGCCAGAACTGGAGAGGAAAGAGGAAATTGCAGCCTCTTCTTACGAGGCTTCATTTCTAAAGCGCAGATCGAGAGGGATAACACTAAGTGGCAGCTCGGTCAACTGTATTCATATAGCCTAACAGTACTTGGGGAAAATCACTTACCACTTAGCCCCTTTCGCCAACAGAGCAGAAGTGTTCAAGTGGAATGAGTGTGTCAATCAACGAGACTTCGAACATTTGATGTGAATTCATGCAACACAACTCCCATGAGCAAGGGACCTGGTGTATTAGTAACATATGCTAATAAGCTACTACGGACACTGTTACAATTTTAATAATATTTAAAAGTGACCCACTTTAGCATGGGTTACTGATTCCATGAGATCTTAATTTTAGACGCTAGCGAAAAGTCTTGACGGTTACAACCACTGACAAAAGGCCAATTAAACTAGTCTAGCTTAAATAATGCAGACATGCCCTGTACGAATGAGTCAGTGTGAGTACCAGTACCAAAAAACCTTATAACATCTTTGAAATCATCAGCATGAAATAAAAAATAATACTAATTACTATCTTAAAACATATTCCAGTGCTAATTATCCTCTGGAGCAACTTTCCTTCTTCAGAGTCTACAATACCTAGACAGCACTACTTGTTAGCATTGTCATCCGAGTAAACAGAAAAAAAAAGATCTAATTCCTAATGAAACCTCCACTAGAATATAATTAAAAATGGTTGGAGGATCCTGTTGTGGAGCAAGAAACACACACACACCCAGAGCAGTGGGCAGCCATTTTGCTGTGGTGCCTGGGGAACAATTGGGGGTTAGGTGCCTTGCTCAAGGGAACCGTAGTCATTTCCTGCCGGGATTGGGATTCGAACTTTGGGTTCCAGTCTGACTCTCTAACCCAGTGGTCTCAAACTCAATTCATAGAGGGCCACAGCTCTGCACAGTTTATCTTCAACCAGCTCCAACTTACAACTGCAAGGAGGTTTCTAGTAATCCTGAAGACCTTAATTAGCTGGATCAGGTGTGTTTGATTAGGATTGGAGCAAACCTGTGTAGAGCTGTGGCCCTGTAGTAAGTGAATTTGAGACCACTGCTCTAAAGCCGAGCGTACACGGTGCGAGTTCAGACCAGGTTCGGACACTCGGGAGGTCGTGAGATATTGCACACGTTGCAAGTCAGTTTAACTGATAATCGCGTCAAAGCAGCTGGTACACGGCACGACTGTCCTGCACGAATTTTATCCCGAGCCGGGAGCAATCACGTGAGCTTTCGCGCTAAACACAGAGACCGTCAATGTTGCATGATGCAGGCAAAGCTTCAGATAGAAAAATGACAGAAATGTGTGTGCAAATGATTTGCTGAAAAGCAGAGAACAGTATTCCTTTCAACATAAAAACTTAAGAGAGAGAGAGAGAGAAAGAGAGAGAGAGAGACATAGGTGTGTGTGTGTGTGTGTGTGTGTGTGTGTGTGTGTGTGTGTGTGTGTGTGTGTGTGACAGTGTATGTGCACACTGTATGGTTGCTGCCACTGAGGTATAGCCCCATCGACGTGGTTGTGTATGATTTGGCAATAGGGGACAGCTGGTGAAAATCGGGCCGACTCCCCGAATTTTTTAAACATGTTTAAAAATTATCGGGAGGTCGGGGAGGTGCTCATAACATGCTCGGCTCGGCTCGTAATTCCTCTCACACGCTGCGAGCCGCGACCATGCGAGCATCACCGATTCCACTCGATTTCTCCCGAGTGAAAAAAATCCTCTTCGAGCTCGTAAAAACAGCAAAAATCACACCGTATACGCCCGCCTTGACCATTAGGCCACAACTGCCCAATGGTTCCAATCAATACAAGATGGATGAAGTCAAGTCTCATCGATTTGTTTATATTTTTACTTACGTTGTGGGAAAAGGTGCTATTTTCATTCAGTTTAACCTGTTAACCTTTGCCAGTGCGCCCGCGCACTGAAGCGGTTTTTTTTTTATTTAGTTCAAATTTACTATCAGATTTAATGTTATGCCTTGACAAACTATACATCATTAAAAAGATATAATACTCAAGTTTCAGTATTTGACCACTATTGTATTCTGAGAAACTTATAGCGACAGTTATTTCTAAATTTCTGTCAGGAGTTATGAAATGAAAAAATGAGTCGATACCTTTAATATGAATTATGACCGTCAGCCGCTTTCATTCATAAAAAAACTCCCGTGCTGTCGTCATGACAGCGATACACAAAACAACGTCCCTCAGGGCTTTTAGCTCAAAAATGTGCAGATTTGGAGAAATATTGATAGATTCTCATAGGTTTACATCAGATTTCTATTGACAGGAATAATATTTATTGAATTTATACCCAAATGCGTCGATGTAATCTTTATGAGCGTTTGGCACTCTCATTTACTGGGTTTTCAATTCATACCAGAAGCCTGAGGGCGCTATAAGCACAATAATAACCCATATATGGGACATGAAGAAGAGCCATAATCATGTGACATTCCAGGACGTCACTGATACCAGAGATACACACAAAGCTAACAAGAGATAGCGCTGTATCATGCAGATACAGATATTTTGAAGACAATAAACATGATTGCAATGATATTCGAGTTACCTGTGTTTTTCAAGCCACGCCAGGTATTTTAATAATAATAGATTATATGTATAATGTAATGCTAATCTATAGACCATCATTGTGCAGAATATGATCAAATAGTATATTTTCTGTCAGATTTTTTTTATCTGATGTCAAATTAGATCACAGAAGATTATTTAAAACACTTCACTTGCGTTTTAAAGTAAGTTTGAAGCACAAACATGGTTTTAATCTCATAAATTGTCATGTATTGATGGTGTGCTAAGCTAACATGCTAGCTAGCTCTAGGTGCTTCTATCTTGAAAAAAAATGAACTAAATACAGAGTTTTAGACTTATCATCTTCAGATTTTAAACATAAAATGTTTAGACATGTGGCTTTAGCTGTAGTGCATTTCTAGATTGCTACAGGGTCAACTTCAATTTTATTTTCATGAAGATGTTTCATAAAAATAAATTTCTAATAACTTTACAAAACTTTAAAGCTATTTATAAAAAAAAAAATCATTATGACAATAATTAATTCTACATTTACAATAAACTGCCAGGTGTCAGCTTTCAAATGAGATCATACTTGTGCTTTTAGTGCAAAGGGTTCATGAACTGTATCTGCTTCAGTGTGGGTATGTCATTTCTGGGGATTTTTCAAAAGTGGGCTTGCAGCTTAACAGGTTAACTGGAAATGTCCAGTTACGCAATAACTGTTTAAATCCAACTTTGCGAATATAATAAATTAGAATATCGCATAAAACAATTGTGAATAAACCACCGTTTCCATCGCAGATTGAGACCAAAATCATCACTTCCTAGGAAATTAGTGCAAAATAGATGTAATAAAAATAGAAGTTGCTTCAATCAGGGAAGCCACTGTGGCTCTTGTAATCTACTTCATAAATGACTTGCGACTCAGAGTGCGCAGACAAAACGCAATAAACACTGACATGTTATCTTGCGTTCTGATGCCTGGTGTTTGTAAATGCAATTGTGTGAGACGCTTCTGGGAGGGAATTATATCAAAACATTTTGATTATAGTCTCTGGCTAATCTCAGAAAAATAGGAACAAATGCTGTCACTGGGACGGCACCCTTTCAAAAAGGTCCTAATATGTACACTTTAGGTACTAATATGCACCTTTTAGGGGTAAATAAGGTACAAAACTGAACCTTTTGAAAGGTGTTTCACATTGACTTTAAGCCTTTCAATTTACATTTTCTTCCATTGACATGTTTTTCAGGTTCATTCACAGCAACTTATACAAATTCATTCCTCTGAGGTTGTTTGAAACGTCACAATATGTAAGTGAAATGCAAGAGACATGCTATGTTGACCCTTTAGGGGCTGTTTGGACAGACCACGACGTTCTCCAGAACTCTGCCGCGCTGCCAACACACGGTGCCCATTCCGATTGCACATCTCTTCTGGACAACCCAAATCCAAGAACACCTGGGGCGCCACTCTTGTCTCCTGGTGCCAGCCTCTGCCTCTCTCATCCCATCTTTCCACTTGACTTCTTCGCCTTTGGACATATATGTCAAGAGTATGTCAAGAGTACCATTCACTTTTTACCAGCAAAACTGCCACCTAGGGCTGTGCTTAAGAATGTTACACCAACCTACTGAGCCAACGGTGAGGAACAAATTATAATGTCGATTCTTTCAGACAAGGTGAGGATTAGGTTGTGGACTGAGTAATAGTTTGTGGATTTGGATGGAAGACAGGTGGGATGAATAGATGCAACGGTTGCAGAGGGAAAAGCGGGAGACTGTTATTTAGTAAGTGACCTCAAACTGCCATAACTGGTTTTCCAATTTACTGGAATCGTAACGGTAGGCTTCTCATACTGTGACTACTAGAAGAAAATTTAAGTCTTAAGTACAGGTCATTCACAGGTCACGCAACACTTTTTTTTTTCAAATCATTTCCGAGCCTTTTTTGAACTGGGAACGGGGAGTTTTAAACACATGCTGCCAAAAAGAAAGCAGTTTTTGCCTTCACAAAATAGCTTTGTTCTGGCACAATAATATCTGGCGTAGAGATATACTACGGTTCTGTTCCAACATAGCCTGCCTTCCGATGTGAAAACTCTTCCAAAGGGTTCCTTGTTTTGGCTAAATTCTTCGAGGTAGTATACAAATCTGTAAAAAATATGTTAATATGAAGGATTTTTCACAGGTGTTTACCCATATTTTGAATGGCAGTGGTCATTCATTGGGGCAATAAAGCCCTCCGTACACCTACCCCAAACCTTATACTTTTTTTTTTTATTATTATTAAACACTAGTTAGCCTTTCCAATATAAAATGTGATGGGAAAAGGGAGAAGAGCAAGTTTCGGCAAAAGGTGGATTAGAACTTAGGTCGATAGCGGCAACAGTCACTTCCACGCATACTCCCTACGCCATTGAGGCTGTTGCGTGGCAGGCAATTTTTATTTTATTTTGTGTGGCCCAACCAGACATTGGTGGGCGAAGCAGTTAGTGTAAATAGCCAACAAGACGGGCTAATATCAACTAAAAATTTACTGGTTCATTTCTGCCAGGACATTATCTGTTTTTTCTTTTTGTTTGGCAAAATCATTTTGTCAGAAAAATATCTTAATCAAGTAGTGTTTTGTTCTTTCCTCTTATTTAACATATTCATAAATACAAAATAGTTTCCTCATATTTTGATGGTTTAATCGAACTTGTAGGGTCATTAAAAACTAATATCCCCACCAGACATCAATTTTGACCACTACTGTACACTGTAAAAACTTACCAGGACTTTACAGGATTGATGAGTATTATTTTAATAAATCACTGTAGTCAGATATTTACAGTGAAATCAATGCCTGCTAGGTCATTTTCTTATGAATTACTGTTAATCAACAACAAAATGATGCTGACATCTGCTCTTGTTCTTTTTCGATCCCACTCATTTTTCCCCCCTTCACTGTCAGCTCTGAAATCTTCAAGTTTTTTTACCCAGCTGTCAAGACAGATATTGCCAGAGTCTCATTTCTGCAGTTTATAGTTATGAGAAGAATGTTTCAGATTTTGGCTAAATTATGTATTTTCATTATTGAGGGTTCAGTTTCACACAGATCACAAAGCAGTCAACACAATCTCATTGGAAAACCTATTTACAAGTTGGCGATTTCATAAGAATTTGTGCGATGTGAATTGTACGAAAACTGTTTTCCTAATAGATTTCATTATTAGTAAAGCAGGTTCTTAATGTACAGTATGGAATACGGAACATACAGTATATCATTATCTTGAAGAGTCAATATGATCTATGAGAAGAATTAAAAATAAATCTCAGTACTTCTAGAACAGTGGACCCAAGAGCACTCTGAAAAATCCAATAATACAAAAGGAAATATGCTACACTCCGTTAGAATTAAAGAAAGTAAATCAAATTATCCCCTTTAAGCCCAGTTAAACATCCTGCTTTGAATGGTGCCAGCTGAAAACTTTTCACCATATTTCCTGTGGGGCTGTAAAGCTGAATTAGTCCTTAGCTCATGTCTGTTGTTAACCTTAAAGATTTGACTGGAGTTGAATATAAATTGCCACAAAGAGCTTCTCAAACCATAAGCTGATTATTCAGCAAAGCAAAATGCTCACTTCAATTCACTTTCCTGCAAAGGAAATGACATATCTGTTGTTTTAATGGCGGTAAATGCAAAAATAAATGCTTAAATCACAGCACCCTTCCGGTTCTAGACAGTGCTATACTATGGCGAGCTGTCTTATTTACAATGTTTCAAAGATAAAAGTGGACATTGGGTAATTCTTTAAGTTAATGTTAGGAGAAGCGAGGCACCATAAAGTCATCTAACATCAGTCTCGCCGCGCCAATCGACCAAACAAAACCCCATTGACGAGGGGTTAGAACTTGACAGACGATGCCAATAAACAACATACCATCTATATAGCAGCATTAGACTAATTTATGCTAGCAACTCAAGTGAGCAACACTGTCATTAAAGACATAGCATGTGATGTATGGCAC
Organism: Scardinius erythrophthalmus; assembly: GCF_964197995.2. Taxonomy (NCBI): domain Eukaryota; kingdom Metazoa; phylum Chordata; class Actinopteri; order Cypriniformes; family Leuciscidae; genus Scardinius; species Scardinius erythrophthalmus. The sequence continues at coordinate 32,549,715 of NC_138234.1, forward strand.
AATCTGCATTGCATGCTACTTTAGAATGAGACTGGCTCTAACGGTACCTTTTGTGTCATTTGGTTTTCAAAAAATATTTCAAGTGGAACAGTTTGCAGGCATATTAAATGACCTGTTAAATATATAGTGTGTAAATGAAGATGTTATTCGTGAGAGTACACCCTTCAATATGATTTCAATGGTGAGGGTAAACAAATAATTAAATCTTCATGAGGGGAGAGATGCTGTCCGTTTCAAAACCTTGGCTTGATGCTGCTTCTCAAGCTCTCAAGCTGCTTCTGATGATTTACTTCTCTTACAAATGCTGTGAGAAAGTTGAGACGTGTTAGCTATTCTATGCATAGCTGTCTTTGTGACGGGTAATCCATTTGTTTATAATGGTCTTTTCGGTTTTGACAGGGCTAAATTAATTACCGTTTGATCTGAATGTGGGACATAATTAGAACCCTCTTAAAGCTGCAGCCAACCCTCACATCCCTTCTGCCAAAAGGGATCATCCTGCTCTGTAATTAAACTTCAGCTCATCTGTCAGAGAGTCGATGTTTTCGTTACTAGAACTAAAAGAGCAGCAGGTATGCTAGCCTACTTTGTTTAGAGTAAAGTGGTTTAATTTAGCACAAAGGTGTGTGTGTGTGTGTGTGTGTGTGTGTGTGTGTGTGTGTGTGTGTGTGTGTGTGTGTGTGTGTGTGTGTGTGTGTGTGTGTGTGTGTGTGTGTGTGTGTGTGTGTGTTTAATGTAAAATGCTTAGAAAAGCTTTATTGATAAAGGGTTAGTTCAGTCACCATTTACATTCATGTCGTTCCAAAACCGTAAGACGTTCATCTTCGGAACACAAATAAAGATATTTTTAATGAAATCTGAGATATTTCTGTCCCTCCATTGACAGCTATGCAACTACCGCTTTGATGCTTCAAAAAGTTCATAAAGAGAACATAAAGAGAAAAAATTAGGCTTTTATTAACATAGAAACATTGATCAGCAAACATCGGGTCAACCTGCTTGACGTGTGAGAAAAACCTTCATTGGTTCTTGCAGAAGCTCAAACGTGCTGCGTAACACGAGAATGAACCTCATTGGTTCTTGCTGAAGCTCAAACGTGCTGCGTAACACGAGAATGAACCTCATTGGTTCTTGCAGAAGCTCAAACGTGCTGCGTAACACGAGAATAAACCTCATTGGTTCTTGCAGAAGCTCAAACGTGCTGCGTAACACGAAAATGAACCTCATTGGTTCTTGCTGAAGCTCAAACGTGCTGCGTAACACAATAATGAACCTCATTGGTTCTTGCTGAAGCTCAAACGTGCTGCGTAACACGAGAATGAACCTCATTGGTTCTTGCAGAAGCTCAAACGTGCTGCGTAACACGAGAATGAACCTCATTGGTTCTTGCAGAAGCTCAAACGTGCTGCGTAACACTAGAATGAACCTCATTGGTTCTTGCAGAAGCTCAAACGTGCTGCGTAACACGAGAATGAACCTCATTGGTTCTTGCAGAAGCTCAAACGTGCTGCGTAACACTAGAATGAACCTCATTGGTTCTTGCTGAAGCTCAAACGTGCTGCGTAACACGAGAATGAACCTCATTGGTTCTTGCAGAAGCTCAAACGTGCTGCGTAACACGAGAATGAACCTCATTGGTTCTTGCAGAAGCTCAAACGTGCTGCGTAACACGAGAATAAACCTCATTGGTTCTTGCTGAAGCTCAAACGTGCTGCGTAACACGAGAATGAACCTCATTGGTTCTTGCTGAAGCTCAAACGTGCTGCGTAACACGAGAATAAACCTCATTGGTTCTTGCTGAAGCTCAAACGTGCTGCGTAACACGAGAATAAACCTCATTGGTTCTTGCTGAAGCTCAAACGTGCTGCGTAACACGAGAATAAACCTCATTGGTTCTTGCTGAAGCTCAAACGTGCTGCGTAACACGAGAATGAACCTCATTGGTTCTTGCTGAAGCTCAAACGTGCTGCGTAACACGAGAATAAACCTCATTGGTTCTTGCTGAAGCTCAAACGTGCTGCGTAACACGAGAACGAACCTCATTGGTTCTTGCAGAAGCTCAAACGAGCTGCGTAACACGAGAACGAACCTCATTGGTTCTTGCTGAAGCTCAAACGTGCAGCGTAACACGAGAATAAACCTCATTGGTTCTTGCTGAAGCTCAAATGTGCTGCGTAACACGAGAATAAACCTCATTGGTTCTTGCTGAAGCTCAAACGTGCTGCGTAACACGAGAATGAACCTCATTGGTTCTTGCTGAAACTCAAACGTGCTGCGTAACACGAGAATGAACCTCATTGGTTCTTGCTGAAGCTCAAACGTGCTGCGTAACACGAGAATGAATCTCATTGGTTCTTTCTAAAGCTCAAACATGCTGCGTAACATGAGAATGAACCTCATTGGTTCTTGCACATCAAGCGAACATGCTTGAGCTTCTGTTTACCAGAACTGATGTGTGGGTTGATGACGTGAATAAAAGCCTAAATTAAATCTATTCATTATATCAGAAAATTTGTCATATCACTAAACCGCTCAATTCATATGGATTAGTTTTAGGATCACTTTATGAACTTTTTGAAGTGTCAAACGTGGTTACTTTGATGATCAATGGACAGAAATCTCTCAGATTTGATTTAAAATATCTTAATTTGTGTTTGGAAGATGAGCAAAAGTCTAACAGGTTTGGAATGACATGAAGGTGAGTAAATGATGACAGAATTTCTGCACATTTCAGTGAGTGAAAAAGGATATTGAAGGGAATTAACATAAATCAAATCCCACAATTGCACTACGCTACAAAAGCGAACTAAGCTGTCTAAACAAGCAGGAATGTAAGAGATATATTCTCATCGTTTCTGGTCAGTAGACATTGGCAGTAAACAGCTTATGGGAAACCATGCAAGACGTTTCCAGCAAGCGTGCCTTGAAGTGAATCTCTGCTGTTGCACAGACGGGAAACTCTCAAAGCTGCCTCCTTCCCACAACTGACAAGGTTCTGAGCAAGTCAAATGAAACTTGCTGATCCAAGAAAGTCCCTCAAATGACTGGCTGAGTGGTCAGCTCAGTTTCACTTGACTTCCTCACGTCCTTCTACTGTAATTAGTAACAACATTCAAATAACCACTTTGAATATAAATTAGTGTCATATAAAGGTTCCAAAAAGCCAGAGAACAACCATTTGGGTTCCCCAAAGAACCTTTCACTGAACAGTTCTTAAAAAAAAATAAAAAAAACGTCTTAATTTGAAGAACATGTTAATAATCCAAAGAGCGTTTTTTCCACTATAAAAAAAACAACATTTTGTGCAATGGAGAGGTTCCATAAATGTTAAAGGTTTTTCATAGATGCCAATAAAGAACCTTTATTTTTTTTTAAAGTGTAGAATGGGGAAATCATAAAAGCTTCACACATTTTGGGTCCCCGTCTCTGTCTGCTTTGCTCCTTTGCCTGTCTTGAAACCTTTATCTCGGAAATGGTTTTGCTATGCGTTTTGATCCAGACTGAACTTACTGGAGAACAGACATGGTTAGTTGATGTTTTGGAGGTCTCTACTACACCATATCCCCTATGCGCTCCATGAAATAAGGCTGCAAGACCTGCCATTCTTGTTCACTTGAACATGAAGGGCCTGTCGGGGCTACACGCATCCAATAATAAAAAGACTGACTGAACCCGTTGCTCACTCAGTTCTGTTCACCTTCGTGACGAGTATGAACCGGTATGAATTCTACAGAACACAAAAAAATGGCTCTTTACCATAAAATGAAAGCATATTGTCAGCATATCTCCAGAAAAGTAGTCCATATGACTAAATTCCATTTCTTATTGAAGACATGCAAAAGCTTTGTGTGAAAAACAGATTGAAGTTATTGACAATCTTCCCCTTCAGCCCTTTGTGCAACACATGGGGCCAGATTTACTGACAGCTTGCACCAGCGTTAAAAAACTACTGTCAGGATTTACTAAAGACACGCAGTGAAAAATTAGCGCTAAAAAGGCGTGAACAGGGTGATTTTTGCAACTGACTTGCATATACATTTGTAGGAGTTTCCTTTTCAAATGAAGTATTTATGGGAGAGTGTTTAAATGAATCATGCAAGGTGATTTACTAAGGTTTGCGCAAGTCAATTTAATGGTATTTCCGCCATTTTCAACGCTCAAAGATAGCATGTATTTTTGCACCTGTGTCGTTAGTAGATCACACGCAGCTGATTATCATGTGAATTTGCACTGATCTTGATGGACTGCGTTGGTCATTATGGTCAAATGATCCGGCTGCGTCTGTGTTCTTTAATGTGCACATTATCAGTAGATCAGGAGCAGAACTTTCAACTCCCATTGGATCTTTTATTGAATTGCGGTCTCACGCTAATTTGCCCTGTTTAGTAAATCTGGCCCATTGAGTTTAAATATGTACATGTGCAAATGGTCACAATATGCTTTCATTGTAATGAAAAGAGCAGCATGGATTTTGAGAAGAAAGTCATGCAGGTTTGGAACAACATGAGGATGGATAAATAACAGAATTTCTGTATGATCAAGTTCCCCTGTGGAGAAAATCAAGCTTTTAATGTTGTTTATTTGTATATGTGGTGTTTTTAATATAATTGAAAACAAACCATGTGTAAATTCATAAGTAAACACCATTGCTGAGTATTTTCTCCTTAAAACTGCAATGATCTAAAGATGCGGTTTGAAATCACTGGTGTTTCTGACGTCACATACTACCTTGTAACCAATCACGTCAACGTGTGACCAAGCATCTGGACGAAACAAATGTGGACAATTTTTTGGGGATAAAACAAAACAAGACAAAAAAATGGGCCAAAACAAGCCCAGCAAAGATAACTCAAAACAAGCCATATCAAATCAAATGGATAAAACAAAAAGTAAAAATACATAAAAAAAAAAATAATTTAAAAAAAAGTCAGTTCATTTTTAGGTACAAATTATTGTATTATTATTATTATTATTAATTATCTTTCTTTAGGATATCACAGGGACTAAAGTAACTGTTGTTTGTTTCATACACAGTTCTAAATAAAAGTCCATAAATGAAAAGTAGAATGTTTTGCACTTGAGTCTAAAATTCCACTCATACTAGTGAAAGCATAGGACTCTCTGGGCTCAAACACCTATATTCTCCATTCATTTTATCCAATCGAAAAATCGATTGAGATTCAGGAACCTCTCTGATTGGTAGATCTCACATCGGATCCCGGCAGGTCATAATACACTCAATTCTACCATTATATTTAGCATTACAACATTACAAAATTTTTTTTTACATGATGATGAATTGCATTTTAAGTAATTAACCTCAAAATCATCATTCAAATCAGCAAGAGAGCGATTAGTGCCAACACTCATGGAAAGAATGTGTTTTAGTTTGGTTGATAATGTATTTGCAGTGCGTTTCTCTTCGCAAGACACAAATAACTTTTGTTTAATGAATTCATCAAGTGCACGAAAAGAAAAACTGCACTCTTGATAAACTAACTAAGGTTACATAAAACATAAATCGGCGCCTATTCAGAGCTTAATTGTCATCAAATGTCCTCACTTCATACATAATAAAAGAAAATATACCACTATGCATCAATGTCACACTCACGGTGCAAACCCTCCACACTAATGTGTCACACTTGAAAATCATCAGTAACCTCAATGTGAAGCAAAGAACTTATTAGCAACATCTAATCTATCTGCAACAATCTGAAGTGATCTCCACTAAATAACCAGCATTGAAGTACTCTTGGTTAGCATTCTGTAGTCTTCTGATATGAGAGTGATAGATCATTCAGACAAATTATTCCTTCTCATGTTGAGGTAATGGCAATACAAATTAATCAGTTGCACTCGATGTGATAAATGTCAACGAAGTCTGCGGGGAGCTGAAGTATCTATTGATTGGAGAGAAGAAATTATTTCAATAATTACTGGTATGTATATCATTGACGCTTCCTAAATGAGAAAAAAAAGATCCGCGCTCATAATGATTTATGGCAGCTCGCCCAGCGGGACTCTCTCATTTAACGAGCTCCGAGATGAGCCAATGGCAGACGTGCTTTATGACATCAACCGAGGATTTTTCCTGGCTTCATGCTGAGCAACTTCAGACAGGCATTGAACAGGAGATAAGAGACAGCGTTGGGAGTAACTTAAAGCTCATCTTCAACTGGCAATATACCAAACTAATGTGATTATGAAGTTCGGAATTAAGATTAGCGGAATGGCTGATGAGATGCCGCGTATAAAAATACCTGCCTCGTGGGATGTGTTGAAGAAATGAGGGGTGACATGATACTCCAACACAAATGGATTCGGTACATGTTAGTGTATGAAGATGCCTCCTGGTTGCAGACCTGCTGCCAAGGCAACATGTCATATCTAATTCATCCAGAACAAATTCAGATGAGCTTTAGAGGAAATATGTTTAACATATATATATATATATATATATATATATATATATATATATATATATATATATATATATACACTATATACGTGAGTATTCCATTAGATAAATAAAAAATATGTTTTTGTGAAATATACTTCACAAAATAAAGTACTGTGAAAATACCTTGATGGTATAATATGGCAATATCACAGTACTCAATGACTACCATACTTTCATGTGAGTATTTTTAATGACATATATTTCTGTAATGACAACTGGCATGGTAATGGATATGACAATGATATACTTGGTCGTAGCGGCACAGATCTGCTATGCTGCTGCTGAGCAAGTATGGACTTGCTACGGCCAGTACTTACACGACACACTGCTGTGAGCAAGTAAGACGTGCTGTTCCCCGTATTACCCGTAGCAGATCTATACCGGTGGAGCTGGGGAAGATGGAGGGTTTCTGAAAGTGCACTGCAAACTGCTACAGCAAATGCTGAGCAGTATTTGAGGGATGCGCAGCGAGCTCATTGGCTACTGATACAGCAGGAACCAATCAGCTGTGCCCTATTGAGAATGATGAGATTGCAAACAGTTTTAGTTAAGGACCTATTAGCCTGCGCCATCTAGAGTTTCATGACAGAACTTTGTATTAATACTATGTGTCTTATAATGCAATTTTTTATTTTTATTTTTTTCATTCAATCAAATCCGTTATGCTTTGTGCTTCGTGAATGAGGCCTATTGAGAGTAGCATATCATTTGGTAACACATTTCCAGGTAATGCCTTATAACTTCAGCCAACATGATATTAATTATCATTATTATCGATCAAACATATTACCTGAACTAATACAAGATCCTTTCAAAAGTAATTGAACAAATTTAATATTGCATAACAAAAAGTTGCAATTTGGCAAAGCTGCAGTCAGGTTTTTGGCAGGCGCAGGCGTACACAAGCGGCCAATACTGATAAATAGGCTGGGATTTCTCACGCTGAAAAGAAGCCAACCCTCGAGGGAGGAGTAGCCAATCGGAAGCCAAAGGATGGAGACGGCTGATAAAAAAAGAGAGCAAAGAGGTTATCAGAGCACAATGACCTCCAGGTGGGCCGAGTCTTCCATCAGCGTGTGCCGCCATGCCAGGCCCTTCCTTCCCTGGCACTACTGTCCTAACAAGATTTGTGGGTGGCCTAAACTCCAAAATACTCTGTTTATAGAGCTCTTGGGTGTTGATCATCTGATGCAATAAAAGCTCCTTATGTGGAAAAAATAGAGACTTTTATGAAATACACTTCACAAAAGATAAATACCTTGATGGTATCCGATGACAATACCATGGTACTCAAAAGCAATGTTTCCATCCACCTATTTTTATGCAAATTTTGGGATATCGCATAAATAAATAATAAAAAAAACGCTGGATGGAAATGCCAAGATGCGCATAAAATCTAAAAATGTGCACAAACATATGCACTCAATTGAGGTGGATGATTTTTTCAGAGAAGATATGCGCATAAACTACGATGGAAACACATTGGAAACACATGTGAGATTTTGCCTCAACAGAGGATGTGATTGGAAAACTAACCAGTTGACCACTTTCCTTTTTACAGCATCTCAAATGTTCGGTTGGTCATTCTGAAATGCCTGATTCAAAGTCCGTCATCAAAGTGATTTGTTTTATTCCCTCCCAGAAGTGTCTCACACGATTGTGTTCCCAAACACCAGGAATCCGAACGTTTTATGTGATATTCCAATTATTCCAACTTTGGATGGAAACATAGCTAGTGACTACCATATTGATGTACATGGTATTTACATTGCCACCAAGGTGTTCTGGATCCACCTTGAAGTCTCTAAGGTATATTGATTTACATTTTCAGTGTTTTAAACCCGCTAATAATAATTACAGTAATACTAGGAAGAAATGCCATTTTAAGGCTTGCTTCTCACTGGTTAAAAAAAAAAATCTGTGCTGAAGAATTCCTGGGTTTGTAGGTTATGGCTTCTGTGAGAAATGAGTCCCACAGCACTGATATTTTTAGACTTCTGTCACTGTGGCTGTTGTCACTTTTATGTTGGTGGCCTAAGAGTGAGTGATAGCAAACATATACTGTATTTACTAGAGCTCAAGGCAGCAAACCTCCTGGGCCAGCACACCAGCGAGACGTCAGAGAAATCAATAGTCACTGACAGACTATGGAGAATCATTATGACAAGAAGCGTCCTGTTATTCCGGAGTCATTTTAGTCATTGTTTTAATGGCGAAACACCGATGTTTCTGTATTTCAATCCATAAAAATAACACTGCTTCTGATTCCAGATGCAAATGAACGTGTCAATAATTAATTTTAATATTAAAGTCAACATGAAATACATTTGCAACCCATTTCACTTCTGTAATGCGAGACATTTACAATTTATTTTCTTCTTTACCATATGACAATAATTAAGGGGATCGTTACCACTTCAGAATGAGTAGCCTACATAAATAAATAATTACAAATTTATATCTCACAATGTCAGTTTAAATCTTAAAATGCGACTTTAAATGATAACTTTTTATCTCGCAAAAGCAAATTTATCTCATAATTGTGACATTTGTTGCAATTTCAACTTTATTTTGCGCAATGTGGCTTTATAACCAACAATGTGACTTTTGGGCTGTTTACACAACACTTTTTTCAACTAAAAATGCTAAACTTTGTATGCGTTTTGGCCATTCATGTACATGATGACAGCGTTTTGGGGGCCTAAAAATGCTACATTTTGAAAGTGGGATTGAAAGTGCAAGTTTTTGAAAACGATACCGTTTTCATCTCCGTGTAAACTAAAAAAACGTGAATTTGTGAAAACGATGATGTCATGCGAATGCGTATTACGTGTTCAGTCTATAGGTACGTAGTGTTTCTTTACAAAGTGACATCGCCATCTACTGGCCTGGCATGAATAATACAGCATTTTTAGTCATTTTCGCAGATCCATGACAACGGTGTCGTCTGTACATGAAAAATGCGAAGGAAAAACTTTTCCATTGTTAGTACATCGTTGTCATGTAAACATAAACTTCTGCAAATATGCTTCACATTTGAATTTCAAAGATGTCGTTATGCAATTTCGACTATACCTCAGAATATGACTTTATACCTAACAACGTGACTTTTTCTTGCAATTTCATTTTAGTTTATTGTTAATACAACTTTATGTCTCACGATGAGAGTTTAAATCTACGAGTGAAACTTTTTAGCAAGTAATTTTATGTGCCGATGCTTCACATTCGAAGTTCGATGATGCCATTACGTAATTTGCGACTTTATATCTCACAATGTGACTTTTTTAGGTGGAAACAAGCTTCTTTACATTAAGACTAGTAATGTTTATTTAGAAAATCTATGAGGTCAATTTTAATTTCATGTTGAATTCAAATCCAAAAGCCTATGACTTGACATACACTTGCCATGGCCATGTCCTGAACTGTACTTCCCCTCACTTTCCTGCTAAAAACAAACTATAAACCACTAAATCAATGGCATATCTACGCTCCATCAGAACCAAATGAAATTTGGACCTGTAGCGTCACAAGTGTTTTGAGTCAAAATATGTTGAAATTGCTTGTATGCCTCATGAATTGTGTCAGAGTGCATTGCCCTCCTCACATCAACTCTCACCACCGCATCTCTCATCGCACTCGGGAAAAGCTTGCGGCCAACAGAGATGCTTTGTGAAATCCCAGCCCTGGAGCATATAAAAGCTCAGAGCAAGTGTGAGGCCACAGGGAAATAAGCAAACACTTTTCTGAAAGGATGCAGGTGGCTAGCGGGCCGCAACATGGGCTTTTAAATTTGTTTCTTAATGCTCACAACTGAGGGTCTGTGGCACAGGCCGGCTGGCATAATGTCCCATGCGTATGGGTGTATTTCCGTAAATACTTTATAAACAGTCTATGAAGGGCAAAAAGTCAAGCTCTAAGAACAGATCTGTGAGGTCTGCTGAAACCGCTCTAGCCATTAGCCGTGTGGTAGGAAGCTGGAGGAAAGTGACATAAATATTGCAGTTTCACATGTGAGTGCATGTAGCTAATGCCATTTACTGTAAAATTATTAATGCAACAACACATGAGCGACTATTAAATCCATGTCTACATTTTGTGAGCTCTTGTAGTGCATAGAGCGCATCGGTCCATATTTAGTTTTTATAAAACTAAAGGGTTGTGAACGCTTCATGTAAACTCACGATAACCACACACACTCACAAGTACCCAAAAGATGTCTAACATGAATAATACCTCAATGTTCATTTAGTTCTTAGTTTAGGGCTTTAAATACTGTAAAGATCCAACACAATCTCATGACAGTTTAGCATTTTGGTGAATTGGTGACAAATTGGTGGCAATTCGCTTATCCCCCCCCCAATAAGCTTACTCTTACAAATGTTTAGGGGTGGGGTTAGGGGTGGACCTTCATGCTTGCTTTTTTCCTAATAATTTAACGTTTTTGTACGTTTTACATTGTACAAATTCATACGAAATTGCCACCTCTTAAACGGACAGTATGGCATTTTTCGCCACTAGGGGTCGCTAACCTATTTACAATAACAAAGGTGTAGATTGATGACGCAACATTTGCTAAGAATTATGGATCTTGTCGTCAACCAGGGGCGTCACTAGGCCCTTTTTAGGGGGGCTTCAGCTAAAATAATGATCTAATAATGTTTATGGATGACTGAATACATCGATGTTTTTATCATGACTGTGATATGAAGCAGTTCAGGATTGCTAAGAGACAGCTATCAGCTCCACACGCGACGCGAGTCCCGCGGATATAAAAGGAATATGGACATTTCATTATACCAAACTACACGCAGAATTACTACTCACAGGTCAGTTTATTACACAAATTAAACTTGTGAGATAACACTGTTCCACTTGGTCTAACATTACACTATCACACTAAACTACATTTGAGTATGTTTATCTTTATGTGTTAGTTTGTCTGTATGAGACTAGCAGTAAGCTAGTTCAACATAAGAATAACATACAGATCATATTCTGACATTTTATCATTGTTGAACTATATAACATTGATTAGTTTTATGTAAATGTGCTCACCTGTTAATAAAGTACAGGAGCGGTCGAAGTCTCGGACGTGGAGCTCTCATTTATATACTGTCTATGGGAGCTCTCGGCATCTCGAAAACACCGCGAGATATTGAATCTCGTTTTAGTTCTCCTTTTTTATCCAAAGTCTGCTTGCCATGGTCCATAATGTTTGAACGAAAACAACAACAGCGTGCAAACAGACATTGCAAACTACACAGTTGTCCGCGTCAGTCGCTTTGGTTACTATCAGACGGCTCTGGTTCAGCACGAGCGGAAACCAGGGACAGCGCGGATATGACGCCATTGGCGGCGACAAAACGGAAATAAAGAAACGGGACATTTCTCGAATTAAATTACAAATTTCTCCTGGTTTGAAAGTTGTTGGAAACAGTCGGGATAATGTAAGTACACAACTAAAAAATATATATAACATAGGCTAGATATAGTGATTTGTGCTATTTTTAAAGCAAAAAAGTTACATATTGTGCCTTTAACATAGTTACGATTTTGGTCGGTAAATAGCTTTATGTCAAGATACTAAAGAACAATTTGACTTGGAATTGTTCTTGGAAAATTCTGTATCCTGTTTGTTTTTCTTTATTTTACAGAAGCACAACGTTTTGCTGTGATTGTGAGTTTACACAAATAAAAGTTCGTTTCAAATGACGTATTACTCTTAATCTATTTGACCAAAAATGAGTTAGTATTTTGAGTAGCTTCAGCTGTTACCAGGAAAAAATAAAAGCGATCGCGCCGGCACCTCCATGTCGCGGGTGCTACAGTATACTTCAGCTTCCACACTCCACACAAACATGTGCTCCTAATAATAGTGCACATTTATCTAGGTTAAAGTTAGAGCGAGCGGTAGGCCTGTAACGATAACTACATTTTGTTGGGCGATATATTGTCCCAGAAATAATTGCGCTAAATTATATTATTGTCATTTTAAAACCATTTTATGCCACGGAATCATAATATAACAGCATAATAATGCAGGTAGGCTTACACACTTTTAAATGGCAATGAAGTTTGAATTCTTAAAAATATTTAGATAATGGAAGTGCTGTCAAAAAATGTTACATCCTACATGAAAAAACCTTGAAAACATAAAAAACATTTTATAACTAAAAGTGCACAAGTAGGGGGAAAAACACACACCTGCAAATGCATAGAAGGCACTTATATGGAGTTTTTCCTTCTACAGATTTTTCTCTGACCTTCTTTTCAAAGTAAAGTAAGGCTGCACAATATTGCTGAAAAACACAAACCCTACTTTGCAGTCAGATGTCCATATGAACAAAGGCACAGATTCCTCAACAGGCCATATCTGCTAATAAAACTATTTTTCTATAAAACACTACTTGTGTTTTTTAAAAGTTTAACTTCTTTTAACTTTATGATTATGACGCCACATTATAAACAAGAGGCTGCAAAGACAAACATGTCCGTTTACATTGAAAAACAATGGAAAACGCGCAGTGGGATGCAAAAAAAAAAAACGTGTTCTCTGTGAAAATGAGCTAGACTCTCGCGACTGCCGCATGCCGTGTGAAACGGCATTAACACTAGCAGTGGACTGTGGTTTTAAATGTAGATTTATTCTTCCAAACTGTCTGTAGTTTTCAGGAAAACACTATAACACCTCAAGTGATGCCTTCTTTTCACTTGCCCGCTCTGGGGTGCGTTTCCCGTACAGCGACGTAACTCGATGCTTCACTACCATAGTACGATGCATCTTTGAAGAAATCAACTAGCTAGTCGCGACTGTTTCCCGAAACCATATTGTCGCAAAGTGGTCGTTCAACCACTTTGGTTTATGACGTCACGCAGGTGGTGGAGTAATAACTACTCTTAATGAAACTGAGATCGAAATAATGCTAGATGTTTTGATATAAATTACAGACATGACATCTGAGGACTATTTTTAATTTTTCTCAGTTATTTCACTTTATTTCAATCATAGGCTCGTTCTTACATAGTAGAGCACGTTCGCACATGCGCAGTCTTTAAAACTCTTGACAAACTCAAAGACGTAACTGACATTTGTATGTATTCTAAATAAAAGACACAGGTTGTACCAGAGCTGCCAACTCTCACGCATTCACCATGAAACTCACGCAATTAACACTTTTCACACGCTCTCACGCCACACATCCATTTTCTCACGCACAGAAAAATCGCGAAGCAAAGAGGACAAGGAGACCGACAGACTAGACAGATCAGGTTAATTATGATATAAAAAAAATCTCAGAGTCAGCTCTCAGATTCTGTCAATTTTATTACGAAATTCAAACAATAAATACTGTTTCGGCGTTTGTAAATGTGACGTGACATATTCCTAGCGGCACGTGAACTGATCATCTCTACTAGCTAATAGTAAATAAACACGAATGATGTTAAAAGAAACAGTAGGCTACAACTTACCGAAATGTATATTCCTCATACATAATATCGATCAATCAGTGTTTTTCAACCGTGGAAAGGGGTCAATAAAACATCTGGAGAACAATTATGTCACATAACATTTACCTCAGGAAAGCCATTTGATGGCCATAATATAGGCTATAGCACGTTAGTTGGCTAGAAAAAAAGAGCTATAGAGAGTATTTTGCTAAATATGTGTACTATATTACATATTTATTATATTTCTACTTGTATCATTAAATAAAGTTGTTATTATAATAAAAAACGCATTATATTTAATTTGAGTTATTTTAACCTTAAATAATACTACCAGGTGATAGGGCTCTCTGTATGTTTACAGCATTAGGTGAGTTTTTTTTTTTCTTGAGAAAAATTAACGCCTATCTTGTGTACCTAATATTTATCCAAATTAGTCAATATTAAATCAAATCACAAGAATTGAACTGAATTGAAATCCTGAAATTTGTTTCAAGCAATAATAAAAAAAAAAACGTAGCTTAGCCTACCAGAAATTGTACCATATAAGCATTGTAACATGTTGTCACTAAACCTAATAAAATTCAGTTTAGTTACTAAAATGTTACTACGGATGTTTGTGAATGTTCGTTAGAACGACGGATTCAGGAAACACCGACTTATTGAACTATGCTGATAACGACGTAACTTGCGACCATAGTTGGCTAACGATGCTTTCAGGAAACGCACCCCTGTGTAGAAGAAGCTGCCATAGCCTCGCTTTCGCCTCTGTAATGGAGAGCAGACGAGATAACAGAGGGATCGGAAAAATGTAAACATAATGGGCAATATTTTACGTCACCAAAAATTATCGAGGTCATATACGTATATCGTGTGATAAGTCGATATATGGATTACCACAAGGACCCGCCGTTAACGATCTGTCCCTTTCGGACTGCGCCACTTGGAGAGGATTTTTTTTTCCTTCGACTACCCGACTAATAAAATTGGTCGACAAACGTTTAGTCAACTATTAGGGGGGCAGCTCTAGTTGACATAGGCTAATGGAAGTCAACTGGACAAGTCACTTCCCTGATAGCACAAGTACATCTCGAAGACGTCTATTTGATGTCTGCAAGATGTTGTTTTTTTTTTTTTTTTTTTAATGGTTGCTCATCAGGAATAGGATGTTTCCTGTTAGATGTCATATAGACATTTAGAAGATGTCTTTAAGATGTTTAAGATTTAGAATGCATGTAAAACGTTTATCAGATGTTTTTACACAGCAGATGATTTTCAGATTAACAGATCTTTAGCAGACATTTTACAGATGTACCTGTGCTATTCTTTTTTGTATTATGTTTGATAAATTGTCATTAGTAGTAGGAATACTGTTCTAAGTGGTTTAATTTTTAGTTAATTATTGAGGTACATTTAACTGTTATTTTAAATGTAATAAGTAATTTTCTTGATTCATTGTGAATATTATGTAAAGTTTACAGGGCTTACCAACTTTACGTGGTCATGATAGGATGTAAGGATGCAATTTATGGCGATAAAATTCCCATGCCAATCGCATGTGTATGATCCCAAAGCTTTGTCATTTAAAGCAATGGTACAGCGTGCACGTCGACAAATTACAGTACCCTGTGCATTAAAAAGTGAAGCCGAGATGTCCTGAACAAGCGTCAATATGTGACGAGCTGGGAGTAAGAATGTGTTGAATACGCAGGTGCACACTAATGTCATGTTAACATATATAAAGTCTTGTGGCTATACTTTTATTATGTTGCCCCATTTACTTCCATTCTCAGTGTCTTACTGTAACCACAATTTTTGCTTGTGTTTACAAGTGAAAATTATTGACAGCAAACCGCAAATAGACCTTGTAATGAACCTGTAACGTTCAAGTTTCACCACCCAGATTTGATGCTTAGAGATCTTAAACTACCCGTGTATAAGACCAAAAGAGAACCTTGGAAAATAGAGCAAAAAATGATGGAGAAGAATGAGGTTTGCATTATCCTAGTAGACCAGTGGGATGTCATTAGCTGTGTTTATCTCTGATGCAGAACATAGATAAGGCTGAATAATCCTCTCACATCATTACAGGCAACTGTATAGACTGTTACTGTTTTAATTGCTGTATCAGTGATCACAGACTTCAGAACCAAGGGGCGGGACGCAATTATCACTTCATATGCCATATTTGGACACGTTTACGTTTTGGATACTGCAAGTAGTTCATTTAAGTCCCTACAAGGATTGATTTTGATAAATTAGGCTGGGGATTGTACATATTCTCGTTTGTGGTTTATTGTACATTCCAAATAATTTGTTCTCAGATCTTTTACATGCTCCCGGTGCATCTGCCAAAATGCACGAGTTAAGATCATCTGACTGAATTAGATAATCTAAGTTTCTAATGTTGTGGGAACAGAGAAGGAAATAGAACATTTCTTTCAATGCAGGAATGGTGGGTAACCTAACACAGCATCCAGTTTATTGTATGGAATCTATAGAGTGGTCTGCCTCCAGAAAGCTGAATTTAATAATAATGATAATAATAATACAAAACATTGGAGAGAAAAACACTGAGAAATACAGAGCAAAATGTTAATTCTGTACTCTATTGAATTATATTTTAATTCTATGGCATCAAAATGTGTTATTTAATATAATATACATAGCAAGGATGCCAATAAAGAACTTGAAATTGAAGATTAATTAAGATATGCATAAGCATTTATATGTTGTATTGCATATTAATACAATTTTAATACTAAATACGATTAGAAATTAGAAATAGAATATAATATATTGACGCATTGGTAATCTAGAATAGAATAGAATAGAATAGAATAGAATAGAATAGTATAGAATAGAATAGAATAGAATAGAAGCGTTGGTAATATTGATTGCATCAAGCAAACTTGCCAGTAAATATCTTTGAAATTAAAAATGAATAGAGAGCGAAAGACAAAGAAACCTGTTAAAAAGCCTCTCTGCCTGTGCGAAGAGTCGATGCCTGATCGATTCATTGATTTTGGCTAACAACCTCCTCTGGCTACACAAATGATTTACAAACGCATAATGCTTTTACACACTAACAACTCATTATATTGTACTGTGTTATGCAGTGAGGTGTTTTAAATGATTACGCGTTGCTGTAAATCAGATGTCATCATGTAATCAATCATACGGGTTGAAATTACATGAAAGCATGACGCAAAGTCTCATTCCAGCACATGTGGTATTGGCTACTATTGGGCACTTCAGCTCAGACTCACCTGGAACAGTCGCAGTATATTAGCGACCATGATGGACACTGAACTCGCCGAAGCCCCTATGACTCCAATCACCTTTTCGGGTTTGACAAACACCGGGGGCTCGCCGTTCGTACACCTCACATCCGACGTGTCTTTCTGTATGAGAGCTTGCACAAAAGTAAGCGACTGCTCCAAAGCGTACGTGTCTCGCGAACATGTGTCTAAAACCCGAGCACCTAAAGTGATGTTGGGCAAAAGCTCGTCGTCACTGTTGATTTGGTCCAAGGCGTAAAGCATCGCCTCCAACCGGTGTATCCCGTTCTCCTTCTTGATATCTCCACACGGTTCCCCGGAGACCCCACGGGCATGGACCGGGAAAAGGCCACCCAGGGTCAAATCTCCCTCAATTCTGATGGAATGAGGAGCGTAAATTTCCTGCGAAAGTGTCACATCCACAAGCGCTTGAATTATCCAAAAAACCCGCCATGGAAAGCAAGCCATGGTCTCCTTGTCGTTAGGAAACAGAAAAAAGGCACTTTTCACAGTATTTACAGGTAAACAAAAACAGATTTGATCTTAATAACGACCATAGACCTTATCAAAGTAAGATTGATGTGGGAATACGTTGAGGTTTTCTCCAAAAACACCGCGCAAGAAAGATGCGTTATTCCTTGGGAAAGTGCGCATCGTATGGCGACGCTTGTTGCTTAGATATTCTGCATTATTTCTTTTAACAAAGAAAAAGACAGGAAAACAAACTAAAATGCATACAGTACCTTTCAATAATGATTAGTCATTAAATCAGACACACTTCCACGCAAAACGGGTTAAAGTGCAGCGATATTCGACTAAAAAGCGTCCAATCCACGCTGATGTAATTACGCCGCTGTAAAACCATCTCGACTGAGTTGTAACCGATGTATTTTTTTAAAAGAAATAAAGGCGGCAAAAAGTTTTCGTTCTGAATAACGCGTTGCGTATAACGGTCAGGGGAAAATGTTGCCGAAAATCGATGTCAGGTGAGATATCCGTAACATCCTCCCGTCGAGGACTTCGCGGAGGCTTTTCGCTCGCAGCAGGTTCTGCTTATTACATTTGAGAGAAAGAAAGAAAGCTTAGGCGATAATACGTCTTTTGGTCTTGCAAAAATCCTCACAAGAGACAGGAAGACAGCCCGCGAGTCTCCTCCTCTCTCTTTCGCTCTCCCTCTCCCTCTCCCTCTCTCTCTCTCTCTCCACCCAGAATCAAATATGGATTTGTCAAATGACTCAACGCACGATCGATGTCGTGTTACTCATCCTGGTCAGCCCTCAAAAAAAATACGCTTCTGTGTGACGCGAATAATAAAGCCACATAGTCATTAAAGACAACGATTAATCGTCAAGGGAGTGATGTTGCAGTGGAGGTTTCCTACATAAGTTTCAACCTCCGTTCAAATGCAGGTTTAACGTTAAGATATTCAACATATTTGTTATAAGGAAAGAAGGCTTCTCAAACGTTTAACCATATTTGAATAAACTCCTCGGTCAGTCTGCTTGTGTTCTGACAAAACGGCATTCCGCACAACATTATTTCATTGATGTGGGTTTATATGGAATATGTTTCAACTCTAGGGACTCCCGTTGTTTTTCCTGTTGAATGCAGCGACTGTGGCTGACAGAGGAAATGAATTCTGTCAGCATCAATTCATGATTTTACAGCCCCACTCTCTCTCTCTCTCTCTCTCTCTCTCTCTCTCTCTCTCTCTCTCTCTCTCTCTCTCTCTCTCTCTCTCTCATATATATATATATATATATATATATATATATATATATATATATATATATATATATATACATATATATACAATGGAAAGAATATCTTTGGTTTCTGATTATCTTGCTCATTCTTGAAGGCACTCCTATAAAGGTCCCCTTCCAAACCGTCTGGAGATTTGCCATTGAAAATATTTTTGTCCTGACTTTTTTTGCTGAATGTTCCAAGAATATTGCAGAGTACTACTTATAATACAAGTATTTGAAAACACAGAGAACAGTGTGGCGAATTGTATAGCTGGACAAGCTAAATTGGACATTTGGAAGAACTGTAGAATGGCTGAGGAGGTTTTATCAGAATTATGTGTGAATGGTGCGTACTCAATGTGTTTAACTGGGGATGTCTGATGGTAAATTGTAATATTTTTATGGTTTTGAGATTTGTTTTGCACATGCACACACTGTAGCACTGCATCGGTAGAATATATTGTATTGCAAAGTCTATCTCTCTGTCTCTCTCTCACACACGCACACACACACACTTGTCATTCTATTATGGTAGGGAAGTTCCAGTGACTTAAATTGTTTTTATATTGAACTAATGATGCGAACACACGCACGTCATGTTCTGTTTCCTAAACCAAACCCTCACAAACCTTTAAGCATTTTCATTGTGACATTACTTATCTTTATTACTTAGTATTTTTTTGTATTATTTTTTTCCTCACAAGGGTAGTTGGCTAGTCCTTAAAATGTAATTTGAGTGATTTTTTTTTCTACCCTTGTGGGGACATTTGGTCCAGATATATCATAGATTATTTAAACTGTAGTTTTTACATATATCATGGAATAATCTGTTATACTATCATTAACTTAGCTGCTTAAAAAAATACAGTAACGCTTTAATTTAAGGTGACATAGTTACACATTACTACATGTACTATAGTAATAACAGTAAATGATAAACAATTACAAGTAACAAACCCTAAACCATAACCTAACTTTAACTGTAACTCTATGGTAAGTGTAGTTAATTAATATTACTCAGTACTTATTTAAGTATGTAACTACATCACCTTAAAATTAAGGGTTACACTTTATTTTAAGGTGACATTGTTACAGTGTAATTAAGTAATATTAACAGCATGTACTTACTATAGGGTTAAGGTAGGACTGGTTTGGTTGAGGGTTCGTTGCTTGTAATTATGCATAATTTACTGTGATTTATATGGTGAGTAGCCTACATGTAACATAATGACACTGTAAAATAAAGTGTTACCAAAATAAATTGTAACCAAAAATGCTGTATTGACAATCTACAGGGAATCACCATTGATAAGAATAACAAAACGAAAATACGACTAACCCCATAATGTTAACTAATGAACTTTATGTAAATAAAATTGTATTTGCTTTATTTGTGAATCATTCAACATCTCTCATGGGAATTTGTAACTATTTTACATTTTTGCGAAGAGGTGGCTAAACTGTGTGCATTTGTACAGTCTCATGTGAACATATCCATACTAACTTATTACACCCCACAGGTGGTTAGGTTTAGGGGTTGACCTTCATGCTTTCTTTTTTCAAAAAATTCAATTTTTGTACAAATCGCCACCTCGTTGTGTCATGAGATCCATTTTAATTTTGAGGAAATTCCCAAAGAATGCCTTTGCCAGATTTAGCACACTTCTGGGGACGCCTTTGTCTTCCAACAACCAATTGACAAGTTGTAGTCCACACTAAATTAATTTTGTAGACCAGTGAATGCGTGTGCCAAGGACTGAGGCGAAAAGTTAATTCCCGAAAGGGACAGACGTGAAGAAACATGACTCATGCGGATTATTTATGAGATTCAGTGGTGTTGTTGATCTACTGCGTTCCACCAGTCAAACAGTCAAAGGTATGAGAAAGTGTGTATTGATTTGTATGGTGAAGCAGTCAAGTACAGTGAGGGACGTAGATTCAGTTTTCATGTATTCAACCATGTTAACCTTGCATTTCTATGCTAATCTATTGTCATACGTCAAAAAAGTTATGAATATTAGAATGAACTTTCTAGAAATAAATATTCAAGTCTCAAAGTCTCTTAAGAGGACAAGAGATCACAACACTTTAGTACATTGGTTATGTGATGATGAGAGAAATATCATGAGCTTGTGTTGTTCATTTAAACCTTCCTTTTGTGTCCTTGATATTTTAATAACCATTTCTTTCAGACAGCTGTAGACATTTTTGAATTTTTCAACCCTTTTATGAACATTTTATTAACATTTTCATAAAAGTGTTGAAAACTTCAAAAATCTATACAGCTGTATAAAATATCAAGGACACAAAAGGAAGGTTTAAATGAACAACACAAGCTCATGATATTTCTGCAGCTCATCGGGTCTAATAAATGTCACATAATCAATGTACTTTAGTGCTTTACTTGAGACAGCTGTATAGATTTTTTGAAGTTTTCAACACTTTTATGAAAATGTTAATAAAATGTTCATAAACGTGTTGGAAACTTCAAAAATCCTCCGTCTCATGAACAACACAAGCTCATGATATTTGGGAAAAGCCCATAAAAGTCCAGGCAGAACGCATTGCATAAGGATGTAGAGAAACTTTGCATTCGCTCGCAAAACTTTCGAGTCCTTCTAAATCATGGGTGTAAATTTCATCTAACAGTTGGGGAGGGACAATAAAAACATAAAATAACAAAAGGGGACATAAATAATACAGCCAAAATTGTACTTGTAAGGATATGTGTACTTAGGGGCCAACAACACAAAGCGATAGTTGTTTAAATATGAGCTAGGTTCATACGTTCAACACGTGGTCGTATTATCGTTTTTAAATGATCTTGCACATAGTATTTTAGGTTTTGTCTGGAACAGCAAGCCCCACTGATCTGCCACTTTACATCATAAATATTGTGTTAACCCATCTCTAAATATCGCGTTATTGGTGTCGCTTCAAACCGCGGCAACAGTGTAAAAATATCCCAATTCCAGGGGAAAACTGCAGACTTGGCAACACTGGAAAGACGGCAGTGGACCAAAGCACTGTGAGGCAAGGGAGGGGGGGACTTAAAACTTTTAAACGCCCCCTTTGCATTAGTATTGTTATATTGTATATTATTTACAATACACAGCATGGTTTTTATTGATATTTTTAGGGGGGACAACCCTCAGATAGGGTAGATCCTGACCCCTCCGACCCCCCAGTGATTTCCGCCAATGTTCTACAAGTTTCTTGTGGTAACGCAAAAGTTTTGCCTGGGAACGTAAAGGTTTTCCGAGAGACCGCAAAAGCATTAAAATCAAAATTTTCCTCCCATCTCATATTTTCCCCTCACCATGTCCATTTAGGGGCTCCATAGAGGAGAAACACAGAGAAAACAAAATTTGTTTGTCCAAATTTGCATATGACTGCCTCCAGATCAGTTTTCGTCCAAATTTGTCCTTTGCATATGACTGCCTCCAGATCAAGACATCAGTGAATAGTTATCCATCATCGCACCATAGTACACAATAATAATGATGAAAAAAATCATAAACCATTTAGCTATAGTCGTTATCATTTACATGCTTTCTTTTTTATCCATATTGTATATACAATCAGATGAAAATAATTCTCAGTAATGGCCACACAACAGTCAGCACTCCCCTCCCCACAGGATCATGCATCAAATTGTCCGTGAACAGAGACTCAGGACATTATAGTGTACACGTCCAGGAAAAGCATGCTTCCTTGATACTTGCAAGACTTAATATTTCATGCGGCTTTAATCTAAAATGGTTACAAAAACAAACTCCCTGTAAGATATGGATTTCATTTATTCATAATACAATCATGTGACATACTCAGACTTTTATAAGGCAGGAATGAATTATTCCTTGTCTTAAATTATCAATAAGCCGCACACGTCCATGATAGCAGAGCGTGATCTATAGCAGCAGATGTCATATTACTGCCGCCGTTGGATCATCTATTAGGAAATTATGCAAAACCGTACAAAATAATAATAAACACCATCTTTCAAGATTAGCATGGTAATACAGATTACATACGCCTGGATAAAATCACACATTGATACTTCTTGCAGGTATCCGTATCAACTCAAAAATGTATCACCGTTGGGGTAGAAAATACATCTATAGTGACCCAGGTGTTGTTTGGACTGGAGATCCTGCTCAAGTGTTCATTTAATTAAACTGCTATCAACGTGAATAGGACGTCTGATCATCGGCATGACAGTTAACTACAGCGTAATGTATTAGCATAATTAATCAAGAAAACCTGTTTTAAGGTCCCCATCAGAACGTTGGCAAGTCCCTTTCCTATTTATTAGCTAGTTAGTTTGCTGGCAGCGCTCCACCGGCAACCCCATTGCTCACAACTGTAACAAGGTAATTTAGTTCTTCGAGTATTGTTAGATAGCATAGAGCCGAGCCAAAAGTGTCTTAGGAGAGGGATGGGGACAGAGAAAGCCAACGCAGTTCCTCGAGCATCCCGAGCTGGATTCTGTTCTTAGAGGGTTTTGGCCAAATAGTTTCAGCGAAAACAATCCGGGCGAACTTTTAGAATTTTAACTGAATTGCTGCTGAAACAAAAGATTCAAAAAGTGGCCCTTAAAAGTATGTGTAGCTTTATGGTTTTATGTAGTTCTTTCCCCACCATTGATGGAATTTTCCGTCATTTGTTGATAATTTCCAGCAATCCATGTTTTCAGTGTTATATGTTACACATGGGGCTTACCCGCATTAAAGTGTTGATAAAAAGAATGCATGCAGCTTGTATAAAAAGTTTTGAAATGTTCTTTCATTTGATATGCATGTTCATATTCAACAAAATATTCTGGGAGCCATGAATTTTTGTGAACATTATATTTATAAAAAATGCTGCCGGTGACTGGCAACTTCATAAAAAAAAAAAAAAAAAAAAAAACTGGCGGGAAAGAGTTAATGTATATACGTGAGCTACAGTATGACTTTCATTGCATTTGATAAAGTATTTTTCCCATCATAAATGCCTTAATATATTTGACGATGCTTAAAGAAATCATATATTATTATCATGAATATTGGTTTGAGGTGATATGCACAAACTTCCTTACGAGTGTGTGTGTGTATGTGTAATATTTCTATAAGAAATCTAATGCAATGGCATTCAATTTGTATTTCATGGCTAATAAATAGCAATAAGTTGGACATTTTACTAATTAATTGGTGTATCTTGTAATTAATTTTTTGAATCCCTTGAAAATCCTAATTGAAAAAAATATAAAAAATAATAATTATCCAAGGGAGATAAACTCCTGGGCATAAACTACCAAATAAAATGTGACATGAAAATAATTAATGTTTTCATTTGATCTAAAATCTAATAGAAAATCTAATTATATAATCAAATTCATTAGAAGATACACTGATTAACTATTCAAATGTCCAAATTATTGCTTGTATCAATATTTCCCGAGGAGAGCCAGAAGTCCCACATTTCGACTGATGGCACATGAGTCTCAATGAACTGCATTTTCCTGGAGAGTCAGTTTTACCCAGGAGACAAACATGCCGGCCTCCCAGTTTAATAAGTGCTGGATGAGAAAGATTGCTTTTACTAGCCAGTGTGGAATCGTTCATCACTTTAGACCTCTTTAACACAGCTCAGCCGCTGACAAGAAACAGCAGGTAACCAATTCATGTCCTGCTGGTGCTGATGAGGGCCTGGGGAAACCCTCTACAAACCAGATCCCAAAACAAGGACAACCTCTTTTACACCAAAACACAATCCATTAGCAGGTGATTTGTGAGTGGAAAATAAAGCAGTGGACATCCGTTGTATTGACTTATTTCGTTTATTCTATATTTCCTGCTGTCTGAAAGATGATTTAAAAACCATCTTCTTAACACAAATGTCTGCTTTGTGGAAGCAAAATGGTGTCTTGGTCCTGAAACACTCTATTAAAAAGTTTCTCAGAATCTCTGCAGAGATTTAAGACAATAATGTTTCCTGCATAAATATAGGTTGATCACCCAAAAATGATTTATTTTTATTTGTTGATTGATTAATTCACTTCTTGATTCATTTATCTGTAGTCACTATACAAAAAAAAAATGTTATTCAAACATCATTTATCACAAAGCATTTATTTAATAATTGCATAATTTTCATTTTGGTGAAACTTCATATTCTGTGCCAGATTTCTGTTTCATATGGCTTTATTGTAGCCTGGCAAGCCAGACCTACATCAAGATGTTAGGTCTGGCAACTCACCATAGACACGGCTCAATCCGAGGGGCGGGATAAACGGCTGTCCTTCAAATTCACTCTGCATGCAATAGGACAGCGCTTCAACCAACCAGAGCGTTTTCCCAACAGCGGAGCACATCGAACACATCTTCCTTTTTTAAGAATGACTTAAGTGCCATTATTTGCTCTTTTCTCAAAGAAAAACTTAACTCCAAGTCCTCCAAAGCCGATTCGAAAGACTGTTCTCCAGCAGCAGCAGCCATTCTTTGTTGTTATCAAGTAGCAGGGAACCGTCGCAACTCTGTCGTCATTATGTTAAGCCCGCCATGTGATTGGCCTGACCCAATTTAGGTTTTTACAGCTCCGAAAGTCAACGGAGAGTTGCTAGACTACCGTGGCTGCAAAATACATTTTGTTGCCGCTAGGGTGCGTCTAGATTTCTAGACTAGCTTTATTGAACAACCACAAACAGTTTAGTACTCCACTTTACAAGGTAGGCTATATGTAAGGAATAATTGATGATGGGGCGTTGAATTATTAGAAAAATAATGCACACCTTAGGTGGTAATGCAGACACGGTGTGAAACATAGTTACACCTCCAGTGTGCTTTTTTTTTTTTTTTTTTTTTTATAATTCAACGGCCTGGAGTCAATTATTATGTAAAGCTAAAAATCATGTAGAGATATTCACCTGATTTTTCAATTGAGTAAGTTATTTCCTGTGGATGTGTGACACTTCCAATTCATTAGCTGCTATACTGTGTCACGGGTCAGGATGTGTCACCGGCCCCTCTCTGTTGTTTGGTTTTGTCCTGCCATTTCTGCAGCTTGTGATGTGGGCAATTAGCACAATCACGAGCTGATCTTTCTCACCTGTCGCTCGTTTCCCCTACCCTTTATATTCCCAGCTGTGTCTACCCAGCCCGATCTCATCCCAAGGCGTCATATAGTAACGCTTTTGACATTTCGTCTACATCCAACGCACATGGCACCCTTTAGCGTCAATATGAGACGCAGATAGAAATGGGCCAGACGGCGCCTCCTAGCGGTCTAACCCTAACCCTACCCCAGACCTAAACCTACCCATAACCGAACAAAGCTTTGTGCGTGTCATATTGACGCTAAAGGGTGCCATGTGCGTTCGATGTAGACGAAATGTCAAAAGCGTCACTATATGACGCCCTAGGATGAGAATGCGTTGGTCTACCAGTGTTGTCAGTGGATTGTTACATGAAGCATGTGCGTTCCTTGTCTGTTTGTGTTCTCTGTTTTGCTTACCAGTGATCTGTGTTCAGGAAGCCTAGACGTGGGGGGTCGGTGCAGGACTGTTCGCCTGCTGGACATTCCTGGGATCTCTCTGTCTGTCGGTGGTCTCCTCTTCTCTACACGTCTGTATGTGTGCGGGGTGTGCTCACAGGAACCACCAATCGGAGAGGCCTAACATTTGTTCACTGTGTCACTGTACTTTATAATGTTCACGAAGTTTACTAATAAACTTTTCACTTCTCATCACTGCATTTGAGTCCTCCTCATCTCTATACACCAGGCCTACCCAACATACTATAAATAACTAGAACAAAAGCAAAGTGCCACAAACCAGTGTGTTTTTATAACAAAAAAAGTAAAACATATATGATAGCAAATATCAGTGTGCAATATCAAGCATAACGGACTGTTTTTGTACAACTAAAATTACTGGAAGCGACTGTCGCCGGAAACCTTGAACATTAAAATTAAAAACGGTCGTACCCGCTCTTACGTTAAAAATGAAGTGGATAATAATCATAGACAGTAAAAGAAATAGACACAGCATCTCCATTGGATTCAACGGAGAAAAGTGAAGTCAAATATAGCTGCAAGCAGCAATTATCGGGGCCAAGCAGAATAAGATGACAAGACCTGGCTGAAAGTGTCAGACAACTGCAACAATGAGCAATTAAAGACATTTAAAGAGGATTTTAGGTGAAATGGCTGAAAAATCATGTAAACAGTAATTAAAAATATGATTTAATTGATTATCACTTTCGACCAATAGGTGGCGCAGTTACAAAACTGATGTGATGTGGTCAGAGTGAAGTGACAATGACACATACAAAGTTTGGTGTCAATATGTCAAGGCATTGGAGAGAAAAAGCCTAAAGAGTAATTTTGGCATCATGCCTCAAATTTGCTGCTGCGGTATACGAAACATGTTTTGTCTATCGACACGAAATCCATAACTTTTAGTCGGCACGGTCTGGAGATGATGCGATTTAATTTTGGTGGAAATCGGACAAACGGTCTAGGAGGAGTTCGAAAAAGTAGGTTTTGAATGAAAATCAAGATGGCGGACAGGAAGTTCGGCCAAATAAGGAAAACTTGGTATCTATGTTCTCGGCTTGACCCAAGGAATCTTTTAAGACCAGTGGCATTTCAATAGGCAGATATATTCAAAAGTTATTAGCATTTTTAAATATTTTGTTATAACTTTTGACCAAAAGGTGGCGCTGTCTCGAAATATTTTGAGTACCTTCAGGGGATGGTGTTGATGGCACTTTCTGAGTTTCATTAAATTACACCAATGCATTTGTTTAGTATAGCATTGTATTTCACAAAACTGTATTGAAGTCAATTGGAATTTCATGTTTTGTTCTATTATAGCGCCACCAAGAGGCTCAGTCCCACCATTTTTTTATGTGTCCTCAGAGTGAGCCCATACATATGTGTGTCAATTTTGGTGAAGATATCTCAGTTCGCTTCGGAGTTATAGACATTTATATGAAATACGTAAAAAATGACTGACACATGACTTTGATTGGATTTTACTACCCCTTACTATACAATATTTCCGCATTTGGGCATTACAGTGTGGCTATCGACCTATGTTTCCAAACTTATGACGGTGGTTTCGTCTCGATCGGACTAGCGGTTTCGAAGATATCGGCAAATGTTTTTTAAGCTCTAAATCACAACGCTAAACAAACCATAAGGCGAAACCTAGCATGTTTGGTATCGTCTGACTCGGCAAGGATTCAGGAGTCTAATGAGTGAAAATAAGTTGACGACAAGTTATAAGAATTTGGAAAGAAAAATCAACCACTAGGTGGCGCTGTTTCAAAACTTCTCAGGCTCCTTCAGGACATCGTGCTGATGACCCATACCAAGTTTCGTAACAATCCGTTTATACGTTCTTAAAATACAGCATTTTAGCACAAAATTCAAAATGGCCGACAGTCAAAATGGCTGATATGGTAAAATTGGATATCATTCAACTCGGCATGTTGCCCTGAATCTAACGAGACTAATGATTTATGATTTTTGGACAAACTGTTCAGAAGTTATAAGCAAAATAAGTCATTTTTCATATCTCCGGAGAAGTAGGTGGCGCTGCGCCCGAAACGCAGCATGTAGCCTCAGGTCATGCTTGTGATGACATGTACCAAGTTTGGTCTGAATATGACAAACCGTTGCAGAGATACAGCCTTATGACTGTTTTTGCAAACACTATGTAAAATTTGTTTCGAGTGTTTATCGAAAACGGTTTGACAAATCAATTTGAATTCCATAACTTTTTCTCACCACTGCCTGGAGATGATCTGGTTAAATTTTCGTGCAAATCGGACAAACCGTCTAGGACTAGTTCAAAAAGTAGCTTTTTCTGAAAATTCAAAATGGCGGCCATAGTTTTATGACGGAAAATGACGTCATAGGGTGCAATCGAATCGACATGAGCTCAGGAATCAGAGGAAAATAATTTAACAATTTAGTTGATTGGCCATACGGTTCAAAAGTTATTAGCGTAAATATGAGTGAAACTTTGTGCCCAACCCTGCTCCTGCTGATCGACTGTCCTGCACAGTTCATCTCCAACCCTAATCAAACACACCTGCCTTTAATTTTCAAGCGATCCTGAAGACGTTAATTGGTTGCTTCAGGTGTGTTTAATTAGGGTTGGAGATCAACTGTGCAGGACAGTCGATCAGCAGGAGCAGGGTTGGGCACCCCTGACTAAGGGCGCTTTCACACTGGCAGTTTAGTGCGGACCGGGGCACGGTTCGCATGAAAAATCACTAATGTGAACGCTGTCATCGGACCCGGGTGCGCACTAGAGTACCGAGCCCGAGACTACCTGGAGGAGGTGGTCTGAGCTCGGTTGCTCCCGAACCGTGGTGTGGTTCGCGTTAATGTGCAAGCAACACGGACTCGGGTGCGCGCTTGTTCAGGAAGTATAGTATCCCGCGCATGCGTATCACTGTCGATATCATTGTTTCCTCACACAAGACAACCAAAATAAAATAATTTAAATCGCGTTCATGTTTGAATGCCTTCTGTTTGTGATGCAAAAGACTATGCGAGCTAACCGTTACCATAGTAAACATAGTAAACGCTTGAAGATACGCATAGTAAAAAAAAAACATAGCGAACGCTTGAAGAAATCAGACCAATCTTAAAGGCTATCACAGTCATGTTTTTATTTTTTAAATGAGTGGCAGGGGAACGTTGTGCAACACTGAAGAGGTGAGGTGCCTCATTCAAATTCATACAAATCTCATTCAAAAAACATTCCTCATTCAAAAAAATCTTCAACGAGCAGCAGAAACACGGCGTCCCCTGGATATGTGCTGAATTACACCATGTAATGAACATAAACGTAGTTGTCTCTCACTATGTTGTGCATAATAGCACCAAAAAAAAAGACAAATTACAGCTATGCTCAGTCGAGTTGTGTTCTCCATGCGTTTTCCGTGTGCGTTTGCGATGATGTAAGATCACTGCAAACGCACCTGGGTTCGATACAACTAATTGAGTGTGAAACCAGACCAACGCTGCGGGGGGCGCCGGGAACTAGCGCACTCGGGTTTGAACCACAACAAACGAACCCAGTGGAAAAACGCCCTTAGACACACCAAAATTGGTGTATTTAAGTCCGACTACGCCACCCGGAAATAGTCCGGGAACCCATAGATTATTCAGGCACACAAAGCACGCAGATCCGTAGTGGCTGAGTCAGATAGCAGACAACGATGATAGTACAAAACAGTTTATTCAAGGAAACACCATTTAATAAAATACAACCGGATCTTCAGTAGAGTCAGATAAATCAACAATCACACACACACACACACACACACACACACACACACACACACACATACGCACACACACGCACACACACGCACACACACGCACACACACACAAGCCTACCACTTTAGAACCTGGGGGATTTGTCCTGACTAGATCAACACAGCAACCACTCGTGCTCTCTCACAACACTCCACCCACTGTGAACACTGCAGACTGTCAGTCAAACCACCACCACACCCAGAAGACTTCAGGAGCCACGGGTACCCCAGATTCTGAAGGGAAAAGACAAGAACAATCAATATAACAATAAACACATAGACTTTCCACATAAAACTCTATCAATGAAGCATCTTTCTCAGTAGAAATACCAGCCAACCAGCCCATGCTCGTGGACCGCGATCAGCAAGATAGCGGGCGTTAATGGGTCATTCCCCTATGTCTTGACAAACATATCACTCACAAACAGAAAATCATTTCAACAAACAAAAACAAAAATACAAAAGAAAACCAAACATTCCTAATAATATACAAATATAAGGGTGACACACATAGACCTTCGTTGCTGTAAGGTTACCCCTCCCCCGTCCTCAGTCCACCTGTCGAGAAACACTATGACAGCCCCAATTTAGATGTATCCTGGCAGGCTGTTCTTGCGTATTTTGATCAGCTCTGACGGCGTCCTTGGCCGGATGGAGACCGTCACACTGTTGAATTAGAATTCGCATACAAGTTCACAGAAACTGTAGTTCAAATAAGAGACGGAAGGGCGGGCGAACACAGCGACGTGGGGGTGAAACACAATCCGTCCGAAGTCGTTCAGCGTCACACTCAGATAAGAGTTACAGAAAGTAGTACGAGCCGACCGCGTCTTCAATGCTCCCAGAATCTGCAAAGTCTGCTAAGCCTGCGAAGCCTGCTGCAACACCTCCATGCCTCATACCACTATTAAAACATAACATTAGGTTTAGGAGATGATCGTCTCATTAGCTTAGGCATAAGGAAAATGCATCACATACGCATTCACTCCACGTTCTCCTTCGCCACACTGCAAGTTAAGCGAGTCCCAAATTACCCTTTCTGATCCAAACATTCATGCACTTGCCACAAAAGCCCTTACCTCCTGAACCTAAACCGGCGCCCCAGAATGATGTCACTTCCCGGACTCGGAATAGCACGCTTGCCTAGATGTCTGTCACATCTCTTTTTATACCCGCAGAACACCATATTTAGAAATTAACCCTCAGGGGTGCAAACACATGTATGGTCAAAAAGAGAGAGGTAATCGAAGCCCTCGTCCCGCGGCAAATATCCAGATACTACATTGCCACCATCCCCACCCCTATAGGCACATAGAGTCAAATGAAATTTAGAAAAACTATCTTGAACTTCTTCTTGCTTTACTGCTACTTCCTGAAAACAATTTCACCTGATGATTTGAATAGCTCTTTTTGTAAAGAATTAATAATTCTAGGATGATTGGGGTAATTGTGTAGGGTAGGCCTAGTGCATCTGCATAGAAACTAATAAACAAAATACAAATATAAATACAACAAAACACAAATACACGAGAAATAAAGCAGTGCTTTATATTTTTCAGGTAAATTAACTGTATTAAGTATTAATACACTTTATCTTTTGACAAAACGTGATTTTTCTCTTTCTCTGTTGTTGTTTGATTAACTTTGGTGACACAAACAGCTGCAGGTATATTGGGTGCTGTCCCTTTAAGACGAATGCACGAATCTAATACCGGTAATGACACGCATCCGTTTTATTTTGACTGCGTTTACGGGGAAACTCGTTGAGACGGACACTGGCTTATTTTTTCGTGCACATGTCTGTTCAAACACAAATAGATCAGAAAGAAAAGGGAATTCGGTGTTCACGAACTTCACGTGCTGTCTGCGACTGCGTGGCTCTGTGCGCCGACAGACCATCTACATTTGGATGTTAAACATAATATATATAGCCTGATACAGCAAAGACAACGTCGGCAGTATTGACGGCAAAATAGGCTACAGAATATTTCGTTCTGTAGGTCTATTGACAGGGGCAATATTTGAAAATCGATAATTAGGGCTATTTTTTAAATTACAATTATATGCATTTGTCAAAACCGAGAGACTTTCAAGCATCAAAATGTAATTTATTAATATGTATTTGCGCGTTCTATTTTGTCTGAAAACTTTGTGCGTGTCGCGTGAAAAATAGGCGTCGGTTGCGGTTCTATTTCTAGCACGCGGTTTCGGCGCTGCTCGAGAAGTGTGTGTGTCACGCAGGCATTGTGCTCTCTAACACAAGCTCTAAACAGTTAAGTTGAGAGCCTATAGAAATTATAACCAGACCCTCTCCCCCCCCCAAAAAAAACCTCTTCGGATCTGCACGATTCACACAAGTCACCCAAACTGACGTGAAAAAAGCGAGAGGCGCCGAAAAGCGCGCTGTTTGCACCCCTGAACCCTATGATGGCTGATTACATCACCACATAAGTATTCTGATTAATTATTTTGTCATTTTGCCTCCACATCCACCCGATTGCCAGCGAGCTTCTCCTCCTGTCCATACGGTAATTTTCTCTACTGTGCGACAGAGAGTCGCGTGGTTATGACGCAATCGTTAGCCTATTTTTACAAAAACTGCTTCTACGGGGCCATAATGTAAGATACAAGGTAATGGAGCCTTTTATACATGTTCGTGTTTCTTTAGAAATAAATAATGGACAAATGGAGTCTTTAAACGCCTCAGATGTAAAGTTATTCACTGTCAAATTGACGCCAAAATGAATGGGAGTCAATGGAATGCTAACAGCAGGTGGGGGTCTGCTAATCAATGGCGGCGCCCGGGGAAGCTTCAGCTTTTTCTGAAACATTACCCCCCTTATAATAATATGGCTTCATAGTTCAGCTCTACTCGCGCCTCCCTATTCATGTAGACTTATTGGCTAGACTGGATAGACGTTATATTGGCTAGACTGAGAATTGAGAACAGTTTTACAGCCACGCAAACTAAGGAAGTAATGAACACCGCTCTCACCTAAAATATATGCGTCTAAAGTGAACCTGTAGTATGAAGCCTGATTCATTTGGAGAATGGGGTCCATTAATCTGAAGTGCTTCAAAGTAAAACACTTTTTTTTTTTTACGCTTTATTTACTCTTTTTCCCTACTTATAAAGATGTTTCCCCTTATGGAGTCATGGAATATTTTTGAGTATTATAAATTATGCTTTTTTTTTGTTTTTGTTTTTTATGTCAAGTCAAGTCAAGTCATCTTCATTTATATAGCGCTTTTAACAATGTAGATTGTTTCAAAGCAGCTTTACAGAGATAAACGTATAACTTAAGGTAACAGAGATTGTTTTGGCTTTATAGCGGTTCTTCAATAAAGTTATTTTCCAGCTAAAGTTAGTTTTGATTGATTCGCTTCCGTGGCAACAATCATTTGTTATTAAATTGGGGCCGCTAAGACGACACCATTCTCTCTACACAGACTTTAAACGCAAACCTGTGAGAAACGCTGATGCCGTTCACATGCGCATTAAGAATTGGTTCTGTAGTTATGTGCGTTTGAATATATGTGCGCAGGTTTGGAATTCCCTACAAACCAAGCCTAAACAAAGTACTGGTGTTTTATTTTTTATTTTTGATACAGAATTTTATTTATTTTATCAATTCGGGGTAGATACGCGAATTGAGTTTCCCGACAACGCTTTATAAACTATCGGTTTAAATGCTGTTGAATGGGATCCTTGATTTTTGTCAGAAAATAATGTTTTAATAAGAAAGATAATAATCATTATAAATTTTATTATGTTGCATATCAAAAGTGTGCATTCATATTTCAGAATTGTTGGAAACAAGTGTCACATGACCAACATGCTAAATAATTCAGTAATCCTTTTTGAAAGTGAGTTATGTTCTCCAGAGGAGGCTTAATGGTAAATCTGGTCTCAAGAAAATAAACCTGGTCTAACAGCCCACATGATATTGTTAAAAAAAAAAAACAATATAAATCATTCATGAACAGATCAAACAAAAGCTTTTCTTCTGTCAGAGTGTAACATGGAAAGTGGGGTTAATGGTCACAGGTTACTCACGGTAAAGGGTAGATCTTAGATCACACTGCAGAAGGCTTGTCAAAACAACACCATTAAAATCAACATGAAACTGCATTCGCAAACCATTTTAGCTCATTCAACATGTATAGGGTGTGACATGATTTAATATTAATAATGACTCATGAAACACTTTATCTGGAACCTTACTTTTATGTACTTTTATGGATATTTGAGTTAATGTGCAGTTGAACAGGTGTACCTAATAAAGTGGCCAGTGAGTGTATAACACATTATTCTTCACTGTTGGGAGAACAAACAAAGTCAAAATACTGTGTTTTAGTAGGTATTTTTCGTACAGAGCGGTGAAACATATAAATACTGTATAAACGTATTTGGGTTGTAACGTCGACACTATTCACATTCATACTTTAATTTTTGGTTCAACAGTGCCTACATTTTTCATTCTCTTCCTATAACTGTGCTTATTTAGTGTGATTTGGAAAGCAGTGTAATCTCCACTGTAATCTCAGCTGTCTGCACTGTCATAATACACCACTAGCACTCGCCTTCTTATCCATGATTGAAAAGCGTGTACAAGTAACAAATCGCCAAACTCTTTTCTTCGTCTGTATCTATGAAGAAAATCCCCAAATCCATCTTACTCATGCATGAGCCTTTAAATCCCCCCGCAATCTTTCCTGAGGGGCCAGGGAGGTTGTTTATGTGGGTGGCTTTGGCAAAATCACAGTATTCATTTGATTTAATGAAAACCTCAAGTTTTATGCCTCTAGCAAAGAGCACAGAATTTGGAGCGTAATTGAACAATGCAACAGCGTCTGTGAGAATAGCTGCCGTTCGCCAGCGTTAGAGTAATTAGGCGAAACTCCACCGCGGGGCAGCAGGTAAATAGCCTGGCCTTATACTCCAACACGCATTTAATTACTTTGCATGGATAAAATGCTTGTAAACTTGCATGAAATTTTAAAAACATGAGTGGTTTATGAGGTTTAGCCAATGCATTTGAGATGATTTGAGTTCAAAGACCCCATGAAATTGCTTGACGAGTGCAGTTTCATTTTCTGTGTCAACGTAATCATTAATCATGTAAAGACGGGCAAAAATCGATATGTTGGTTTTGAAAAATTTGTATACCATCTTTCAAGAAAAGTTTCAATTTTCTATAACAATTTAATCTGGTGTAACAAGCATATAAAAAGTATATTACAGTAAGACTTTACAATAAGGTTTCATTTGTTAACATTAGCTACATTAGTTAATATATGAAAAATACATATACAGCATGTATTAATCTTAGTTAATGTTAATATCAACAGATCAAAAGTTGTATCTGTTAACATTAGTTAATGCATTTTAAACTAACATGAACATGCACGTTCTTATTAAACAAAGGTTAGTTATTGTTAATTAATGCATTAACTTGTTAACAAATGAGACCTTATTGTAAAGTGTTACCCATATCCACTATTGATTACAAGTGAGTGTACACATCTTAATCATTATTTTAAATATAACAAATAAAAGGTAAAAAGTATTTTTATTTATTTATTTTTACTTATTCATTCAAATAAATCGTCATACCACATGACATTCAAAAATGTCACACCACATGACTGTCACATTCATGTTCTGTTTCTCTGTTTTGTTTTGTTTCCAGTCATATGTTGCGTCCCAATTCGCATACTATTCGTCCTAAATAGAATTCGAAAATAGAATTAGATCCCAAATCGTAGTATGTTGAAATGAGTGTTCCGAAGATACGGGTGGTCTACTATTTCCGGTCAGAATCCGAAGTGCTGATCGATGCGCACTCTAACGGCTAATATTGCCCACAACCCATCGCGCGCTGGACAAGGATTCGGTTAGAACTACAAACACGAGTTAATAGTGTTAAAAAACTACAGACATGGAGGACGCGCGAGTCCGGCGGTTATGTAGAGAGGTTTAGATAAAGGGGTTTGAGTGATTAATTATCCGTATCTAACCTGACGAAAATTAATTTATTCAATGTTGTCTACATTATATTGCATCTGCAGCAGCATTGTGAACTTTTGTAAAGATACGTTTAGCCATTAACTTTTAAATGCATCATTATATTCAAATTGCAAACATATGAGAAGAGTCTCTGCATGAAAGACCCCCGACTGGCAGATTAAAGTGCAACTACATTTCTCTCCAAACCGGTAGGAAATCAAATTAGATTGAATGGATGATTTTAACTGTGACAAGATGATTGACAGGGCAGTTTACGGTGATAGGATGCACGCGACAGATCTGTCCGTTAAGATGAGTAGGTAGTAGTCCCAAAGCTTGCCTACTCTTTTGCTACACACTCAAAAGTATGTTGTCTACTTTTTCTAAAAAAAAAAAAAAAAAAGAGTACATACTTTTAGGGCGTAGTACAAGTAGGTGAATTGGGACACAGCAATAGTTTTCATGGTCACCATTGGCTGAGTTCTAGTCATTCATTAGTTGGCATGTTTTCTCATTAGTTCTCACCTGTTCACTGTTTCGTTGATTGCCATCCTCCTGTGTATATAAGCCCTCTGTGTCTTCAGTTCATTGTCTTGTGTTAACTGTATGTGGTGTGTTGTAATCTTTGTCTCTCTGTTTATTAAAGGGTTAGTTCACCCAAAAATGAAAATTCTGTCAGTAATTACTCACCCTCATGTTGTTCCAACCCCGTAAGACTTTCGTTCATCTTCGGAACACAAATTAAGATATTTTTGATGAAATCTGAGAGCTGGATCACTCCTCCTGCAGGCTTATGGACACCTTAACTTGCTGGCCCAGAAAATGTATTAAAGACATTGTTAATATAGTCCAAGTGACTCCAGTGGCTCAATCTTAAGTTTATAAAGCGACGAGAATACTTTTTGTGCGCAAAAACAAACAAAAATAACGACTTTATTCCACTTTTCATTTCCTTCTCTCTGGACCTCGAGTTTTTTTTACGTAGTGTAATAGCGTAGCGCGTGTGTGTGTTTCACGTCACCACGTATCACACATGACCAGAGTCGCCCAATAGTGAGCCTACGTGGTGACGTGAAACACAGACGCGCTACGCTTAAACACTACGTGAAAAGACTCGAGGTCCAGAGAGAAAGAAATGAAAAGTGGAATAAAGTCGTTATTTTTGTTTGTTTTTTGCGCACAAAAAGTATTCTCGTCGCTTGATAAACTTAAGATTGAGCCACTGGAGTCACTTGGACTATATTAACAATGTCTTTAATACATTTTCTGGGCCAGCAAGTTAAGGTGTCCATAAGCCTGCAGGAGGAGTGATCCAGCTCTCAGATTTCATCAAAAATATCTTAATTTGTGTTCCGAAGATGAACGAAAGTCTTACGGGGTTGGAACAACATGAGGGTGAGTAATTACTGACAGAATTTTCTTTTTTGGGTGAACTAACCCTTTAAAGTCTTGTATTATTGTTTATTCTCTGTCACGCATGTCTTTTGATTTTAACTATACACACAACTGATATATCACAGCTCACCTTTCACTGTCTGCCCTGTTGAGGAAGACCTCGCCAGCCTCAATCCTGACCCAGAGTGCAGGCTGTTTTCGTCCCGGGGCCTGAGCACAGGTATGTGAGCCAGCAACAGCATCCATCATGGCATGAATTGGAGCCCCACCACACTCCTGAGGCTGAGGTGCACAATGAAAGCTCGAGCTCAACCGATTTAATACTGGATTAGGATGTATTATGTGATGAGCTGGACGATGAGATGCTTACTGGTCTTCAGTCACCACTGGTCACATCCAGTTCCACGTGTTTTAGTCATCGCTGGATATGCCCGGTTCAAGACATCTAAAGGCGGGCATACACTGTGCGATGTCTATGTGATTTCAGCAAGGTTTCCAAATCACACTGAACGAGTAGATCTCATGCGATTTAAAGCCAAAGCTCGTGTTCTGTGTGCTCACACTATACGGCCCGAACGTCGAGCTGCGACTTGGCTGTTCACACGTGTGAAATATGTGCGATATTGTCAAAACAAGCATCAGCTATCAATATCAAGAGTATTTAGCATTTCCAATTTATGTATTAAATTATTATTAGTATTGTTATTAGGGAAGGCCTACTTTTAAATTGATAGGCTATTATAATTAATTTGCCACTCAATTTCAAGCTTCCTCCTCCTCATTGAAAATTGGAACGCCATGTCACTGACTCTGACATAATATCTGCTCTTTATCAATTTGTTGCAGTACACTACAGTTGTTATTCTTAATTCAAACTTACAATATTACATTTTTTTTTATAATTTTTTTTTTTTTTTTGACTTTTTTTTTACAAAAAATTAAAGTTGGAAAAATAAAAATCTATGAAATGTTGCCTTGGCATCTATCTGATATAAAATAAGTTTAAGTTGTTAAGCATTACTAAAACCTACTGAAAATAAATTACAGCTAAATAGAATTGAACTAATAAACTACAAACACACATAACAAAATTACTAAAAGCTAATTCAAAACATGAATAAATACTACAATAGTAAATACATAATACTTTGATGACCTCAAAGCTAACAGGCATTGACTCACACCCGCAAAACTGCCAATTTTTATTTCTTGAGGTCTTTAATAAGCTCTGGCAGACCTAGGTGTAAATTCCTGCACTGGCACAAGAGGAAGTTGGTTTCAGGAAAGCAAAGAGTATTTACCATTTTTCCGTTATGAAGCAGTTACATGCTTTTATGATTCTGCTCATTGGTACCAGCTGTTCGACAATCTGTTCTTTTCCAGACAAGTGCCGTTGTGTTTATTTATTTACCCGCAAACCAAATTGAGGCCTACGAGGTCTGCTTGGAAACCTGTCGTCCGTTCAAATAAGTGTGGCGTCCTGTGTCTGACGCTGACGTTGATGGATCGCCGTCAATCGGATTAGGCCTTTGATATTCCATTATCGAGTCAAGAACTGGGGACGCAAATTTGATCAAGCGAGTCGCATGACTGTACAGTGAATGCAAACTGAGACAATGACTGGCTCGATTATGAAACCTGGCCCCTTAGAAAAACTGAGGTGCGTTCAATATATCGTCATTATCTGTGTGACTATGTGGAATATTCATGACTGTATGTGTTCAGATGTACATGATTCATTTCCTACCAGAGCATATGCTTACCAAATCCATGTGTTTTATGTCTAGCTATATTTATTCCCCAGCAGTTCTTAAATATCATAAATGATGTACATTCATGAACTGAAATACATTGGAAAAACTGCAACATCTAATCACTCTTGTGCTTTCATATACATACAGTCACATATCATTCACAATCCGCACATTGCAGCATCTCCGAGACCTTAAAGCGCTGCAATATGCCACAGTTTTTGTGAGGCATATTTTACATGATCATTATGGTTCATTTATAATCATCATGTCTGCACAATGTGACTAGGTGGTTTCTCTAAATGATAAGTTGCTGGTTACAAAAGAGAGAAAAAAAATGGCTTAAAAGCAAGTTAAATAGCATTTTCACACATTAATAGGTTTTTAAAGAAATTATGCAGATTAAAATGAAATAAAGTGGGAAAATGTGTTCCATTTTATAAATAAAGTATACATTTATTTCAGCTCTCATTGTCAGTGATAATTGTAGCTATTTGTTTAGAAAATCACTGTGCTAAAAAAAGTTGATGGGAAAGGCAAAATGCTTAGATTTCCATGTATTAATTTAGGTGTAAAACATGATCATCTTTTTATTGTTAAAGATAATTGCATATATTTCCCCCCCTGCACATACACATTTTTGCAACTCAAGCCTGTGGTGGCATTTCTGTAAATGTTCTGTTCTAAGATATCATGTTGCTTTTTGCACATTTCGCAGCACTTTCAAATTGAAATATGCAGTGGGTGGCGCTGAAACCGTGTTTCATTTTCTTTGAAATAGATGAATGTGCGTGTGGACACTATTTATGACGTTGGTGGTTGTACATATCACGGCAGTTCGAAAATGAAATGTGCGGGGAGTGGCACTAAAAGGTTAATGCTCTATCGTGTTTGAAAATAACCCACCGCTCACACTAAACCTTACCGATAATGAAAAACAAAATGTTGCTGAAGAAATCATTCTAGTTTAGATTGCTTCTACAAATCTGTGGACTCTCTCCACATCACAGATGCAATACTGTACCAGGTGAGATACCTAGCAAGTTTACTGCGTCAGAAAATCTATATATGGAGCTGGTTATGTGATTCAAATGTCAAAATGCATTAGTTTACAAATCATGCACTTTGGTTAAAGTGTGTTGTGTTCAAAACAGTATTGTCCAAGGAACCTCATGAAAATAAGTCTTTATTAATTGATAATCTGCTCTTGTAATAATAATTTGTGTGATAAGAAAAGCAAGCTGTTGGTTTTTTACGGTGTTTTTCACAGCTAGTGAATTATATGTATGGATACGTTTTTGGAGTTTTGAAAAAATTAAGGTAGAGTTTTTTTTTTTTCAATGACTTAAAAGTTGGTCAAACCTTCTCCTTTTGTGTTCTACAGAAGAAGGAACGTCATGCAGGTTTTTGGAAAAACACAGTGGTGAGTAAATTACGACAGAATTGTCATTTTGTGTACACAATCATTTTGCCTAAATTTTATTAAATGTAAATTTAAAGTTTATTCTAAGCACATGCAGCAGTTTTCATCTGCCGCTTTAAATGCTCAAGCTTTATAAAGCAGGATGGATTTTGATTGGCTGTCAATGTTTTATCGTTCGTCAGCAGGGAAACAAATCATTCTGAAAGTAATTCCAATTATATTGTTTCTCTGTGTCGTTTTCGTTATAGTTGTGGTGTGAACTCTGCTATTCCTTTACATTTATAATGATTTTAGAACTAAATCTTTATCGTTATAGTTATCCTTGATGTGAACAGGACTTTAGGGTAAGGATTAAAGGGGTTTGTCAGATCAGGACATGAGCTCAGTCTGCGGGCACCAAAAAAAAAAAAAAAAAAGGCAACACAAAAGCCTGTCAATAACCCAGACAGGAACTCAATAATCCAGACAGGAACAATTTCAGTGGAACTTCTGAGGTAGCATTCTCCGGAGATGGACGCAATGGCTGAAGATGATCCGCGATCGGAGATCGAGACCAGGGCTGAATGCAGTGGGGAACTGCCTGGGGAAATCAGAAGGGAGTAGATAAAACAAAACTAAAAGAGGAAATCCAAACTGTTAAAGTATCCAACATGACACGGGACGGGGTCGGGACAGAAACAGATGGGTTAAGGTGAGAACGAAACACAGGCTTGACCCGACAAACATGGAAAACTGGGTGTACCTGACCAAGTGTGGAAGGTAGCTTGAGCCATAACGCCACCGGACTCGACACCTTGGTGATCTAGTATGGCCCAATGACCTTGGGGGCTAACTTGCGAGAGGCCCTCCGGAGAGGTTGGTCCTTGGTAGACAGCTATACCTTCTGACCACATATGTAGCGGGGAGCAGGAGTTCGGTGACGGTCAGCCGCCGCCTTGGTTCGTCTGGAAGCCCGGGCCAATGCTCCCTCAGCCCTCTTCCAGGTGCGACAACACTGGCGGACGAAGGCTTAGGCAGACGGAACAGCGGCATCGGGCTCCTGTGAGGGGAACAAAGGAGGCTGAAACCCAGTTGTGGGCATACTCAATCTAGGATAGCTGTTGACTCCATTAGCTCGTATTCTGGGACCTCAGGCGGTGGAGAGCTTGTTCCTGATCCTGGTTTGCCCACTCGGACTGCCCATTGGTCTGAGGATGAAAACCTGATGACAAACTCGTAGAGGCCCAGATCTGCTGACAGAACTCCTTCCAGAACTGGGAGACAAACTGTGGCCCCCTATTGGAGACCACATCTACTGGATGACCATGAATCCGGAAGACTTATTCAATCACCACTTGAGCAGTCTCCTTGGCTGAGGGCAATTTGGGAACCTGACTAAAGTTCTGAATGAAACGGCAATAAAAGTTAGCTTTTTTCCTGCATTCCCCATCGTGATATTTTGCGGCGAATGCTGCATGGTGCGTCTCAGGATGTCTCTTACCATTTTGACTTTTTGAGCGACGCAATACGATCATTGTAAATGAGACGCAATGTGGACCCCGACTTCTCCACAAATGCAAATTGATCAGTCCATTCGGGCTGGAATGAACGGCAATTGTCGTCTTTTTTTTCTTTTCGCCATTTTCACTTTTAATTTAGCTAGCTAGGTAGTTGTTTAACTTGATCTGGACATGACCCAGGCCTAACCACGTTGTCCAATTAAAATTCAGCTCTCTGAAAGGTAGGCTAGCTACAGGCCAAACGCCACTGACAATTGTATTAAGCTGCTAGTTAGTTAGTTAGTTAGTTAGTTAGTTAGTTTATTTGTATAGCACATTTAAAAACAACATGAGTCGGCCAAAGTGCTTTCCATTTAAAACAATATTCCAACAGCATAAATAGCCAAAATACAAAAAACATTAAATATGACACCAAACCAAATACAATTAAAATACACAACAGTAAAACAAGATACACTCAACTACTAGCTCAACCATAAGCCTGGGCAAGCAAATGCACCCTCAACCGTGATTTAAAACCACTCATTTTCAAGCTGCGAGTCTCTTACCTAAATATTTTTAACACATTTTATTTAATTTGACACATTCATAATTATACATTAATCAGGTATGCTAATAGTTTAAAAATTATTTTATCATCATGTTCGAGGGTGTATATTCAGTCAACATTTGAAAATTGGAGAGCCATATAAAATCCTGAAAAGAGCCATATATGGCTCGTGAGCCATAGATTCCCGACCCCTGATATAAACCATCCATCAACCTTTAGAGAACCCACCCCCCACCATGCACCTTTCACAGGATTCACACCGCCAGTGACCCTTAAAGTTATGTGTTGAAAGTCTAGTTCCCACCCCCATAAGACCAAGAGATATCACTATCTGCTAGTTATGGGAAAATGC
The DNA here is from genome assembly GCF_964197995.2 of Scardinius erythrophthalmus. Classification (NCBI taxonomy): domain Eukaryota; kingdom Metazoa; phylum Chordata; class Actinopteri; order Cypriniformes; family Leuciscidae; genus Scardinius; species Scardinius erythrophthalmus. The sequence continues at coordinate 32,592,952 of NC_138234.1, forward strand.
TGTGTACAGTTCAGGCAGCGTAACCTCGGATAAAATATTTGCTCTGTGGTATTTACCCTTTCCCTACGGACACCTGAATGTCAGGACATTTGAGATTAGAAGGACCACAAGCAAAGCGGGTCTTGGTTGACACATTATGGTGATGGCGAACCTACACTGTGGACTGATTTTGGCAAGTAGGACACGTTGCTGGATCAACATCTTGTGTTGGGCCTGGATCAACAAACCTTTCCCTAAACTTGCCACTGAAATCATAATTCATTGATAGGAATATTGTTCAATGACCAACCAAAATAGTTGCAAACAAGTGACCTACATCCGATCTCCGAATTACATTGTCAGTGAAAGGTCAACAACCAGCTATTTAGCCTCAGCGTAGTTTGGCTAAATAGCAGAAATATATGTATATATCGAATGAAAAGGATTGATCTATCTATCATATGTCTGTCTGTCTATCTACATATTTAGGAAACCATTGCTATTATCTGAATATATATATATATATATAAAAAAACCTTATGGCAATTCATAATAACAATAATAATACATGTATCCTTTAATTATTGGTTGTTGGTTACGGAAATGATGTAGAATGAAAACGTTTGAATACTCAATTTTCAGACACTAGACATTTTTCCTTTCTTAAACATACATTTTGTTCATAACTTAATTGGCTTTACATAGGAAAAGTCACTGAGATATAAAAAGTCATCTGCTCATAAGTACGAACAACCATTTCAGATAATTGCATTGGTTTCAGACGAACAATAACAGAACTTTCATATCTTGCACACGAGCTAGCCTTGTACTGATGTACTGATTATTCTTTAAGCCTTACCTGCGTAATAGAAACCAGGGATTCAGGGACCATCCAAATCTGCATCACAGGAACTTTGAAATGGAGAAATATTCAAATGTACATCGCAAGACAGAAAAACATACCAAATTAGTCCGAGGCCATGCAAAACATTTAGGCAATCTACAGGGCTACAGATGGCATGTGTAATTTGTACTTAGTATTACTGGCACAAATCCCCTCAGATACCTCTTGGGAGGGAAACGACATTTTGACACACAAAAAAATGACTTTTTAGTCATAAACCTGTTGAGACATGCAGGGTTCACCTTTTACATTGGTATTCAATTATGTCCTTGTTAAATTGCAATTGATTTGTTCATTCATAGGTACGTCTGCTTCCTTACGAATTGCCACATAGGTATAATAAAAGACTGCAAATGTTCATTCAACTGAGACGTGCCATTGGAATGGCTTCTATTGTGTTTCAGTGATTGAAAGCAAGAGCTTTCTATGACCTTCACCAACATATAAACATGCACATATAACATATACAGGTCATGGAAATAAGCTCTACAATGGCCAACATGTTAACTCACCAATTTGTAGGTGACATTTGGAGAGTGCAGTCAGGTTATGTTGCGAAGAGAGAACAATAATGCTGCTTCAACCGAGGATGATATGCACTTCAAGCAGAACTGTAAACATAAAGGCCTTTTACTGAAATGTCAGTATTTAGAATGAAATAACAGAGCTGCACTTGCGATATCTGAAAGGGTACCTAAACCAATGACACCATGAAATATGTATGTGTGTGTGTGTACATATATTATAATTAAAATCTTTTTTGTATTACATACAGTGCATGCAGTATATATTGCACTATTTTTTTAATAAATAATTTGTATGTACAATTTTATTTTTATTAATGTGTAATGAAAAAGTACCCTCCCCTTCCTCTTGCAGGGGCATCTCTTCTTTTCCCTGATGAAGTGTTTACTGGAGCGAGGGTGGGGCAACCTGTCACTCATATGAGATCCACCAATAACAAACGATTTAACTAAAAGATTGTACTTTAAGAATAAAAATTAAGATTGTGTTAAGTTTAAGTTAAGTTTAAAAATGTTCAATGTCATGATCATGTCATGTTTAGGTTCTGTCTTGTTCAGGACCCTTGTTCATATTCCTGTCACCATGGGCCCGTTCTTCGTACGTTGCTTAAAACATCCGAGATCAAATTACACATCCAAGATGAAATCATCGTGCTAATCATGATCTGGCTAATTAGGTTCTTCGAACACACTTGCCGGATATGATTAGTATTGCTAGATTGAGTTATCTGAGATAATTGCGTGTTCATGCGCTGGTTTAAAAGGGGATATGTATTGATAGTAGAAACATTGATCAGCAACGCTGCTATTGGCTGTTCAGCGTGGCCAAAGAGCGCGCACAGTCGAAGAACTAATAGTCGAAGTTTATTCGGAATTTTAATGTTTAATCAAAACGCCAGGGAACACCTCAAAGTCTGCAAAAGCCAGGAGAGAGGGCTGGCAAACAGTAGCAGACAATTAAAATCCGTTAGAAGTGGCCATGTTAGAAGTTTTTATCACTTAATAGCCTATATATTTGTATTTTAATAATTGCATAATTACTTTGTTCATTGTAATGTCAGAGTCACCACACTAGAACATGGGAACAAATCAAATTTAAGTACAAAAATATTCTACATAATGGCAATTTTTAGTTCTATTATAGTCTCTTTTATAAAAGGCACTGTTAAATAAATGGTTGTCTGTTTATAAAAGCAACCAAGAAAAAAAAAGATCTTAGTAGCCTACACTGTAAAATAATTTTTGCTGCATTAAATTAAGGCCGTATAGTAATTTCAACTGTCAAAACTGCTAAACTTATGTTAATGTAAAAATATTTTGCCATGAGTTATTGATCACATTTTTCCCCAGTGTAGCTCATTGTAATGACATTGTGTTTTCCTCTTTAGTGCACTTTTACATAATACACCAACACTTGTATCTGTTCCCAAGAAAGTGGTGGCTGAAATATGTGCAGTAAGTGGACATTTTCTAACTTTCCAAAGGAAAGAAAGTATAAGACTTTGTAATGTCCATTTGTTTCCATTGCACTGGACAGTGAATAAAGCCTCTCAGATAACTGTCATATGGAGGAACTAGCCTAACCTGCAAGTGCATAAATAACTTTACTTAATTCATACTTGTATGCTTTATGGCTGCAATATAAGTTGCAGGATTCCACATCTACAGAAAGGCCTACAGAAGAGTCTGCACAGACAGAGGAGACATAGGCCTACAGGTGGGCAGTGTAGCCAACTTTTCCTTTTTATTTGTTGCATGAGGCATGTGTCTAATCTCTCTTGTTGCAGGCACTTTACCACTGGCTTTTCTTTACAAAGAACAATTGAAATAAAACTCAAGGAACTAAGCATATTTGTCTTTTATTTAACATTTAATGAAAAGTGTTGTTGTTTTTTTGTTGTGTAATATGGCACATGCAACAATGTCACAGGCCCTGTCAGGTGTGCAACCCTCAGACTTTTCAGACACTGAAATCTTCCCTTTAGTTAGCCAAAGTTCATTTCATTGTGTGCCCTTGTCCTGGCTAGAGCTGCATTGTAACTGGTTTGGGTCAGGGAATGGGGTCATAAAACACCTGTCTGCAGGCAGGAACATGTCATAATCACCTATGAAAAAATGCAGTTCTGTTAGGATCAGCATAAGTGTGTGTAATACAGTGAGCTTGATATTTAATTGTGGAACTTTCCTTACCACTTTCAAATAATGTGCAGGAATGTGAATCTCTGAAAATGCTTAAGTCATGCACAGATCCTGGCCATTTTGCTTTCACATTTGTGATACAGATTTTAGTCAACTGCCTTTTTTTTTTATTTGATATAATATTACTAATCTGGAATATTAAGAATCACAGTAACTGGGCAGCACATTTACATTGTGAATCCCCTTTCTGTTCACATAATCCCCTTCATTGAGGCCTTGATGGCAGTCTATGGTAGCAGTCTATGGTCTAGCCTATAGTCTGGTACCAATCACGTTAGTGAAGCCTGAGTGACATATAGCCTACTGTAATCGGCATGGTCATGATTGCATGATCTTCATAAAAAATTATGATAGACTTAAAAAAAACTGCTTTAAAAAAACTGCTTTACAACATTGGGTCTTAAGTGGCTTGGAAATGCCACAAAAAAAACCCTAAAACTGTTTTTTTAAACCTAAAAGCACCAGGTAAACTCCGAATGACACGACAGACAGCACTTTCCATCAAGATCATCAAGTTCAATAGAGTAAAGGAAAGAGCCACTCGCAAATAATCTTAGGGCAATGCAAACAGTTTGTGCTGTAGTTAAAGCCCGATTCCAACAAGTCGAAAATAAATGTGCGTTTCCAACAAATTAATAATGTAAACGACAATCTCACGAGTCACGAGAAAAAATATATATCTCAGAAAGTGCACTATCGCGCTGCGCTGGACTTCCCGTATCAGCTCCGCTCATGAAGCCGGGATCTAATCCTGTCAACATGAAATAAGCCTGCTCCCGAGCAGGTTTAAGTTTGCGCACCTGTTGCTATGACAGCAAGTCCAGGATGAGCGTCGAAGAACCAAACAATCCAAGATCATGCCAAATCGCCAACAATCAAATCCAGCTAACTGAGTTAGCGACGTACGAAGAACGGGCCCCATTTCCCTGAGTTCTCCTTCATAGTTTATTACCATGGTTTCTAATTGGTTTCACACCTGTTGCCTATTCTGTTGATTACCGTCCTCTGTGTATTTCAGCCTTTAGTTCCCTTAGTTAATTGTTCGGTGTCTTCTATGTTTGGTGTGTATTGTATTCTTGGTGTTTATTAAACATATTCTATCGTTCATTATGCGTCTCTTTGCATATGAACTCAGCCCCGGACAGTCAGCCGCACTTTGATACATAACATGATCATAAACATTTTGATAGCTAACTAATCTGCAAATTACTTTACAAAAACATTAGCTAAGCTGACTGCTACCCTTCAGAGATAGTTGTTTATACTACAAAGTATCTTGCTATTTAAATGTAAGCTATTTTTAACAGGCTATAAGTCAGACGTGATTAATGCATATTTATATAAAACAAAAAAATAATGCAGTAGTGTTGAGTAAGCTATTCAAAAATGTTGCTAGCTTGCTTTGCTGCTTACTACTGTACAAAAATATTAGCTAAGCTAAGCTAAACTAAAAGCTATGCCCTTCAGAGAAAGTAGATACAATATAAGCTACATGGAAATTTTGGCTTTCTACATTCAAATTAGCTTGCTACATTCATACTATTTCCTTAGGAAATATGAGATATTAAAAAAGAAACTTCATGTAAAGATTGTTCAGGTTTTTATTGTGAGATAATCTTTAAGTTAAGTGTGTGTTTATATGCGCAACAAAACCCTGATGATACCATGCTAGGAAGCAATGTTTCAGTTTGCTCTGAGCTGTTAGTTTAACAAATGTTGTGGCATTTGATCTGCTGTGGATTAAAACAGCAAAATCAACTCTATCCCTCTCCAAACTGCTGGTGTCTCAATCCCAAGGCTGAGGTTGACCTTTAACAGTGGTTCAGCTTGAACTGCGCCTGCCCCCCTCCTGATTAACTGGAGAGGAAGGGAGCGTGAATTCAGCCTTGGTTCCCTGAAGAAAAAGAAAGGCGATACAGCTAATTTCAGCTATTGATAAGTACAAGCAAACAATGAGATCAGTGCCAGAGCTGGAGTCAATATAGTTGCACCAGAGAAAGATGTCCTTTAAAATGTGTTATTAAGCCCCATTTACACCAGCAGCAACAAAGCAACTGGTACCAATTAATTTTCAGGCAGTTGTTAGGGACAATTAGTGACAAGAAAAGTCTAACTTTACATGCAACTGAACAGTGATGAAGACTCAATTTAGTCCACTTGGTTGTAACGCCTCCCTTGTGTAAAAGAAGTGCTCTGTATTGAATGTGTACTTCAAATCGACATGTAGGAGCACTTCTTTACACAGCTTTCAAACATGGCAAAATTAAATAGAGATTATGGTATTGGTGCTTCAGGGTGGAATTCGTAATTTTTTGGACTATTCTGACAACAGCCTGTGCAAAACATATATATATGTATGTATATATGTATATGTATTTTTTGGTGAAAACATTTTCAAAAGCTAGTCAGTTACACTGCCCACCAACATTAGGGCATCCAGTTGTAAGAACGCCTACTAGCCGTTGAACCTGGTGACCTGCAGCAATAAAATCGCTGTCAGTTTGAACAGGACATATGTTACAATACTCGACATATGTTGTAAAATTTAAAGCGAGTGAAACATCTGCTGGAAGGCAGAAGCATCTTTCTGTGCTCAGCCATAGTATCACAGAAACCAATCAATGGCTCTTGCTGTGGTGCTATTTTAGATTTTTGGGCTTCAAATCTAACAAGACCATCTGCGAAACATGTGTGAGACCACAGTGGAACTTTGAGCAAGACTATAGTGCATTTTTGATGGATTGATGATGTGAGGTATCCTATAATTTGGATGAAAAGTCCTATCAAACCATCACTGAGTCCAGCCAGTACTTACTTAGGGATTGAATAGATCTTAACCTGAACTGATCTGTACTGTCCTCCTTTCAGAGTTCCTAACATCCAAAATAATCATACAATTACAATAAAACAGCCTGAACCCAAAATTGACAAATAAGATTACCAAAACTTACCACATTTAAGCCATTACCTTCTTTATCTACTGTAATGCAGTATCACTGTAAAGTCAAGCAAATTATTCTTTGTATTTCTAGATTAGCATGAACCTTGACAGTAATGTGTGCATATTGCTACCCTCAAACCCAACAGATTTATATTTCAAAACTCTTTTACAGTGACACATGGCTCCTAAAACCCTTTTCCTGGTTTCTATGGGAACCATGTTTGGTGGCGTCTGCGCAGTCAAGGCCGGCCAGAATATGCTTTGTTTAAAGGCCTAGGAAATGTCAACAGGTGTGCAAATGACATTGAAACAAAAAAAAAAAAAAAAAAAAAAAGTTCCTTGAGCTATTGTCATGTTTACAAGTACATATTTTCATGCCTTCTTGTTTGTCAGAGGAGATGTTATTTTAATTGAATGTGTAAGTGGGTGGTAGATGTTTATTTGATTGACTTATAACCTTGGATTTCCAAAACATTTATTCATGAATATTTTCAAATATTCAACAAATTCTACAGTCTTTTCCAATCTGTGACAATGCTATGTTGTAAAACACTCACAAACACGATAATGAAGGAAAAGGTTATCTTTAATAAATCCACAAGAAGACAAATCACACAAAGAGAATGGTTTACAACGCATATCACAGACGAGACCCGAAAGCAAATTAATAGACACAGAGGACTTAAGTATACAAGCAAATGAGGATGATTAACACACACCTGAACTAATTGACAACTAATCAGAAACCATGACAACTTACTTAAAACAAAGTCCAAACTAAGTGAGAGTGTGACGGTACGCCTCATCCTAGACCATGGGCCGACAGATGGATGGGGGCTTAGCTGGAGAACGAACAACTGGGAGAGGGCCAAACAAAAGAGTCCAGGGTGTTGCAGAAGGTGGGCTGATCCAGCGGGTGGCCCAGAACATGGAAAGGCAGATGGTATCCCAGTGCCCAAACAGGACTGCGCTCCACGGCGGCAGGAGCCATGGAGGAAGACAGCCAGATGATACCATGGCGACAACAGGAGGCAAGGGAGACATTGGAGGTGGAGCCCACCGCGTAGCCGGAGAGCCGATGAAGCGAAGAAACCCCAATGACGTTGGTGGCCGTGACGGAGCCTCAGCTTCGACCCCCCCCCCACCCCCCTGAGGTGGAAGCAGGGATCCGGAGCGACCAAGGGCTGAGATGAAGCCTAAGGGAGGGCGGAGCTAGCCGCAACTAAAGGGGTGGAGGGCAGCGAACAGCCCGCAAGTCCGCTGCGAAGGTGGTGCGATGTCCAACTCAGGCAGAGGCGATATACCAAGGGAGCCCGGCGAGGCCGAATGCCCGGCGGTCACTGCTGGAGTCGAGGGAGGAAGGCGGGCAGGCACAGGAGCCAGGGCGACGGGTCGAGGGGGAGTGCTCTGAGGCCAGAGTCGGAGCCACGCCACTGAGAGGAGGCTGAAGTGGTACAGAGGGGCTGATGGGAGACAGGAATGACTGGGTGGCAGGAGTGGCTGAAGACTGAGGGGGAGACTGAAAAAAATGCCAAAAAACAAAGCATTCCACATGGCAAATTTAAGAGTTGGTGTGCGAGTGAGGCTGGGTTGGGTTAGCACAGCTGATGATGAAGAGTCACATGAGGGCATAATGAAGGAACACAGGGAATTCATCTCTCCACAAACTTAAAAGGTCCATTAAATCCAGCCGGTACTCACTCTCAGTGGCGGAAGGGTGGGCACGGCTCGCTTCCATCCCCTCGTACTCCACAAGGAATCCCACGGCGATGGATTGTACAGCCGGCTCGCACACCTGGTCGAATGGGCTTCCCTCAGGCTCGTAGATGATGCCACTCCTCCTGGCGCGGGCTCAAACATCACGGCTGAGGCACTCTCTTTGTTTGCGGTGGGCTCATGCCGTTCCTCCTCGCAATAGGATGGTACTGGGCTGGGCACTTGTTTAGGAGTAGGAGTTGCGTCTTTGTCGATGGGTCCGATAGTGAGCGGTGATCCACAAGACACCAGCACCAAAGTCAGCAAAGCTCCCACGAGGACCCTCCCGGACAACTGATTGAATCTGGAAATAAAGCACAATAACTTTGAAAATGAGAATTAGTCCTCAGATGTCATGTCCGTCATTTATAGCAAATATTTGGCATTAATTTGATCTCAAACTAATTTATTAAAATGAGTTATTACTCAACCACCTGCGTTACATCATTAACCATAGTAGCTGAAAGACAAAATTGCGACAATATAGTTTCGGGAAACAGTTGTGCCTAGCTAATTGATTTATTCAACGAGTTAAGCAGCGGGTTACATCATTGATCGGGAAACGCACGCTTCTGTTTAGTTTCTGGCTCTATGAAACCCCTCCTTCCAAAAAGCACAATGTGCTCGGATTGGTCGGCTGGACAAGTGTGTTGTGATTGGTCAGCCACTTCGAGCATGTTTGGGAAATGTCACACCTCTTACCATAACCTTTCAACACACTACTAACTAACTCAACCAGGCTCCGCCCCTTTATTTTGCATATACCTTGGGAATTATTTGGAATATCGTGATGTGTTCATTCTCAGAAGAAAACTCAATGATTACAATGGAGACATTTCATTTCAGTTTAGAAACAGTGCGCACAAAGTGGCTTTGGAGTGACTGTGCGTTTGTAACTGTGCACACCTATTTCAAGCTTTGAAGTGTAATTTCAACATTACACACTAAAGAAAATTAAAAAAAAAAAAAAAAAAAAAAGCATAACTGGGCCCCTTTAATATATATATATTTTACTCTATTTAAAGTGATATTTTTTGGTTTCATCATCATCATCACAGCATCTTGGCTACTTTTTGAGTTTGAGTACAACCTGTATGTTAAGATTGTTTTTTTCTAAGATTTCTGATTTTCAGGGAATTGTTGGCTTCACCTTGTGTAGCTGATGAACTGGACAGACCATAACCTCCCTATGGATCTTCACAGCAGGACGGGCATCATCTTCCCCCGACACCCTCAACCCACCGTGGGGATGGCAATCATGCAAGCACATTGATTTCCTGAGCCGACACTCATATGCCTGTTCCCTTTCATAAATGAGTATTAACCCCTGTGTAGATGGAAGCTTGCCTATAGTTGACCTCTCCGGAGCAAAGAACACCAAGGCTTCAATCTGCATTATTATTATATTTTCTTCTGCTTAAACACTATTGCTTCTGTTAATTAGAAATATGACCATTGTGCCACAACATTCATTCCCACAAATAATGAATCACAGTGTTGGTGACAGTGAGGCATAATTTTCCTTAATGGATGCACAAATATCATGTGAAAAAACAAACTGGCATTGTTCATTTGTAAAATTAATTTTTACAACCAAGTTGTGTACTGTTGATGAAAAATAACAAAGGTAAAATAAGCAAATTTCTGAAACTTGCCGAACAACGGTAAACTTCACCACACATTAAAGCTTTATTGAAATACCAGTCATTTAGCCATTTAATGAGGTAACAATTTTGTGTGACAAAACTACATGTCCCATTATTGTCTTTAGCTGCTTAAGAATGATTGTAAATACATGAAAACATGAATTACGCACCTTGTGTCAAAATTGTCTCTTAAATATCTGAATAGGCAATATCAAAAGAAAGAACAGAGCCTCTGCTTTTAAAGAAACAAAGACATTTTTTTATCAACACTTTGGTTTTGAATGTAAGTTTCATTAAAAATGCAACGTTTTGAGCAAAAAGCTGATAAAAACACGTTTTTGTCAAAGACTTCAGATTAGATTCAGAACGATGATCAAAAAGATGGAGTAGATCGAGTTCATCAACACCGCCAAAGCTTCACAGGCCTATAACTCGTCCTGGGTCGACATTTCATTAAGTAACATTAGGCAGTTTTAGTTACTATGATGTTTAATGTTGATGATCGCGTTATTTTACATATGAATCTGCTTACATATGCAATTTGCTTTGTTTCTGCTACTTCTCCTGTGTTTTGATCAGGAGATTCAGTACAGATTCAGAATCAACACATATTTCAGAAGATGTGTTATAGCGCCCCCTACCGTATAACAGTGAAAACACGGAAAGGCAGAAATTTCCATCAATGGCTGGGAAAAATACAAGTAAATATATTGCTAATATATTGACAAAAAGATGTAAATATCCTACCTGAGATTTAAACCGCCAATTTACTAAAATCAATTTACTTCTCATTCTAGCTACGCCGCTACGTACAAGTAGCTTTTTACTGAAAAAGACTTTTACTTTCAAAATCAGAGCAGCTGTTTTCACACCACTACAAACAAATAAAAAAACAGTAGAAAAGTAGCTACAATATTTCTCTCCAACAACGATGCTTCACTGTCAATAGTTATATTTACAGTCGTTTGGCAAATTTTCACAGGCAAAATCTAGTCATTCCAATGGAAATCCAGAAAATATGGAATTTCCAACCAATTCTCACAGGAGAATTTGTAAGAATTCGAATGATGTGAATCACGTGGAAATGTAAGATTTTTAGAAAAAAAAAAGCGAGCATGAAGGACTCCCCAAACAACACCACGAAACCTAACCGCCACTGTCAAGTTAAGTCAAGTCACCTTTATATAGCGCTTCATGGAATACAGATTGTTTCAAAGCAACTTTTAGGCCCCCGATATACTCACGGCAAAATTCTTTTCCGTTCTTCGTTTAGGGGTAAAACAAAGTTCGAAATACGCGAGCAGCGATATTCTGTTTTCGAACATCTGACGCCGCCCACGCTGCTGAGAGCGACGGTTAGATGAATATGTGCTGCTCGCTTTCCTCTCAATAAAATACACACACAACAAAATTGAGAAAACAGCAAGCATTTTAATAAAGCATTAGAAAAGCATCTGATTGTAGCAACGTGGTTATGTTTGCACGAGCTGTACGGCACTCCAGTGAAGTCATGTCACGTCACATTTATTTATATATCACTATACAATAGCTTAAAATCAAGCAGCTTTTCCATATTAAACATGAAAAACAGTATCAGTATAGCCGCGTTTCCATTACCCTTGAAATTGCGCAAATTGAAATTGTGAATTGAAAATACACCCAATAGAAACACGTTAATTTCGCAAAAAATCCCATTTATAGCAAAACAGTTTTTACACTCGCATGAGGGGTTTTTCAGGCAATTCGAAAAAGAAATATTTTGCAAAACTGCAATGGAAACAGTTTTTGCGCATTTACAGGTCACCTGACGTAGATGACGCGGTATGTTTGGACAGAATACAAGACGGAGTTCTTTATTAAATTCTTATAAGACAAAAGAATTACAGGAATAATGTATTCTAAACCTCGAATAAATGTCACAATCAAGACCTCGAAGCAGATATGAGGGAGAAACACGCAGAAACACCTCATATGTGCCGCTCACAAGTATAATAAGGGTTGTTCCTTACCATTAATGCTTGGAAAACACCCATCTCCTTCGATTAATAATAATGGCTAGTGCAGTGGCTGGGATACAGTACATAAACCCACCAACGTCCGTTGCCATGGTTTTTGGAATGATTTTACTTATTGTGAGAGGAAAAAATTAAGTTTTAGTCGCATAACATCGGTTAATAGAAACGCCGTCATTTCGCAATAGTTTTTTGTCGACATTTAGAAAAAATTGCAAAATTTTTGCGCAAATCTCTAATGGAAATACACCTAGTGTCTGGGAAATGGGTAGAAGTGTGTTCTGCCGCATCACAATGCTGTTGGCCATGAGGAAGCCATTAGGAAGACTGGCATTGATTTATCTATGTGTGTTTGGCATTCAAAGCTCTTTTCAGCTGTTCATATGACGGCTTCCAGAGGAGAGGTTACTGATGTATAGATTTCTCTTAAGAGCTAGCTGTGAAGATGTCTCACACACGAAAGCATATGAATATTTAAGCGTAAAACCAAATTTAATGTGGAGAAAGATGTGAAGAGACCCTGAGGAGAATGTTCTTGGTTGACAGATAAGTTTTAAGAGATATAGCAAGAGATGAAATGTGCAACAGCACTCCCTTTTCTCCTCTAATGACGGGCAACTCTGTGATGAACCACCGCAGCATTGGTCTGACGTACATTGTTCCCTTTATTTCAGCCGGAAAGGCTGTGTTGACTACAGTAACATCCAGCTCTCAGCGTCAACAAAGACACATTGTTCCATTAGCAGCAGGACTACAGCAGTGTAAAGGGTCCCATCACTCACAGGAGGAATTTATTTATACCTCAATCAAGAGGGAGAGGGCAGGAAATGAGAAAACCAGGAGTAACAATAGACGAGTAAGTGGTACAAGAAATCATGGCAGACATTATAGCAAGTCTCATTTTATATGTGCGTTTCTTGAAAAGTAGCCTACATTTTAAACTCGGTTAGCAAACCGTATCAGTCATCACTTGCAAACTGCAGGAGAAGAAAAATGGATTTATACATGCTATCGATTATGGTTGTAATCCCACATGTATTGAACATTGAACATTTAATAAATCACCCTGAATTAGGGTTAGGGTCATATTAACTTCCACAGTCCTATTCAGAACACACTAATTCAAATGCTATCTTTAAATGACTTTTAAACTTTTGATTCTTTTTGTTGATTCCTACATAATTCTGTAGTTATTGCAAAGTAATTCACTTTGCCATGTTCCTTCACAAAAAATGTTTTAAATTAGCTCAGCTTCAAGAAAAACGACACAAGTGCGAGTTGTAACCACAGTATATACTGAAAAATTGACCCCAGACCTTTAAAGTATTGAAAGATTTATGCACACTCTCTATTCCACATTGCAACCTTGGGATTGCATTACATTTTTAATAATTTAACAGGCCATTATTACTTTTTTTTAGTACTTAATTGGTTTAATAAGATCTTCAGTATAAACATCACAAATCCAAAGTTGTTACAAAACAAGAATAGCGACTTTACATGTAGCTATTTGGTTTTGCAGATATTTGAAAATGTCCCTGTGTGACTGCTGTTCATTTTAGAGAGGTCTTTTCCAAATGAGAATGAGCCATGAATTAAGCTCTGAAAGAGTCAGTTTATAATTAATAAGGATGATTAAACTAATTCATATCAAAGAGGAACAAGACAAGACAGATGTGCCATCTTTACTCACACTCATTTTCTCTATCAGAGGTGGAATTTAACAATGGCAAATCAATTAAAGTAATTACCTGGCACTGTATCAAAGTAGGGAAGACACCCGCAAAGGGCTTGGCTTATCCTTTCAAAACATCACAAGTTCTTCAATCTCAAGCTACACAAAATTTTCCACAAAATGGTAACGCATACTGTAGGTTTATTCTCATGTAGGGATGGGACGATTACCGGTTTCACTATAAACCACGATAAAATGTACTGATGGTTAGTGATATCGTTTAAAATTTAATTATCATTAAAACCATGTTCGATTATCGCGATTTTAGACCCTGTTCAGCCAGCAACAGTCTGACGCAGGCGCAGGCGCAGCGTGCAATGCTATTTTTTTTTATTCAAGAAGGTATTGCGGAAGGCAGTGACCGTGCTCGGGAGATTTTTCAGCCTTTTAAAAGAACCAATTCTGAGGTGTGGTCATATTTTGGCTTTAACAAAAGTCCTGAGGGAAACTTAATCGAGGATGGTCACCCTGTCAGCAGAACATGCACAAGAAAAAGTCGCTGCAATAGAAAGACTTCAGATCTGCCGAGTCGTCTTGTGTGACCATCACCGACTGTTGTATAGCGAACGCAAGGCAAGTTAACTTTGACCTCAATACCAAAACTACGTCTGGGAAATAATTGGGCATAAAATGTTGTTTTAAGTTGAACTATTTTATATCACTCACTTGAAATAAACGTGAAGCTTCCGCAAAGAAAAGTTCGCAGCAAGTGGCAATTAGCCAAAGACGAACGAACACGTTCAAACAAGACTATTAAGAGTAACATTTAAGGGATAATAATTTATATTCATTATACACTTATTACACCAAATTTTTTTACCACATAATTACGGGGACATCGAATTGAGATTAATGTTTTAGGCACATCCACATTCATGTCATGAACACTACTTAACACTAGGTGGCCGTTACAATGGATGTGCGCGGTGTTGACGACCGTCATTATAAGGAAGGAAATGCTTTAAAAAGTGCATAGAGCTGCTTGTTTTATTTGTTGTTTGTTGATTTTCAAATATACAACTTGTTGAAATGTCTTCAGTGTGAGCATCAACTCTTTTTGAACACTTTCATCTCGTTTTAACAAAACCGTGATAATATTGATAATCGCGATAATTTTGGTCACTATAATCGTGATATTAAATTTTCATACCGTCCCATCCCTATTCTCATGTCAAAGCAAATATGTACTCATATGGGACATAACTAATGCTTGAATTGTGATGCATGTTATTTATAGTGGCACAGCACTGGCTTGTTTCCATGAGCAATAACAGCGTTTCTGAGTCAAAGAAAGTCACGCACCAATGCCAGCTGAGTTTTCTTCCACCCACACTTTAAAAAAACTAGGCTGGTGGGCAGTTGGTAATGCTAATGCCAGACAGGTACATTCATGAATGTCATGCAAGATGAGCCCTTGCAGTTGATAAAATTGTCAAATTAGTGGAGATTTGACATCTCCATTTGACATTACATCTGGAGTTCAAAAGATGTTGCCCTGTGGCTGATGCACAACCACCTGTGACAACCTACAATATTAGTTTCTGCAGAAAATGTGGCCGCTGTGACTCGCAACCTGGAATTTAGGGTGTTGTTAGTGTGGATGATAGGTTTATTACTAGCTAAAATCCAAAGAGCCCACACTGAAATCTGTAGATATGATTTAGATATGGCTGTATTAAATAATAGCACCAGTGTTGGGAAAAGTTACTTTTAAAAGTAGGCCTAATGCATTACAATATTGTGTTACTCCCTAAAAAAGTAACTAGTTACTTAGTTACTTTTTATAAAAAAAGTAATGTGTTGTGTTACTTTTGACTGAATTACTGATTCTCTTTTGTCAATGTCAATGTCAATTTTATTTATATAGCACAACTAAACACAACACCAGTTGACCAGTGTGCTTTACAATACATAAAAACAAAATGCACAATCATCATCTTCTGGGCTTGCTTGTTTGTTTTATAATGACAACAACAACAAAAGTTATATTATTGGCAAATGTAAAGGCCCTTAAACATCAAGGGCCCTATTTTAACGATCTAAGTGCATGCCGCAAGTGCACTTATTTCTTATTAACATTATTATTTCTCTTAACATAGGGACAAGAGAGCTGTCAGTCAATAACTGGGAAAACAAAGGAACTGATGTTACTTATTTAAAAAAAAGGAACTCTGACGTTTTGTTTTAAATTTAAAATGATTGCTTTACTTTGATCGTAACTTGAAAAAGTAATCTGATTACGTAACTCACCTTATTTGTAATGCATTACTACCTTCAACACTAAAATAGTATACTCCTCAAAAAGCCGCCTCATTTAAGGGATTAGATCCTTTGGGACAAATTATTTCCTTAAGTAGAATACTTAGTTAGGGGTTTGTTAAAATAGTAATACGGTCAATGATATGACGGTCAAATATATTTTACTATTTTACTATTATTCTTATATAAAAAATAAGTCAAAGAATGAATTAAAAACATTGTAAAAAAACAACAAAACACATTGTATTGACTGCAGTGTATTTGAAATTATCGGTATCTGTGGCCGCCGACTATCACTGCATGTAAAGTGGTTAACTTTCTGTAGTGTGTAATGTTGCTGCAAAGTTTCAAAGCACAATGTCCCTCCAAAGGGAGTTATTCTGTATATCAGTGCACACTGTTTCTGAACTCCCTGAAATGCCTCCATTGTTGTCTTGAGTTTTCTTCTGGGAACGAACAATATACACAATATTCCTCATTTAAATAATTCCCTCCAAAGCCATATGCAAAATACAACACACTGGTCCAGCCGACTAATCAGAGCACATTTTTGAACATTCAAACATGAAAACCTATCTTAGTAAACCCCAAAAATAAAACTTTGTAAAGACTTTTGGACTAAAAGTCCATTATAGTTCCCCTTTAACAAAACTGTCACTGCTTCTTCACATTTGAAAATGACTATACACTATACGAGAGAAATATATGTATGAAAATACGCACAGCATATTTACTCGATGCTTACACCATAACATTTTAAGAGTCAACTGGACTTTTTCTGAAAATGGTATGAAAGCTTTTGAAAACCGTATGACACCATCATATATATTAAGAATAATAATAAAAAAATTGTGTTTTAAACCTTTTCTTTATCATTGACACTGACCCATTAGTGATGCTTCACTTATAATATAATAACTGATAACATGGATGTATCTGGGAGATGAACAAGGTACAGTATTAATCATTGGTAATCAATAATGCATTTTCTGATGCATTATAAAATAGAATTTTTGCTACATTATAAATTGGTTGGTATTCAGACTCTTAAAATATGGGTTCCAAAAGTTTTTTAGTTTTGTTTTTTACAGCAATGCCATAGAAGAAACATTTTGGGTTCCCCAAAGAACCTTTCAACGAACAGTTCTTAAAAGAGCCATCTTTACATTTTAGACATTTAAAGAATCTTTTTACATTCTAAAGAACCTTTTGTGCGATGGTTCTTCATGAAACCAAGTGAATAAAGAACCTTTGTTTTTAAGAGTGCACTAAACCCCATTATAAATTGTGAAGAATGGAAACATGTTCTTCATATATATGTATATTTGCATATACAGTCAAAGTTATGACAAAGTCATTAATTTATCCAGTGCACACTATAAAAATAAGTAGTGGCGTTTTCCAATATACTACTTCTAACTACTGAATAATGCAACACATTCACATGTACCTACCATAATAATTATTAATGGTGGTCGTATGCTAACTTCTACATTACGTTTCACCATAACACCCCTGTCAGTTTCACACAAAGAAAAGAAACGCGCACCCTCATTATAACCCAACTGCAGTCACGGCCGCAACCGTATAGCGCATCTCGCACACCTCCACTTTTCCCGAGTCTCCTGTCATTCCAGCGGGCTCCTATAGGAGATACGGTGTCCCCGCCTGCCTGCGAGTTGACTCATCCTATCCTTCCCACGGCGGTGACACTGGAGCAGATGGCGCTGGTCTCGAAAGCCCACGACGACGCTCTCTGAGTAATGCTCCCTCACACTGTTTCCGATAACGGCTTTGCTTTGTCTTTTCACCCAGACGGGGCCGGCAGTGCTGTCTCTGCAAGAATGTACAGCCTCTGATTAGCACAAATAGCACTCGGGAATGTCTTCAGGCTCGTACGCCAGGTGCACATCTAGCTTGATAACTCAAGTTGTTGTTGTTTTTTTCTTCCAGACACGGCATAGGAATTCCGCTTCCAAGTTTACAGCTTGACTTCTGTTTAAAGTTTGTAATTAACATTAGATGTCCCTGAAAACGGTGCAGTTAAATTTGAACTAGATGCTTACATTGTCTGTAGAAATTCTTGCATTTCACCTTCCAGAGCATTTCTACAGAAGTTCCCAAGTTGTCATTTTATGTGGTTGCTAAGGTGCTGTTGTTCTAAAGCCTATATTAAGTCTATATTATGTTCTTGGGCCAGATTCTCAAAATCTTCTTAAGAATTTAATTAGATACCAATTATGCAAATTATTCACTTTTATATACTTTTTGAACATAATTATGTGTCCAGTGTGTACACACAATAACCCTATTGTGGTAAAAATCCATCCACTCTGTTTGTTATTATAAATCTGAAACGGTGTCTCAAAATGAGACGTTCAGGAATGGTCTCCAATGTGACGTCACAAGACGTCACAGTCCGCCATGTTTATCTCCTCGCCAGAGCATTTAACAGCAGCATTCAAGTAGGAAATGTATTCTCAGTACTACTAAAGTTATTCAAACAAGAGCAGTGAGTGATTTTCTGTTTTTCTTTTGTTGTTTGATTCATATTAACAGCATAGCAGTAGGTAATGTATAATACCAGTGCTGGAAAGAGTACTGAAAATGTGTACTCAAGTACAAGTACTGTTACATTGCTAAAATAATAATCAATTACAAGTAAAAGTACTAAAAATGTGCTTTAGTAAAAGTACAAAGTACCCCCTCAAAAAATAAATATAAACTTTTCACTGCAAACCAACAACTGGGCAAGGGCCTTAAACTCTGGGACATTTCACTTTCTGAACCTTTTGTTCAGTTTCAGCAGAAGCTGATTTTCAAAGTTCACAGAGTCTATCTGGCTTCGTTTGGATGTGAAAAGTAGAAAAGCACAGCTAAAAAGCCGTTCAGAGGCAGCTGATCCACTCTGTGTTTAACTTCAGAGACAGCTTCTTGATGGCTGGGAAGGAGTGAAGCAGCTCCATGTTGTCCGAGGCACATGCAAGGTAACCATCAAGCTCAACTGGACTTTGCAACATTTTGGAGAGTGGTTTGAGAAGAAATCGTCGTCATCAGATGACTCTCTTTGATGTTCACTCTCATGCTCCGTAGTTTCAAGATGTTGCTTCAAGTATGTCAAGGCTGTAATTGGAAAACAATTACTTCAATTTATTGGAGCATTTTTGTAAACCCACACTTAAATAAGCTAAACCACAACAAATTATACTTTAATAACAACCTCTTAGGCCTGCCATGACTGAGATGTTATAAAAGTATACATGCTTATTCAGGCGTGCAGTTATAGCAAGACACAAATGAGATTATGTAAATTTGAAATTACCAGCTTCTATAACATCTGCTTGTCAGTGCTGGAGGTCTTGAACTTGGGTAAGAGGACTTGCAGCAGCAGCCAATTCTGGATCCTCCATCATCAGTCCAAAACGCTTCTGCAGGCCATTTTGCAGGGCTCTGATGAGTGTAGGTCTAACTTGATGTCTCTGGCCTGTTCAGATTGGATAGAAGCTGGTGGATTACTGGCAGAAGCCATCCCATGTAGACACTGGACTCTGACTGGAGGATGTTTGAAGCTTTCATCGGTGGCTTCATGGTGATGCAATACTCCCGGAGGAATGCAACTTCTGCAGGACTCAACCTGGAAGATAAAACATGTTTATGACAAACACTAAGCCACATCATGACTATGGGAAAAGACTGCATACATTTAACTAATATTACTCACATTTACAATTTGCCACAAGATTTAGCAAGTGACATGCACATCGCTGATGAGGGGGTAATTGATATTCCATACCAGATTCTTCATCAAGGATTGTACTTGCATCATGATATTCAATATGGTCACTTACGTCAAGAGCATCCATGTCTGCTTCATCGTCATCTACCTCTGCATCTTTCTGCATTCCAAACACATGGAAAGCTTTGAAGAAGTTGGATCCACTATCGCTTGTGGTCCTTGCAACTTTGTCTCTAATCTTGTATTGACAACGGACATCATCAAGAGCACCAGCAATCACGTCTTGTTGGGCTATTATTCAATTTATAACAGTATTTTTTTTTTACATTTAAAACAAATCTGACTGGACAAAAAGCTTTCCAAAAGTGCTAATATTTTAAAAGTTATTAGCATTTAGCACTGGCACATGTACAATCTAGACCAGGGATGGGCAACTTCGGTCCTGGAGGGCCACTGTCCTACAGAGTTTAGCTCCAACCCTGAAAAAAATCACCTACCTATAACTTTTTAGTAATCTTGAGGACCTCGATTAGCTTGTTCAGGTGTGTTTGATTATGGTTGGAGCTAAACTCTGTAGGACATTGGCCCTCCAGGACCGAAGTTGCCCATCCCTGGTCTAGACAGGCTGTCAATCAGTGCAGTTACATTGTTACGCCAGTAGGTGGCGGCAAGATACTGTTTTTATGAGAGAGTCATTATTAGACCGTTCATTATAAGCTTAAAACACGGATTCAATATGACTAAAACAATTTGTTGACATCAAATTTAACTTTGAGCGCCACTTTACAATGCTAAATCATTTTTTATGTGCTCAACTGAAAATCAACTCGTCACCTGGGTAATGCTGAAGCTCACGTTTCAAGTGATGTTATTTAGTCAAATTATCGCGACAGGTCTACCCAACATTAAAAACAAAAACAACTATAATACAAATATAGTTATATGTCTTCTTACAATAATTTAAGCTAAACACCTTCACTGTGTCTGCGAGTACGATTAGCTCTCCAGAACCGGGCTTTTTTCCCGGTTCAAATACAAGGGTTTTTATTGGCCTGCCCACAATCAGATATTTCTATTGGATACCCAAATGCTGGTCAAAGATTTGAATATTAATTCAAATTGTACGCATACTTATTATTAAAGTAGCGAAGTACATTACTTAGCGAAATTTGTACTTAAGTACAAGGAAAACTACAGACTTAAAAATATACTAATAAAAGTACAAGTACCTAAAAAACTACTTAATCACAGTAACGTGAGTAGTTGTAATTCGTTACTTCCACCTCTGTATATTACGCTGCTTTCACTTTAATACACAGATCTAATACACACATGCGATTTCTTTACTAGCTGTTTACATTCACGGACATAACCGACTGTGTTTATGTGAACTTTGTGTGTTTTTGACATGATAAGCGCAATGTGTGCGCTCAGGAAGCCATATATCAGAAGTTTAGACTGATATGGCTTTAAAACACATGCAGATAATAAACTTTCATGATGATGAAGAACTGCAATGTCACGTGAGCGTGACCTCGATAGAGATGATAATCAAAACAAGTTAGTTGTTAGTTTTTGGCAGAGTATCTGTAAAGGCTCCGCCCTCTTCTGGAAAGCAGGTTTGGGGAGCAGCAGCTTTAAATGTTACATTTTTAGGCTGTATACAATCATCCATTCAAAATGACTGAGATGGCCAATCAAATCAAAGAAGGCAGGCCTTAATATCATAATATCAAATTATGCCAACTACTCAACTTTTTCCATGAAATATCGCCGTTTTGAATTATGTTGTTATTTACATGAATCGTGTAACTAAATGACATTTGAATGAATTTGTGCATATATGAATATATATATATATATATATATACTGTATATATATATATATATATATATTATTTTGCATATCTATCACGTATTTATCCTCATTACGTTTACTGGCGTGAGGGCGGGACAGCCTTGACATCAGTGACGTAACACGTCAAACTTGGAAACATGTCTTGGCGTGTCATGTTTAAATCCAACACAAGCACAAATTAAATATGACAACCCCATTATGGAAATCCTGGACATTGTTTTCCACAGAAGAAAGGAAGTCATATGGATATGGGACAACATAAGGGTGGGTAAGAATTTGTCAAATATTTACTAAAGCAACAGGCAGCATAGTAACATCATGTTCTTCATTAGTTTAAAATCAGAGACCTTGCATGGCTGAGGGCTAAACATAAGCAGAATAGACTTTACAAGCCATAAAATGGCATTTTAGCTTCAAAAATCAAGCTTATTAGCAGTGGCGTTTTAACACAAAATCAAAGTATCTGAAGCCCTTAGAAATCTCACGACGGCATCAGAAAGATGAATCGATTTTAGATTAAACAAATCATTTCTCGTTAAATCCTAATTATATTGCACTAAGACCAATGGCGTTGCCTTTCAAACAACAATACAATTGGACACATCCATTTGAGGAATTTCACGATTCAAATTGATTATGGTATCACACCAGAAGAGAAGATAAACATGCCATAACTGAATTTGAGAGTGCATAATTTCAAAGCACAAATCAATTCGTGACAACGAGGCCAGGCAAGTGAACGAAACAAAGTGCCAGGAGTTTGTGGTTTACTCCGGCTAGCCTGGGCTGAGTAAATAGCAATTAACTGAGAAACGCACAAATTGTCAGCTCCACAGAACGACTTCTGTGCTCTCGCACACACTCTAGGAATACCAAATAAAGCATTAGACGGAAGACAGGAGAACACGTGAACTTGGAAGGAATCACCTCAAGCATTTATAAAAACACAAGAGATTATCTTAAAAGGATCCCGTTTTGAAGTGCTGATGAATTCCTTCATTCCCTTGGAAACGGGTTAAAAATTTGTTTACACCCCAAGCAAAACCCAGCAATCGATGCCAGAAAAGCAATTGCATAAATAACAATCAACATCACATGACGTCTCAATCAATTTTCCTAATCTACTTTTGGAGCATATGGGAAACAAAAATCTAGATTTCATTTCACAAAGTTGAAAACTGTACAACTGCAGAGCCAAACACACTATTAAATATCAATTTGGCACCCGCCGACCCAAAACACACCGCAGCTTTGTGGAAAACACTCTGAATGACGTGAGCTTCCTCAGATCACCGTTTGAGAAATCTCTAATCCCTCCCGGATCTAAGTCACGCAGGGATTCTGATACCAACTAAGCCTTGTATTGTTAACAGAGAACAATTCCTTTGTTAACAATGGCAAACAATAAGACGTTCTTTTGCGAACAATACCGGTTGTTAAGGCTACTTTAAATTCCCTTTGTTTTTACCTCTCTCGGTTGTTGTGGGAGTGAAAACCTCAGCTTGAGGAGATCCAAGATTGATTACAAATCACTGCTTAGCATTTCAGTGTGTCATTAGCTGAAGTAGTTTTCGTGATGCCGTGTTGTCATTTCACTCCTACGGCAAGCATATTTAAGGGTCATTGGTTGCTAAGCGCGTTATTGTGGGCTGGTTGCAGGATGACAGACCAACACTGTCCACATAGGCTGCCAGGTGAGCAAAGCATGCAGTTTTTTAAGGTCTGACTCAACAATCTACGTAGCAACTCTTACATCATGTATGATTCATGAGTATATTTTCACGACTTTAACTATGAAACAAGGTTTTAGAGAGAGCAACACTGTTTTGTTGATTTGATCTGCCGGCCAAATAAATATTAAAAAAGCTTTTATTTCAAGACAGGTGGTTTATCTAGGGGAATAAAAGGCATTTTAATGCCGATTAAAAGTTCTTTTCATGAACGTTTTTCGGCTTGACGTGAATGCTCTTTTGAAAGGCATTGTCCACAGGGGAAAAAGGTCATGCTATCAATGCACATATTATAGTAGATTTTGTGTTTTTGTTAAGCTCCCATGTCTTCAATGCCATATAATTACTGCTTTCAAAAAGCATGTTGAATGCAGATAATACGCTTAATAAAGGGACGTTTAAATATATTTGTGAGTGACCTGACAATGAATAAAACAACCTAGTTTTCATGGCTTACACAGTGCACAGTTTTATCAATAACAGCAAACCAAATTATTTAATTAATTACTGTTCTCATTATGCCAAATCAAAGTAATGCAATTGCCGCACTAATAGTGTCAACGAATGGGATTGTAAAAATAATGATTGCGGTTCAACACGATTCCTGAACACTTTTTTGAAAAAACAGATACTGTGACATTTTTCACAGACAACCAATTTTTCACCTCGTCAGCAATGTTTTACTCGACAAAAGACACTGATATCCATGTTCCAGGCTGCTTCACTCCTTGTGATGTTTTGTAGTTTGAGTAAAATGATCCAGACTCCTCTTGCAAAAATCTGAAAAGCAAAGTCCCATACAGCTTAAATACATCTTCAGTTTTCCAATATTAAGATCACTCATAGAAATATATAGTCTTGGGTTTAATGTATTACTGGTAACACATTATTTTAAAGGTTCATAATCACACATGAAGTAAGGGAATATTAGCCATTATTAATGCAGTAGTTAAGCATGAACATATCAGATTTTGTCTTTAGTAGTACTGTCTAATGGTAACTATTCTGATGAATAAACTTGAACATCACTCATTAATGTGGATATACTTTTTTACTTTAGAATAGGGAATCTAATTGTCTTCATTACACAACTGTAGCAATTTATAACTTAAGACTGTGAAACCAAGAAAAATGTAAAATAATGATTCATATTGCTCAGTTTACTTGTAAATCTGAGAAATATAACATTATGTAAATCACTTACTACACACACACACACAAACACTAAGTTAACACTTTCATTTAGGTTCCAGTTTTCACTATAAACAAGTTGCTTATTAGCATGCAGATTACTAGGATATTGGCTGTTTATTATTAATAACTTATTCTGCATGACCATATTATACATCCCTTACTCCTACCCAATACCTAAACTTAACTTAACTAACTTAACTACCTTACTAACTATTAATAAGCAGTTATTAGAAGTTTGAGGCAAACGTCATAGTTAATAGTTAGTTAATACAGAGAATTGGACCCTAAAGTGTGACCAAAAATAATGTAATGGCTTACAACTATGACATTTTATTTCAGTTGTCCACTTTAGACATTCTGCTAACTATAAGTAACTTTGTTAGTACATGTCAACTAACTCTCATTAGAGTATTAGTAGACTGTCTGTTTAATATCTCCTAACACTTTATTTTGATGGTCCTCAACAGACATTCTACTGACTAGAAGTAACTTTGAAAATACATGTCAACTTATTCTACTAGCCCTAAACCTAACAGTCAACTAATACTCTAATGAGAGTTTGTTCACATGTAGTTGTAGACAACTTGCAATTTACTCGGTCAGCAGAATGTCTAAAGTGGACGATAAATAAAGAGCAACTCTAAAAGGTATTTATTGTACATTCAGTTTAACAGTTATGTCTGCTTGTTTATCCTTTACTGCATAAATACCTTTATATGCCATGTACTATATGTTCAGTTCATCACTAACTACCGGTGTGTTAACTTAATACTTAACTACAGCATAATTATGGACCCTTAAAATAAAGTGTTACCGACTCATGTTGTACAAGTCCCAAGTCGATAAACAGCGTATTTCTATTTCAAAGCAATTGAGAAAAGAACTGTAAAGTTGTACATGTTGTTTATATGTTGAGTCCAGCATAAAAAAAAGAAATCTTAGAAACTCATTGCACTTTATTTACAGTGTGTGTACTTACAAATGTACTTACCTAAGAAAGTACTGGTTAATATAAAGTAACTACATGGGTTGAGGTTTATGTGTAGGGTTAGGGTTAGTACCTAGTTATTACTCAGTTATCGTTATTACAATAATAAGTACATAGTATATACATGGGGAACAGGATTGTAAAACAAAGTGCTACCGTTATAGTGTACTACAAAAAAAGCGTGCCCAATCATGTTCCTGGAGATCTACCTGCAGAGTTCAGTTCCAATCCTGCTACAAAACACTTTTCTGTGATGATCAAGCGCTCCTAATGAACTTAATTAGCTGGTTCAGTTGTGTTTGATCAGGGTTGGAGCTGAACTTTTCAGGAAGTTAGATTTCAAGGAACAGGATTGGGCACCCCTGATCTACAATCTCCTGGAGGGCCAATGTCTTGCAGAGTTTTGCTCCAGCTTGGCCCAACACACCTGCCTGAAAGTTTCTAATAATCCTTAAGACTTAAACCTTGTTCAGACTGTCAGTGCAAATCCAATTTTGTGCAGTTTGGAATTCGAACATGGCAAAAGTGTGAGTGGCATGAAATCCCGACATCTAAGAGGACACATCGACATTTGAGTGGTAGTCACACACTGTACCTTCCTGAAGAATGTAATTCTACTTAGGCTTTACAGTAAGGAATGGAGAGTAAAGTTGAAGTGAACAAGGACTTGGATATACATTAATGTGCCTGAGATGTGTAATGTTTTTCACTTTAAAATAATGGTCCAGATCACTAGTAGTTCCTGCAGAGTGACTAGGCAACACTTGAGTAATTTGTGATGCATTTTACAACTATATTCAGGGTAAAAATATGATTTATTATGTCTCAGACACACAATAATGTTGTGATTAGTAATTAATTGGTAATTCTTTATAATTTGAAGTTAGTTGATAGTCATAATGAGACTAATCTCGTTTAGTAATTATAATAAGGACCTAATAAGAACTGAGTAATAACTAGGTACTAACCCTGAACCGACCCCTAAATCTAACCTTAACCCCTGTAGTTACAGTACCTTATATTAACCAGTACTTACTCAGTACACTGTAAGTGCACATACTGTAAACTAAAGTGCAACCCTAAATTTGATATTAATTACTGATTAGTTAAACTTGTTTCCACGTTAGTTAATGTAATAGCCGAAGTTTTAATGTAGTATTACTCATTGGATTTGTCCTGCATTACTTCTTGCATATTACCTATTAATGACGGACCATTATTCTAAAGTGTCGCCCATTTATTTCATATTCATAAAGCAGAACTAAGCATGAAAAAAGTGCTAGTTTGAATCAATGGACTCTTTGAAACATCTTCAGCTTCAGTGACAAAGTCTAGAGCTTTATAGGCAAGCGTCTTCTCCCTCCACAACCCTCATTACAATATACCTGAGAGAGTAGCAGCTTATCGCTTCAGAGGGTTGCTGCTTTAGAAAAGGTCACTGTGTCTGAGCGTTTCTTAAATTTACCAACATTGGTTCAACAATTTTCGTGCACAGTTCTTAGCTACAGACCCTCAAAATACCACTGACGTTCTTCATGCAGAATTAACTTAAAATGTCAAGGACTCAGTTAGGCATTCTGTGCTGGAACAAAACTGTCCGTTCAATGTTGTAGCCTAGCCATCCCTGTCAGTTTGGTTTTAGGGCTGTGTTTTTAAAGGCCAACAAAAGTATCTTCAGAAAAAACAGTACTAATTCAATATTATTTACCCCAAAAATGTCATTTCTAACCTGTATGCTCTTATTTTTTCAGCTAAGAATTTCTTTACTCAGGGTCTTTTCCATACTATGACAAAGAACAAGGACCTTTCCATTTTAATTGAACTCCTGTGTGCGCCAAGTCTTCTGAAGCCATAATAGATTTAGTGAGAAAAACAGACCTAGAACACCTAGCGATAGCCTGGCAACAACACTCAGTATCATAGAAGCAGGTCAGCCAAGCACTACTCACATTTTCTTTAGAAAGTGTCAAAATCCTGTTCTTTTAGAAGTTGGTTCTCTGGAGGTGTGATTGGCTTCGGTGACAGAGCTTTTGAGTTGTTGATACTGCCTGTATTGAAAAGAACAGAAAGCTTTTCCTGGAGCTTGGTGAAGGATATATGTTGCAGTCATAATTTGTCAGTATGTGACTACATTAGTTGTCAGTATGTAATACATACTGTATATGACTCCTTTCTGATGTCAAAATCTTTACGATTTTGAGGTTTTCACCAGATAGGGAGGAGTATGCATTATTTTTTCTTTGTGATTTTTTTTTTTTTTTTTTTGCCTTATGCTCGTCCACCCACTCACCCACCCACCCATCCACCCATCCATCCATCCATCCATCCATCCATCCAAACATGAACAAAATATACAAGACTTGACAATGAATAGACTCGAACTTGAACTAAACATGAACAGAGCTCTCCAACAGCGGTTAAAGGGAACAATACTTAACAAGAGACCAATGAAACATGAGGGCTATATACACACGACCAATGACCAAACAAGAAACACCTGAACACAATGAACCAATAAAAACATGACACATAAAACAAGGAACAAATAAGAACATTGGACACATGACCAAAAACCACCAGGGGAAGCACAAGACATGATCACATGATTGCAAGGGAATCACATGACAAACTATGAGTATTACAAAATAAGACATGAAAACAAAAACATGAACAAAACTCAAAACCAAACGTGACATATTCCCCCCTCAAACAAGGTGAACCCTGATGCCTTAAGGTGAACATCCACCATAATCAAAACACAAAGTCCAGGAGGGTGGTAGAGTGGAGGTGGTTCAGGGGGAGGGATGGAGGGTCAGGCACATGCAGGGGAACTGGACCTGGATCGTGGAGCAGTGACAGGCCTGGGTCCTGGAGCAATGGCAAGCTTTGGGCCGTGGAGCAATGGTCAGCGCTGCACACTCTGAAGACTCTGGGGTTGGAGACTCTGGCGTGGGCCTTCAGCCAAGATGTCCACCACACCTGAGCCTTCAGCCAACATGGCCGCCACGCCAGAGTCTCCAGCCGTATTGGCCGCGTATTGGGGGGACTATAGAAACCAAGCTTGGGCAAAGATTGGCCCATGAACCCGCTCCAGCCCACAACCCCATCGGGCCTCCCAGGAGGGGGCTTTTTGGTGGGGGCTATAGGTTCCTTGCTAAGGCCACAGAGGCCAATCCCTCCTGGCTCCCTGAACTGCCTGCACCTCCCTGGTTCCCTGCACTGCCGGTGTCTCCCTGAAGGTGTCCTAGCCTGCCAGGTCCACCCATGCTCCTCTGCCCAGGTCCGCCATTGCCATGTCATGCCATGGTCCAGGTCCTGTCTCCTTCCACTGTCCTGGCCCTTCAACCCCCCATGAAAGGTCGGATGTTTGCATACTTTACCACAGCTGAAGTGAAAAAAAAAAAAGCAATATTTGTCAAATACACAGACTTTTCAGAGACATTTTCATTCAATACTTTATGCACTGCTTAATAGAGCATATGTTTGTACAAGAATAAAGTTCAACAAAAGCCTATAATCTCGAATCGCTCTTGTGGTACTTTGATGGCATATGTCACAGTCACATGACGTCGGTGACACTCAAATCGGACACAATTTCTAAATGGCATGCACTGCTCTATGTCAGCCGCCGATCTGTCTGCGAAGCGCTGTATGAAGTCAAACAAGCCTATTGGTTCATTGTCTTGATAGTTTACAGGTGTGTCTTATTTAGTTATCAGCCCTTGTGTATTTAAGCCCTCATGTTTGCCCTGCTACTTTGTCTAATATTGTCCATGTACCCCATTATTTGGTGAGTCTATGTATAGGTCAAATTCATGTCAGTGCTCATGTCTATGCTTAAGTCTACGTTTTTGGTTATTTTATAGTCAAGTCAAGTCTTGTTTATTGTGTATTTTTTTCATGTTTTGTTTAAATAAAACTGCACATCTGCAAACTTGCCTACTGTGGACTCGTTACAAATACAGTATATTTAATGAATGTAATTATGTTATTAATTACTGGATTAATGTTTAGTAATCCTCTTTAAAGGCTGAGAACAATCATGACATTAAATGATAATTTTTTTTTATTTTTTTTATCTAACAATGGGTTGAAAATATGCCCAATCCTACATAAATAGTTAAAAGCCAATTAGTAAAAACATGTTGTCATGCTTATTTTTTTCCTCTATACTGTATAAATGGATCTTTATACAAGGAAAAATAAATAAATAAAATACAGCTGCCTTTATATTTTCAGACTGGGGTCGCTCAGTAATGGATCATCAGATTTGAAGTTCCTGGGCATCAAAAAGTTTGTAAACCTCTTGCAAAGACTTTTAACTTCTAAATCAATAAAAAATAAATAAATAAAAGTTAAATTATTTGTGCAAACCTAATTAGCATTCACAAGCTAAGCAATGTTTCAACCACTCGACCAAATCCCACCCCCAACTGTGCCCACCACATTTTAAAACAAAGTAAAGCCCATGGCAATCTCACACTTGCCTCCACCGTGACGCTTACATTCAATACAAGAGTGTACTTGGAGCAAACATCACACTCTTTTTATAATGTGTTAGCTTGTTCATTAATTGCCTCACAGAGGAGACCAAAACACACCTTCAATCAATTATTCCCACGACGGGGCTTGTGTTCCTGCTATCAAGCTCTCCATCAGTTGATGATATCATTGATCAGGGTCTCTATCACCACAGGAAGTCAGAGCACTGAGTCCTGATGATCATCTCCACTGACCGTGCAATCACGAGCGCAATGAAAAAGATCATGCAGTCTGAGATTTTGCACATATTCTGTTGGCCGTTGCGAGCAGGAATGCTGCCATGTGTTGTGGCACGTCTTGTTCAGGTTTGTGCGTTTGTCGTATAGTGGCTCCTTGACAGCACACATACCGGGATGACAATGAAAGCGAGAATTCAGCGTTTTTTTATGTTTTACAGGCATCACCGAGAGCATCCCTGTCTGCTAAGCGTTAAACAATCGCAGTGTGCTGTACAGTAGTTGCGTAATCTCTTAGAAGCTTGTCAGTATGTCTCTCAGCTGCTCTGGAGCAGATGATCAAAAAACCTGTGACAAGCACTAGAGAATAAAAATGGGGACGCAAATATATCAGTTCACAAATGCTGATTCTGTGGACGTGAGGAGTTTCTACAATGGTGTGGTTTACGGTTTCATATATATATATATATATATATATATATATATATATATATATATATATATATATATGTCTGTCTATCAATCTATCTATTGTCTGTCTATCTATCTAATGTCTGTCTGTCTATCCATCTAATGTCTATCTATCTTTATGTCTGTCTGTCTATCTATCTGTCTGTATATATATACATATATATGTCTATCTATCTATAAATCTAATGTCTGTCTTTCTATCTGTCTATCTTATCTATCTATCTCTGTCTGTCTATCTGTATGTCTATCTATCTAATGTCTGTCTGTCTTTCTGTCTGATGTCAGTATTTCTATCTATCTATCTGTCTCTTTCTTTCTGTCTATCTATCTACATTTATGCATTTGGCAGACGCTTTTATCCAAAGCGACTTACATTGCATTTCAAGGCACACACTTACATTCTTATCAGTTCTTCCTTTCCCTGGGAATCGAACCCATGACCATGGCGTTGCAAGCGCCAACGCTCTACTGTTTGAGCAGTAGGAAAACTCATATCTAATGTCTGTCTATCTACTATCTATCTCCGTCTGTCTGTCTGTCTGTCCGCCCGTCCATCCATCCCTTTTATTTTTTTTCATCTCAGAGATTTTAACATTGCAAAGAGATATTGCATAATTTGTATGCCAGGGGACACTGGCCTAAGAAATCCTTTTATTATATTCCAAGTAAAGATCATTATAAAAGCATCACATATTCAGTTCACTTCAAAACCATAAGAGCCACAGCCTCACTCTGATGTATATGTGCTATACTCAGAGAGCGTTGTGAATGGCAGCATGGTGCCTGATGCAGAAATGTCTATAATTTATACTGAACAAACCTCAGGCCTCCAGGTCTCACATATAGTGTTTGTTTGATTTAAGTGCCGTCTATGGTGCATGAACACATCCAGTTATGAGAGCCGAGCCCCGCAAACAACACCGTTAGAGCAGTGGTTGTCATGGCAACGCAGTGTAGACCATGAGGTCTCGATGGATAAAAAGCCTCTGAGTTCTGAAACATAAAAAATTGCGAACACAAAAGCATGCCCTTTACCTCTGCAAGGTGTCTGTGTGTGTGAGCGCGTGGGAGAGACAGATTTTCACGTAACGCATTCTAAAAGACAGACAGATGAGGGGGCATCAGCATATCCCACAGTTCACTCTGTCTGTGTTGAGTGATCACTGCAAAGCTATTGAGCTGTCAAGTCAAATGAACTAGAGGAGGTTTACACTGACAAGAGCACTGGTGTACATTCAATAAAGCTCATGCATGTACAACTCACTTAGGCTTCATAACTTTGTCCCTTTTGCAAAAGCAGCAAGAGAGAAAATAAGAGAGAAGAAATCTAAGAAAAATAATAAGATCATAAAAATGTCTTTTGTGATAGTTATGAATTCCTCGGTTGTCCAGAGTTACAAAGCTGGATCTCCACATCATATAGTCACTGTGGGGAAGAACTGAACTGTGCAGAGCATGCTGGGAAAACAAAGAACTGGCAGTACCTGGAGGATTTTTTGTCAAGAACAGTGAAAGGCTTCATTGGTCAGGACAAACCAGGGAATGTACAACTATCACATAAAATGATGCGCGTGAAGTGTGCATGTGCTGAGGAAATGAATACCTGGTACACATTGTACGATTTTGGACTGTCCCAGACAAAAGATGAGCAATCGTGGCGATTGATTTCTGTCGAGGCTTCTAAACGGTGATCCTACGTTGTACAGAGAAAGAGGTTCAAAGATGGCCTTTGCGACCAAAGAGAGTCTGCGATCATTTTCTGACAGTTTTAGAAATTTAGCATGATCATCTCAGTGTATTTGCTGCTACGGCCTGTCTACTGACTAAAACTGCAACATGAAATGGCGTATTGATTATGATGCTAAAACTTAAAACTACTTACCTCAAGCTCCATTTGCAAAACTGGCATGTCAAGTTGGTCTCTTTTCCCTTGCCATGACTGCGTCCATATTCTCCTCTTTTGATTCCTTCTCTTTTTTTTAAGCGCACATAAAACCATAATTGCCAAAGTGCGATTCATCTCGCTCTATTTGTTCACCACTAGCACATGCTGATGACATTTCATTCTTCTATACTAACTTGTGTCGTAGCCTTCAATTCAATAGGTGTCATCACCGCACAGCCTACATACATGTTGTACCCAAGTTTATAAGATCCATGACATACAGTGTGATTTGTAATGATCTTGTGAGGATTGCAGAAATCGCACAGTCTGTAGAAGGCATAAGTACTTAAAGTCCCGCTGTGTTGAAAATCAAGCTTTTAATATTGTTTATATGTCTATGTGGTGTTTTTAATATGCTTTAAGACAAACCATGTGACGAACCAATTCATAAGTCGACACCATTGCTGAGTTTTTTCTCCTTAAAACTGCAGTGACCCAAAGACAGTCTCAAAAACACGCTTTGAAATCACTGGTGTTTCTGACGACACAAACTACCTTGTAACCAATCAGATCATCGAGTGATCGTCAACGAGTGGATCTCTGAGCTGCTGTGAGTGAGTGGAGGCGGGGCTCATTTGCATATTCATAGAACCACGTATACTAAAAGAGGCACGGGTGAAGAGTTACACTGAAGCTATTTTAAGGCATGACACATTTTTTCAAGGAAAAAACATTTAAATGTGTCATTTTGGTGATCAAAAGTGAGTTTTAAGGGATAAAATGATTGACTACAGAGGACTTTAAAGGCACCCTGAAATCAAAATTTTAGTTTTTTAGCTCTTAGGATGAATTTGTTAGCCTTACATGTTATAAATAAGCTGGTGTGTTCCAAACCAATGACAAAATTCGCATTTAGGAGATAAAAGCATTCAAAACGTACAGTCTAGGGCTGCTCGATTATGGAAAAAAATCATAATCACGATTATTTTGTTCAGTATTGAAATCACGATTATGTAACACGATTATTTCACATGACTTTGGGAACGTGTAGCATTGATTAAAAATACATGGTAACACTTTACAATAATGTTAATTAGTTAACATTAGTTAATGTATTAACTAACATGAACTAACAATGAGAAATACATTTGTTACAGTATTTATTAATCTTTTTTAATGTTAGTTAATAAAAATACAGCTGTTCATTGTTTGTTCATGTTAGTTCACAGTGCATTAATTAATGTTAACAAATACAACCTTTCATTTTAATAACGTATTAGTAAATGGTGAAATGAATATTAACTAAGATTAATAAATGCTGTAGAAGTATTGTTCATTATTAGTTAATGTTAACTAAGGTAGTTAACTAATGCTAATTAATGAACCTTATTGTAAAGTGTTACCAAAGACACCTTTCAACAATTCTTAAAAAAAAAAAATCGAAATTTGAACATTTATTGTACTTTTTGAACTATTAAAATAAACAATATAACAGATAATACTTGATGAGTATTTATTAAAATACAATGAGTATTTTAATAATTCCCGCAGGTCTACCACTTATGATGCGGGAAATTCCCCCGCAAACATTGACTCACTTTAGCCTGTAGTTTGTATGAGTATCCTAAATGAATCCACACAGATTATAAAATCAAATCAATCATTTTAAAACTTTCTTCAAGACGCAATTTCACAAACCGTGCGAGTGTTCAGCGGTGCTGCGTCTCTCTCTCTCTCTCTCTCTCTCTCTCTCTCTCTCTCTCTCTCTCTCTCTCTCTCTCTCTCTGAATGTGTTGGACAAGGCAAGCGTCGAAACTACACTTTCGCGTTCAGGAGTCGGGACATGACGGAATTGTCAGTTGCACAATCGGGCCAGCATTGCATCGTAACTAAAGTTTATCATTTTCACTTCTTTTTAAGTCTTATCAGTTTAAACATTCGAGCTGAGCGAGTTTATGGCATCGGGAGGGGCGGATGTGCGCGTCATTCAGAACACAAGACATAATTAGAGCGTTCTTTCAAAACAGAATATGGAAAAATAATCGTTTTTACTCGATTGTACTATTTTGGTAATCGTTGGGAGCCAAAATCGAAATCGAAATCGAAATTCAATTAATTGCACAGCCCTAGTACAGTCTCTCACTTCCGCTAAAATGGATCACAGATTTTTATGACGACACTGCGGACTTCAGCTTCTCATCACATCTTCTGTCCAATCAAATGCTCTCTAGAATCTGAAGCGTCCCACCCCCTTATGCTATAAACACCACCAGGCCAAAGCGAACGTGGCTATACCTGACTGTGCGTTCGGCAGTAAACGCATGCCAAGTGTCAGCTGCTCGTGCTCATCAGTTCCATCAGTTACTGGAGTAACATATACTCCGGGATATTGTTTATTTCGAGTCGGAGTGAATGTCAGGCACGTCCGTAAGTGAGTAACTTTAGAAAACTGGATCAGCTCTGACTCTGTTTTGAACGATTCAGTTCGATTTGGTTAACTGGTTCGACCGGTTCACAAAAAAAGAACTGTAGAAAAGGCAAACAGGAAAACCAAAAACATGATAATAAAACAGAGCATAACCATAACAAACTGGCCTTTAAACAATAAAAACATATGAACAATGAATAATACAATTATTATGCCATCGATGTTTTTAATATCTGAATAAGATGATAAATTGTTTATCATGGCACTGAATTGCACAGAGGTAACACATTTTCCCCCTTTTACCCTGTAATTAGCAATAAAAATGAGTGAGACAAAGAGTTGAATATGAACAAGACAAATGTGACTAATTATCTAAATCCTCTGGCTTATCCTTCTGCGAATCAACATCTGAAGATCAGAGAAGGACAATATGCCTCCTCTAAGCTAATACAGCACTTAATTAAATCTTAGAGTGCTTGCAGTAGGCCATATTAAAATTACTCTGACTTCATTAAATATGATTAATAATTCACCCATCCTGCCGAAGAGATATATTCTGAGAAATAAGAGAAATGAACATCTGCTCATGAGTTGTTTCATAGTTTTAGTCGGCGAAACGCTGCGTCTTCTTTAGGTGGATCTCTGTGGAGTTCACTTATGCTTTCTGGGCCCAACATAATTATTTTCATGTTGTGGTTTGCAATGACGCTCAAAGTGCTCAAAGTTAGATGTTATTGCTATTGTAAGTTCAACAGGCAAATTCTTGCTAATTTTGTTGCTAATGCTAATGAACAGCTGCTATTTTAGCACTTTTATTCCCTGCTGGAATATACAGCTCAAGCTAGTAGCTGTGTTGTTAGCATGGTAACTAATCAACATAGCAAGTTTAAGATTGCCATTAGCTAATCCAAGCTGGTTTTTAGCAGGCCATTAGCTAGTCTAAGCAGTCCTTATGAAAATTAACTATGGGCGTTGTAGTAAACAAAAGTAACTATAAAATTAACCACGGTTTAACTTTTTTCAGTAAATTAAGTAGCTACAAATTCAGCATGGTTTTACTACAGTAACCATGATTTAACTATGTTTTTTTTATATAAAACCATTGTAAAATAGCTATAGGCTAGTTACAACATTCATGCTCACTACAGTTTTAGTATCACTGCAATATTGTTAAAAAAAATACATTCATGGTGATACATTCATAGTTTTACTATAGTAAAACCATAAAGTGTGGTTATAAGTGACTAAACCAGTTTTTTGGAGGATGGTAGCTTGCCAACCAGCTTGAACCAGGTAATAAACAATTGTAATAGCTAGAAACCAGCAAACATGTTGCAAAACACATCTAGCTTAACCTTGATTTAAAAAAAAAAAAAAACAGATAGTTAGACATATTATCATAAACACAAGCTTGAAAATAAGATATGAAATTGAGAACTATGGACGATGACACACCACAACTGTTAGACTGAGACAATAATGTGATGTGTTTCTCATAACATGTAAAGAATGACTGAAAATAGCTAGCGCCGTTGATGTGCTACGCATCACATTAATGTCCATTGTTGTTTTAAAATACATCACTGGACTTCATGAACATATAATTAAAGTAGAAACCATCCTTTCACATAATAGGCATTGTTAGGTTGTTTGTGACAATTGATTGAACTAGCAAAAAATGTAAAATAAAATAAAGGTCTGTACTGAAATGTTAGCATAGTTCCTTCACGTTCAGAAAACATAGTTTTGTTGCGCACGGCTGATAGCTAATCAAATGGCTAAAGGATTAATGTTTCTGACAAGCTTTATCACTATTCTCCGTCACAGCTTTATTCATATAAAAGTTGTGGCTGAAAGAGTTTCACACAAGTAGTTACAGCATTATTGTGGCATTCATGTGCACTCATCTCATGAATACGACAATTCCTTCATGGCTTGAGGACAACATTGCACAGTATTGTGTGCAGTAGCAGAGGCTTGGAAACAATTTCACTGTAAAGTCTAAAGCATGAACAAAATTGAAATTGTTAGCTACTAAAAAAAAGAATTACAGCTTGATTTTTTTAATGTAATTCATTTGAGACCAACATAACGATTTGATTATTCTTTCAAAATGTCTAAAAACGAAGATGATTTCATGACATTGATTTAAATGTGGCAAAAGAAAGTGCATTTTAACGGTGCTGCATCATGCTGCGGCACTCAGGGGAGGACTGAAATAAAACTAATGACTGCAAGAAGCCGCACAAATCGAAGGCAATTTAGAGATAAAAGCTTTGACAAGACAAACCAAGGAAGGTGAGCTTGCACGAATATAATTGCTTCAGATGCAATACAATTTTTGAAATCCGAGACAAGAAATTTTGTCTGTTGTTCCCGAAAATGCTGGATCCAATTGTTCCAGTAGTGTATTATTTAGCAAAAATGTGAAAGAGGGAAAATTATCACCTTGCAGGGCAAAAGTTTGGTCAAACTAGACTTTGATATGATGGAGATAGGAAACAAGTACATGAATGTTTTGAGACACACGCTCTTAAACCACACATCCATTTTCTCACGCAGAGAAAAATCGTAAAGCAAAGAGGACACTGACACCGACGGACAAGACATTTGAAATGAAACATTAGCTCTCTCACTACCTCTTTCTCCTTCATCTGTTGAATGTTCTCTGTCTTTATTTTCTCATCTTGTTCTTCACTTGCAAATTCATTGGTGTGACTGTAGTCATCCAAGTTGCTCCTTGTCCCGAGGAAAGCAAATAATAAAATATCCTAAATTAAATGATAAAAATGCAATGTTTGAACTAACATATGACAGAATTTTGTAGTTTGATAACAAAGAATCGTACATTCTTGGCTGAATATATGGCAAAAGGAATGTCATATAGTGATAGTATTTCCATTCCTTTTGTGTAGTTTCCCCTGAACCACTCGGTGGATGTGGTCTGCTTGTGATTCTCAAATGTGTCTCCAAGATTTTTCCACTTGGACTTTAGTGTTTCATAATCTGTAAAACAAACACAGATGCATTGTTCACAAACTCTAACAATATGTTTTTTATTCACAGGTATTTGGCAACAGGAGACTCGATGCACAGTCTGGCGTACTGCTATCGTCTCGGAGTCCAGACAGTGTCCGACTGTATCAAGGAGACATGTATGGCCATTGAAGAATGAATGTTGCCAATATATCTCCCAAAGCCCACAAAGGGAATGTGGGAGGACATAGCTTTGTCCTTTGAAATTCAGTGGGATCTTCCAAAATGCATTGGGGCACTAGATGGGAAACGCATCTACATCACTGCTCCGCCAAAATCTGGAAGCCTTTTTGACAATTATAAAGGCTCTTTCTCCATCATTCTCCTTGCCCTTGTTGACGCCAACTATAAATCCATCGCAATCCAGGTTGGTGATTTTGGAAAAAGCAGTGAGGGAGGGAGTCTACAGCAACTCCACACTAGGCAAAGGAATGAAGGAGAAGACACTGAATGTTCCTGAGGAAAAGTGTTTGCCTGGTGCTGAGGACCTGGGAAGACTTACCTACGTGATGGTTGGAGATGCCGCATTCCCTATCAAGACCTGCTTAATGAGACCCTACCCAGGGAAGAAAGGCAGATTTCAATTACTGCCTCAGCAGAGCCTGAATGACAGTGGAAAAAGCATTCGGCATACTATCTTCGCGCTGACGAATTTTCCACAGAGACATTAACTTGATGCCCAAGACCACAGACACCATGATTGTTGTGACTTGCATTCTGCACAACATGCTGACACACTCAAGTGTAGCAGAACACTAGCTCAGAGAGGCATCTGAAGATGTGTCCTTGAGGGGGCTGACTGAACACCCCAACAGAAGAAGCCTGGAAGTTTGCGGATTACTTCAGCTCTCAGGCAGGAATGCATGTTTCTGATCAATACATTTGAAAACATCCAAATGTAGTTCTTGGAGCCGCTCTAAAAATGTGTTGTATCAAACATTTGGAATTGATGCAATCTGATTGCTGTAAACTTCCATGATTTACTCTTGTGGTATCTTTATTAAATTTTCACCAGTTCAGAATAAAATGGTTTAATTTCTGTTGAACAGTTTTGTACTGTCTTTAATCCATGCACATTTTGGATATATTTCTGCCACTAGCTTATGATTTGAATCAGCATGGGAAAGCATAAATAATAGGCTATGCATTATACAGTACATAATAAAAAAAATATTGACCTACACACCATGGTAAACTACCATATGTTAGTTCAAATCATTAATAACTATTAACATTACATTACAGATGTAAAGATAGGTCAGTACAGAGAGATGCTAAAAATGTGGGCTGTTGATGTCAGGGTCTGCTATGTGCCACAGGTGAGTATTTCAGTCGATTGTCTGGATACAGTGACACAAATCGTCATGCCTATTCACTTTGCCTACTTTACATTAAAAATAAAGCGGAATTTGTTTTACACAGGTTGATGCTTCATTAGTACTATATAGCTAAAAGCTTCATTCATTCATTAGCTGTAGATGAAAAAGTCTAAACTTAACTTACCATGTGTATTCAATGCTTCAGCTATGCTTCTCCAAACGGAATTCTTTTTCCTGATGTCTTTGTGGAATTTGTGGGATTTATCAAAGAGAATTGAATGCCTTTGAACTTCGAAAACCAGTTTCTCGTCGCCCATGTTTGATGATTAAATATTCATGACATGCAGAACTTCCATCCAATGAGATCTCTGTGTGGGCGGATCTGTCAGCCGCGATGTCGCAGAAATAGGAACCGTTTCTAAAATAGAATTGTTGGTGTCGCGGCTGGTTAGAACAAAAACTCTGATTAACATGGAAAATATACCTTTTATCACGCGTTGCGTGTAGTTAGGACACGGTGTAATGGTCAAATTTGGCCAATTTGTGCATGACAGAAAGACCAATTTGACATTGAAACCTTTAAGTCAGTATGAAATTAAAATATATACTCTATTTTCTAAAAGTATGTTATGTCTTATTTTGAAAAATTCATCCATGCATATGTCTTTTTACAAAGTGTCACAACTCAATCTTCCTGTGAAACACCAGACTTCTCCAATCACTGAAGGCCTGTTCACACCGGGACGAATTTCGCGCACAATATTCGGCTAAGTTTAACGCCTCGTGACTAAACAAAGGGCGCCAATGTGAGTGTGCACACCGACACGAAAAACGCCACGCGTAAAAGCGTAATTTTTTTAAAAACGCCTCGGGTTCGTTTTTTTGGTTTGACGCGCCACGTCAAAAACTATCCAACCAGTGAGATTGGCGCTTTTGCTCACGTGTCTGGAGCTTCTGAAGTTGCAGTAAAACACAACTTGGGGGCGCTCAAACACAAAACGATCTTGCCGAGCACACATACGTAACGGCGAAGAAGACATACGCCAAGTAGCGTCTACACTGCCGGGAAGAAATAAGACGAGGAAGATGTCAGGCAAGATGAATGTAGAGCTGCTGGTCTCGTTGGTGTCGGAACATAAAGAACTATATGACAAACGCGACAGCGACTACAAAAATCTTGATAAAAGAGAACTGTTATGAGTGGTATTGCAGAGCAAATGGGCCTTGATGGTGAGTTTCATTTCACTTAATTGTCTTTCATAGGCTTGTAACTTTTTCCCACAAACGTTTGACAACCGGGGTATTTCTGTTTTACATTAAGCGCCATCTAATGTCAGGGAATGAATTTGCATGTTCACTCGGCTCATCGTCAGCGAAAATCGCTTGGGTGTGAACACAAAAAAACGCGTTGAAAAACGCTGGCGAATAACGCGCGCCGATATTCGTCCCGGTGTGTACGGCCCTTGAGTCTGCTTAAACTCTGCTCCTTTCCTACACCGCTCACATTCATCCAATCAACAACTGATGCATAGAACCAAGTCCACAACCAGCATTTTCCTTTTTTGATAATCTGTTTAACTCGGATGTATGTCACAATTTGAAAGAAACGAACTGTCATTATGACGAATGCATTGCTCTTCAATGTTGATTGAAAATGGCCACTGTTGCAGTAATTCAATTTAAGTTTTAGAGGTCTCGACCATTGTGTATTTGGAAAATTGGCATGTGAATAATCTCACAACAGTAGATCCATCTGCTCGGCTGGCGGCAATCACGTCAAACAGACGCTCGCTCTAACTGTCATGCTCACAAGAGCCCGGCCTGGTTGCTACCGTACTATATCTGCACCGGACAACAGGGCCAAACACAAATATGGTCCAACCTCATTCCACGTTTTACCGAAAGCCAATTTCATCCCAAACCTCTCTCCAAACTCCAGCTTCTGAGGGATGTTTATTCAGTATTCAAAATCAAAAGGGCTGTGGAAATTTCCACGCCTCATTTTTCAGCAGAATGGCTTTGTATTTTTGCCGCCGTTCGGCGGATGAATCAAGGTTATATAAAGATGCACTAAAAAGGTGGATTACTGAAAATAGGCGGATTTTCCGTTCCGATTTTTTTTTAAGGTGGCAAATCCAAGTCAAAACAAGAGGCAATGATGGTCCTAGAAACCATTGAGGAGTGTTATCAGGTTGGCTGCTGGTCACACATATCACCCACTCAATTAAAGAAGCTGAAGGAAAGAAATCCCACGGGATGCTGGGATGGAAGACGAGGTGTGAGTCGTGTGGCAGCAGTGTGGAGGCAGAATGAAGAGGAGGAATATCCACATGAGCTGATGCAAGAGAAACTCCCTGACTCTCGCATTTAGGTTTAGTCACTGCATCTTTTGTGGCCGTTGGACGTGACTGCTCTCCAGATCGATTCTTAGCAAGCAATACCCAGCTGAAACAAACAGCAAATGTGTTGTGGATGCCAGTCCCCAAGAGTCTTGGGGAGTAACTGACTAAAAGTAGGAACTCTTCTAACTTAACTACAGTCTGCAGTAGTATGACAACATCTGATTTCTTGTGTAAAAAGTGTTTGTCCTAAAGGATTATGTTACCTACATACACATCTAATCACATTTTCTTTCTTTTTAAAATATTTCATGTAATGCCGGCACTTGCAAAGACAAAATCAGGTCACTCATAACAGATGCAATGGCAAAATGTTGTTCCAAGCGAGAGAAAAAAATCACATTGAAACTCAATTAAAGGAATTCTCTCTCTCTATCGGAGCGTAATGAGCAGATGTATATTTCTCAATGGCCATCTAAGACATTTAGCCAGTTTTCGGCTTGGCACAGAGCCCAGGCATCACAAGACACAATATCCCACAGCGCTTTTCAACACTTTCCAATTTAACAAATGCCGTTGCATTGTTTAAATGTATCCTCCCTATCCACAAGCAATTGATTCAGGGATAAAAATCATCTGACCTGTCCCACTGATTTTTTTTTTAAGGACCTGTTTGAAATGACAAAAGCAAACATATAATTACAGCATAAAGACTGAAATTACAACCTCGTGATTAAAAGTGTGTGGCACTACTAAGTCGTGGAGAATAAAAACAGCTTGTGAAACAAATCATGTCTGATAAAGCCTTGAGGGAAAGAGGATTTAAATAATCTTGAATAATTTGTGAAATCTGCCAAACAATTAGTAAGACAGAGAGTTTCACAAATGACTGGTATTGGTTATGACTTTTTGACAACACAGCCTCTATTCTAACTGTCAAGTAACAATAACCCTACACCTCTACATGATAACAATTAAGCTTTGTCTTGTTTTTGTTCTCAGGGTTTCCTAAATAGGAACCCTGATGGCTCTATTCAAAAGTCTAGTGAGCTGTCTACTGCCTTTCTTAAAGGCCCACTAAAGTGCCTTTGTATCAGCTTTGTATGATGCGTTGACGTAATTTCCACTGAAACAGGAAGCTAAAGCAGGACATATTGAATGGCCCCTCCCCTTTTTCAAATAGCCAATAGCGTTTAGTTTACCTCACAGACTGCAAGTCGTACTTGACAGCACCATGGAAGCGAATCTGAGCGCTGATGATACGTAGGATTCAACAGTACACGCTTACGAAAAATGGTTCTAAACAGTACCAAATTAGGGTTCTTCGGCTTGTAACAATAGCAGAACCCTTTATGGTACTAAACAGAACCCTTTTTACAAGGTTCCATATAGAACCATGCTTTAAAAGTGCTTATAGGACCTTAATGGTGTTATAAATAACCTTTTCAACCATATTTATGTTCATTAATATTAGCATATTAGAATCTTCATTATTAATATTACTATTATTAATATTATATATATATATATATTATTATTATTATTTTTATTTTATTTTTTGTCCTCTATCTGCCTGGGTTTATGATATCCTGTTGCCCATTTAGGTTTTACATTAAAAAAAACAGCATGTTCTGTCA
Organism: Scardinius erythrophthalmus; assembly: GCF_964197995.2. NCBI lineage: Eukaryota > Metazoa > Chordata > Actinopteri > Cypriniformes > Leuciscidae > Scardinius > Scardinius erythrophthalmus. The sequence continues at coordinate 32,636,245 of NC_138234.1, forward strand.
ATTAGGTACTTTTATTTTTTATTGAACCGGCAGATTGTAGCAAACATGACAGTGCTCTAACAACAGTTGTTAGCTGAATACATTAATAAATAACAAATTACATTAAACACAATATAGATGTAATGAAGACCAAGTTCCAGTGAAATATCTTCACAGTCCTCTATGATGTCTTTACGTCCTTCGTTATGTGTGTATTCTGAGTGTCAGTTTCTCTCAGCAGATGATGAGGTTATGATACGTGACAGCATCTGAAATACACAATCGAGTTTAGAGTTACATTGTGCCTCTTCCATTTGATTATGTAAAAACAATCATGTTCATAAAGGCAAAAATGGACAGTATGCGCCCTTAACCATGTTAAAAGGAAAACATGTTATAAAGTCATGGGATAGCTTTAATGTTTTTTGTGACTGTATGTTTAGGCATAAAGTCAAAATTAAAAAAAAAAAAAAATCAAACAATATGGATCATAAATTCCATATCTTTGTTACTTACTTTGTGAAGAAGAGAAGATGAGTATCCTTAACTGAATAGAGCTGCTTACACTTACATGTTCAGTTAAACTAAAAAGAGAAAAAGACACGATTGTTAGGAAACGAGTTACAATTTTTAAAGTTATCATTTGTAGACATTTTAAGAAAATATAATTTACCTGTTGGGAGTATGCTGAAAGTCTCTGTACTTGTATAGCTGAGCTCCAGAGCATCAGTAATGAGGAGGCTTTGACAGTTACAGATTTGAAAAACAAAAAGGCGGGAATAAAGAACCCTAAACTCCAACACAAAGGACCATTTCAGCATTTAAAGGGTTCTTCAGGACAATACAGTTCTAAATAGAACGGCTCCTACCTGTAGAGAACCTTTAAAGAACCATCTTTTTTTAGATAAGGTGTGAATAAATTGTAGCCATTTAATTCTTAACCAACATACAGTTGGAAAACGGAATAAAACCAGAGCATTTGAGCAACAGAACGCACATCTCCTACTCATATTGCTCCATGACACGTCAATGGTTGCTTTGGCCAGGTGGTGTTTATAGCATAGGGGGCGGGACGCTTTACATTCTAGAGAGCATTTGATTGGACAGAAGATGTGATTAGAAGCTGAAGTCCGCGATGACATAAAAATCCGTAATCCATCTTAGCGGAAGTGGGGGACTGTATGTTTTGAATGTTTATATATCCTAAATGCGACTTGCATTGCATTTCAAGGTACATATTTACAGTCTTATCAGTTCTTTCCCTGGGAATCAAACCCATGACCTTGGCATTACAAGTGCCAACGCTCTGCTGTTTGAGCTACAGGAAAGATTACTTTGTAATCAGCGCAGTATTTGTTCTTGCATTGAACACAATCAATGTGTATCCTGATTTTTGTGTCAACGTGGATACCAATGCATTCATGAGTGATTTAGATTTCAAAAAAAAAAAAGAAAAAAAAAAAAGATGGTTATTACAAACATTCAATAAACATTTCAAGCGTTCAGATAACTTTCAGAAGTAACGCTTTCATAAGCATTCTGTTGCGTCATTTCACTGCTAATGCATTTTTAAACAGATTTTTAGCAAATAGATATTTTATACAAATAGGTCATATAACACGTTTAAGTTTAATTATTAGGATTAGGGGTTTGTTAGAATCATTAATGTCGCTATGAAACAGAAGTAGAGACAGATCTTTTCTTCCATTTTGTGGCAAACATCCAAGTGAAATGGAAAATCAAAAACTATAAATATGTAGAGCGGGACTTGGTTCTATGCATCGGTTGTTTATTGGATGTTGAGATGTGGGCGTGGCTCTCAAAAGTATAGGCACATCAACTCCTGCATACGTCACTTCGTTTTCCAGAAAGGTCCAGTTAAGATATTTTAATTAAACATTACATTGCATGGACAATAAAAAATAAAAAAAAATAAAAAAAATTTTTGCATGGATTAATTGTTCACAATAAGATCTAAAACATGCATTTAGGAAATAAATAAGGTAAATTTTCATTTTATGCCAACTTAAACTACGTATGAGCCATAACCATCAGCATTGAGGAAGTTACTTTTAAAAGAAATACATTAAAATATTGCATTGCCCTAAAAAGTAACTAATTGTTACTTAGTTACCTTTTGTAGGAAAGTAATGTTGCGTTACTTTTGAAAAAAAAATATAATAAAAAATAAGCAAATGTTTAGGCCCGTTCATACCAAAAGTGAAATGAATAAGACTAAAATGCTAAATCTGTAGTAGAGGGTGCTGCTGTTCTGCATCACAGAAGAAGAGAACGCAGGAGAAGAAAGTTCATACTTACTAGTAAATGAAAACAAAAAACTGAAACACAAATGTGATGTTTGTATAAAGTCATTTTTCACATTTAATCTAGAACTACAATAAGCATCATGTTAACACACAACGCCTCTGCCCTTACTACTGATTTCTCTCAACATGGGGACAAGAGAGCTGTCAGTCAATAAGTGGGAAAACAAAGTACTTATTAAAAAAAAAGAATGTAGTCAATGTAATGTAATGCGTTACTTTACTAGTTACTTGAAAAAGTAATCTGATTACATAACACGTTATTTGTAATGCGTACCTTCAACACTAATAATCATAGTGTATATTGCCACTAATAAGTACACATTTAGAATTACTCATCTCTTGAATACCAATTAAAAGCATACAATGGCCTGGATAAAAGATGAGGTTTACCACATCAAATAATCTATTGAAAAAGTTTGGATTCCTTTGGTAGAATCCCACAATCCTTTATATGAAAGAAATCAATTGAAATAGAGATGTCTGACATGTACTTTACTTGAGTTGCCTCTGCAGTCATGCTCCCTGCTCTCAGAGGAAGGACTTTGAAGTGCACAATCATTAGAAATGTCATTTGGCCTCATCATTGCTGTTGATGAAAGACTGGCTTTCCTTCAGCCTCTGCCAAGCGTGTTCTTTGTCCGTCTTCGCTTCAATAGCTGTTTGCTCCAGCTTCTAATCTTCACATGGTCTTACCCTTCAATCCTCCTTTTCTCTCTCAGACTCTAGGTTTCGGAGGCGGCATATACATTCTGGAAAGCATCATAGGCGCCTATACAAAACAGAACAAAGGCTGCGATAAGAGACGGAGATTGTTGTTTGTCCTGTTGGGTTGGTGAGTACAGTCGGACCAGACTTTGATCTTCCAGGAGGACGGATTGGAAGAAGATGGTTCCTCGGTTCAGTCCGCAATAATACGGTTTTGGTGTGAAGAAAGAAATCAAGCCTAATAGTTGAAATACAATGTTAACAAAAAAAGTGTCAAAGTGGTAGTTGCATAGACTGTCAATGGAGGGACAGAAATCTCTGAGATTTCATTTAAAATAGATTAATTTGTGTTTCGAAGATTAACGAAAGCCGTACTGGTTTGGAATGACATGCGGGTGAGTAATAGATGACAATTTTTCATTAAGGGATGGTTCGGAGTAAAATCAACCTAGGTTCGGATTTCGGAAAATCAAAATGACTGCTGTGTTCCTTATTGCAACCAAGAACAGAACCCCACAATCGCTTAGATGCCATTCTGCTCATAGACAGTGCCTTCAGAAGACTTGGAATATAGTGCACAAGTAGTATAGACCATTTTTATGATTGGTTTAAGGTGTTTTTTGTTTTGTTTTTTTGCCTCTTTTGGTGCTTACAGCATCTGGCCCTATTCACTTTATTGAAAAAAGAACCTGAGACATTCTGTTAAGCATTTATATTTTTGTTCCACAGAAGAAAGACAAACTTTAATGTCTTGTCTAAGAAACACAAAACTTGTAGAGAGATGCAAAGCGTTTAAAAAAAATGCTTCTTGAATTGAAATCTTGAATTTGAAAACAGCGTCTAACATACACCCCCTCAAATGGCCTGTTTACAGGGCGATACTTACATTCAACACTGCACACCAGAAGAGCTCGAAGTTACCCAGCAAAAAAGCAATAACAACATTCATCACTGGCAGTAATCCTGCAGGTGGTCTGCTAGCAAACAGGGTAGCATGGCTAATGAGCTAGCTTGCAGGTAGCGACCGATCTGCAACAGGGTCCCCCATGACACCTGGGATATCCAGACCTTCATTCATATACATTACCTGAAAATCTCTGGTGTGGGTCAAAGGAGAGAAGTCATTTGTAAAAGATGACAGCGTTAGTAATGACCTGCTAAGATCACCATCAGGCGAAAGTCATGGCATTACCCAGGTGAAAAAGACGTACTGTTAAATGTATTAAAAATGCATTAAGGTATATTTGTATTGTACTAAAAACATACTCAAGTACATTTTTTATATATTTAATAGTACGTCTTTTTCACCTGGGTAGCACCGCACAGATTTTGAAATATATTGGAGATGCTAAAATATATTATTTTGTTAGCAATTATATGACAAACTGTTAACCTAATCCTTGCATATGTATAAGTAAAGACTTTTTGTAACAGTATCATGGCAATATGCAATATAATGTAAAAAGAGGTTGTTGATATTTCAAGATTTCTGGACAATGAATTAACAGTACCGTCTTTCTTTACATGCTATTCTTCCCATTTTGTCCTCTATCAGTCTTGTTCTGAACATGACACATTTTTTAAGAAGTGCTTGAAGGTAATTCAAGGTTGGCCCGTGTGATTAAACCGAGACATGGGCTTCATTATCAAATTGATTAGTACTCCTATCTGCTCTAAGTGGCAGGACACAATTCTTCAAGATGCAAATAAAGTCTCACTCCCTAGGAAGCACTAGGTGATCTGAATTAAAAGGGGTCATTTATTAAAAACTGAATTTTCTTTAATCTTTTCAATTAGTATTGATGTTTAACACTCAAATAAATGGATTATTTTGTGATCCTTTATTTTAGCAGAACAAACTATTGGATGAGTAACTTGCAAATATGTTAGACAATCATAGCAGACACTGTTTTAAGTTTTACTAAGAACTATATATATATATATATATATATATATATATATATATATATATATACTGTCTAAGTCTAAGACTAAGTCTTATACTATATATATATATATATATATATATATATATATATATATATATATATATATATATATATATATATATATATATATATAACTCACTAACTAAAATGAAAATACTATTGAATTTGCAGTTTGCAAGTATTCTGTGATTTGACGAATTGAGTGCAATTTTCAAAAAGAAATTGCACTAAATAATACAAAATAGTCACCTCGTTAAATAGTATCGTTCTATCAGGTTGATGTAAAAACGAATATAACTTGGAAAGCATATATAAAAAAAAAAAAAAAACATTTCCATGAGAAAACTGCCCATGGAAAACTATATTTATAATATAACATTTTACAACCTGTCTGCAGTAAGCATATATGCTTTTTAAAAAAAAAATAATATCAGTTAATGTGTTAACTTTGACAGCCCTAAAACTAAATAAACTGAAACTAGAAAACTAAATCTACAAAAAAATAAAACTTAATTGAAAAGAAACACACTATAGATAAATACAATAGAAATGATAACTAAATAAAAAATAAATATATAAATACTAACCCTAATTCAGCACAAAAGTCAGCCTTTTTAAGCCTAAGGGTCTGATAGATGGACATGAAACTATAAAGTATGGCTGGTTTTGGTACAAGAAGCATTATAAATGGACTTCAGGCGAAAAAACAACACAATATGATATATTTAAGTTCACAGTATACCAATGTTTGACTATTAGTGTATCAGCAATGTAATTTAATCTGAACACAGACTTCTCCAGCTGTACTGGAAAGACAAAAAAGAAAAAAATATATAATAGTACTAGAAGTTCCCTGAAGGACCTGTGAGAATTTAATTGGCTTTTTCTTTTTCTTTTTTTTTTGTGACCACAGCCTCTCTCATTAAATTCTCCTCAGTGCATATTTTGACAGCATACAGTCTTGAAATGAACCTCTTTTCTGCTCCAAAACTTTGTGTACATATAAGAAAGTCAGGGTTTCACTAACGCAAATTAGTTTTATCTTGGACTGAATTATTATGATCAATGGTGGTTCTCTTAAAATGTTTCACTTCCACATGCAGGAAGTATGGCAAAAAGATGCAGCGTCTTGTTCCTTACTTGGGGAACTGGGGTTACAGTCATAATCCCAGACGATTCCTTTTCAAACTCAACACTGTGTCTGAAAATTGATGCTAGGAGAACGTGAATACCCTATGCCACAATGAAAGAATGCCTGCCCCTTAAAGAAATGAAATCATTAATGGACAAGTAATGGACAAACTTAGTGGGCTATTAAAAGCATTATGAATGTGTGCGAAGAAGCCCAACCTGTCGCATCACAAACATCTTGTAAAGACGCTCCTGACAGTAACGCAATAGAAGTCGCTACAGCCATAGTAATTTGTGCTCTAATGCCTAAGGGTGAGAAGGTATTCCACGCACCCCATAGGCCTGAGAAATAGCCAGCACAATCCAGTTTAAAAAACACTTTTTTGAAACACGCAGAGGCCCTGCTTTGTGCTCCAAATCGAACAAATAGCTACTGGAATTTACGCCACTGGCCTGAGCAGTGGACATGAATGTTGTGAACCCGAACAGGGCATAAGAGGTTAAGCCTATCCTGCTCCACAGATTGAAAAGGCGGAGGACAGAAGGCCTGGAGAACCGCATAACATGGAACTGAGGAAGGCAGCCTAGGATGAAGAATAGCTTTGACTCCACCAAGAGCAAATTCCAAGCGGAGGGAGGCAGCTGACAGGGCCTGGAAATCCCACACTCTTTGAAATGAAGTGATAGCCACCTTAAGAGAACTTTCTTAGAGGCTGACTCCAGGGGCTCAAAAGGTACCATCTTCCAGGGCAACAAAGTCCCTTGGTAGCCTAAGACGTCTCTCTCCCTGCAGGAAGCAAGTCACCAAAGGATGCCTCATCAGAAATGCTCTGTCCATGAGTATGTGGAGAGCAGAAATGGCCACCACATCCACCTTAATTGTATATGGAGAAAATGGTCTTGCAAGAACTCCAGCACTTAAGCAAGAGGGCAGTTAACTGGGTCCAAATGATGCTCTCTGCACCACAAGGAAAAAAGCCTCCACTTGAAGACGTACAATTTCCTTGTGGATGGATCCCTAGCACTTAGGATAGTCTCGACAACCTCAGTTGAAAGACCAGCACCTAAGATTGGGGCCAGACCCATAGTTTCCATAACTCGGGTGATAAATACTGCCCCCTGTCTAAGACAGAAGATTCCTCCAAATGGGAATCTCCCAAGGTGAGCCATCCAGGAGAGATATCAGTTCTGAAAAACAAAATCGGGCCAGTCAAAACGGGGCTACTAGTAGTAAGCAAACCCCGTCCTGGCGTACCCAGGACAGGACTCCTGGGAACAGAGTAATCAGGGTTAAAGTGTACAGACAGAGCCATGGCATCCAGCTCCAAGGGTTCTGGAGGTGTGAGGGCTGACCAATGGTGCATTTCCCAAAAGCATCGTTGGCCAACTATGATTGCAATTTCCATTGAACTCTATTGGTAACGACGGAACTTGCGACCATAGTTGGCTTTGGGAAATGCACCCTAGAGCAGACAGTGGGTCGAATTCCCTGAAGCAAACAGATCCACTTCCTTGCCAGATCGACTCAGCCCCTCTGGGTAAAACCAGAGCCTGCTCGGTGCTCACCAGCATGGGCAGCACCCCATTGAAACGAGGAGGACAATTCCCAAACTGGTTCCACAAACCTCATTCCACAGTTCACAGAACCCAAGGAGACACATTTGGCAGAAGTTGCCACGCTGCCATATGGTCTGAAAGGGTCTGAAAATTAGTTTCTTGAGATAATCCTCCAGTGCAGGAGAAGTAATATGTTTGGTGCCCTGAAATGCTCTCCAGCAGGGAACGGTCAAACGTACTTCTCTATTACCCTCCTCAGAGGAAGAGGGTGTCCCAATTCTGCAATGTTCCCAGACAGAGATTGGACTCGATTTCACATATAGCGCTTCCTGAAGTCAAAAAAAAAAAAAGCTGATGTCTAATGCAGGCACCCCTTTATAGTCATATGGCGTGCCATTTCACATCATATGTCAATTTTGGGCCAATAGAATCACTATGATTTCACATGTGCTTCAGAGACCGGAAGTGTTCACACAGAACCCTTCCTAAAGTGTCAACATACAGATGCAGCGTTGAGTTCCCTCGAAAGGGAACTTTAAAAAAAAAAAAAAAAAAAAAACTTGCAGACTTAAAACACTAAAACTAAATAAAAACTAAACCTGAAACTAGAAAACTAAAAACAAATCAAAAACAAAACTATATTGAAAACCAACATAATATAGATAAATAAAACAGAAATTAAAATATTATAACTCTTATGCAAAAAAAACATCTCCCTGGTCAAAGTGCTGTTTCTGTTGAAATGTGCAGTGAAGTCATGAAGTACTGAACAAATGAAAAGTCTCTTTATTACTGCTGTATGATCCAGTGATTTAACTTATAGGGCTGATGTTCAAGCATCAAATGATGGTCTCCTTCCTCACTTGTGCTGAAACAGCACTGGCTATCCATCAGAGAGGTTGGGGGTGTTCTCTCTCCTGAACACTATTAACAATTGTTCAGTTTCAGCATTCTTGATATGTCACTATAACCAGGTTAAGGTGATATATTAGTAAGAGATAATACAAAAGTGCTGGGGAGTAACTAAGTAGAAGGAGCAGTGCTGCTAACCTAAAGGGACAGTTTACCTCTAATTAAAAACTCATAATTCACTCTCAAGTCACTTCAAACCTTTATGACTTTGCAAAGCAAAAACAAAGATCGAAATGATTTTTTTAAAAATATTTGTATTTAAAAATAATAATAATAATTATTATTATTAATTTTACAATCATATTGACATTTTCACAACATGTGATTTTATTGGCTAACTGTGCAGTCCTTTGAACAAGCAGAGCAAACCTGATGCTCTTTTAAAAAATGAAGAAATTAAGATGTACTGTAAATTATAATTATTGTTATTTACACAATTTTTATTTTACAGTGCAATAGTATTATTATAAAATAAATCGATTTAATTATTTTGTATTTTTAAGTAACTATCATAGTATTAATAGTATTATTATTATTGATATACAATTACATTATTTTATTGGCCAAATGTGCAGTCTTAAAATAAACAGAACAAACCTGAAAAATCATTGCAAATTCCCAATCAAACAGCTTTAAGGCAAATGTAAATAAACTTTGTTAATTGTTTTAAATGTATATACTGCAATGTAAAATGTAAATTGACTTTCAGGTCCATTACATCACAGACTAATAGATTTAAAAACAACTTTTACCCCAGAGCCGTAAGAGAACTTAACACCACTGAACTTTTGATTACAGCTTGAATAGTGATGATTCAATTTCACTATGCACTACAACAATGTGCAATATTTTTACATGACACTGTCAAGTTTCTGTATTGTAGTGTGTTAGATTTATTGTGTCTTAATTATTGTTGTGTTGTCATGAGTGGATGCACCATAAGGAATGCTAATTAATTTCATTGTATAATAAATGCAATGACAATAAAAGAAAATTGAATTTAATTAAATGAGATAACAAATTCGATGTATCCCTACTTAGCAGCGAGTTTGACTAAAAATATGCCAACATAGAACAAATAATTTACAAAATATGACCCCTTTAATTTAAAACAGATAAACATCAGTTATAATGGAGAGATAATTACTTGTAGCCAATGAGTGTATGTATACAGGTCACATGTTTAAGGGTGAGACATCCAAACTGACCAATCAGAAGTTGACAACTTCCCCTAGTGTGGTAGGAAAGAGGGGCTTGAAGCAGAGCAAATGTCTTTGTTCATTTTCAGATATCTTTGATTATTTTCAATCTTACACATGCTTTTTTTATTCGAAGTCCAAGTTTCTTGGAAGCATAAAAGTGATGTGGTTCTTAGAAATGAAAAACAGACAGAGTCCTAAGGTACAAGTTTTGGATTCCAGATGGACACTCATTTCTCAGGAGACTGAGCCGAACGGATGCCATGCTCCAGTTTTAGCGCACTTTTTTTTGCTCTACTCCAATGGCTTCCATCTTTTTTGTTTCTCAATTTAATTTCAGGCCTCAACGAAAACCAATGACTTTCTAAATACCCTTGGTGTCCTCTCAGCTCTATAGCAATGCAATATGTATTTAACATAGCATCTGCCAGAGAGCCATTCTGCCTCCTTTCTCAGAAAAGACAGCCAGCAGAAGTGATGATGAGGGGAAGTCATTGATGGATGTTGAAGAGGCCATTTCAGATACATACTTAGCCTGGTCAAGTAAAAAAAAATAAAAAAAAATCATGTTCACTATACATGTATATACACACTATATAGTTTACACTATAGATGTATGATATTCATTCAAACAAGGATAAAAAAAGAGGAAATGAATTTCAGCTTGCTGCCACATTTCGTCAGATGCTCACATAAATGATGAACCATTACTGACATTTAAGAATTAAAATTTTAAATTTTAAATTCCTCACTATATTACAAAACAACTGATATTACAACTGATTAGACAACTCATTGTCATTCAAGAAACCAGCTTGAAATGATTTGAGCTTTGTGACATGGGGATGGCCCGTTATCCTGCTGGAAGTAGCCATCAGAAGATGGTACACTGTGGTCATAAAGGGATGGACATGTTCAACAAAAATACTCAGACAGACTGTGACGTTTAAACAATGCTCAATTGATACTAAGGGGCTCAAAGTGTGGGAAGAAAATATTCCCTACACTATTACACCATCAGCCGCCTGAACCATTGAAACAAGGCAGGATGGATCTATGCTTTCATGTTATTTACACAAAATTCTGACCCGATCACCGACGTCACACTCCTTTTTTAAAAATCCCCATTAAACCAAAGCATTCTCATTAGACATGCCGTTTTGATTCTCTGAGCAGTGTGACATCATACTGCTCTGGCCCCGCCCACGGCCGCTGACTGACAGTCCTGCATTACCATAGTTTCCACCCTCAGCAAGTCGTACGCTATCCGCCATTTTCTCCGCGCTCAAGTAGCTGAAATGACAATGTCTCGTAAGCAATCCAGGTGTTATGTTGTTGGATGTAAGAATGAACATACAGTAAGAGTCCGAGCCACTGAGGACGCAGCGGATTCGTTTTATTTCTTGAAGGTAATGTTCCACAAAATATACCAAAATTAGTCTGAGCAAATCATTTCACTCCAAACTGCTTTGTGAACGAGGGTCAATACAAAGGGTCAGTACAAAACGGTTTGTGATCCAGCTTACAGTCTCCGGATCGATACTGGTCACGGCAGTAATGAAAGGGAGAGCACGCACTTTATTACAGTTAATTTTGTTGTTTAACGGATATAAAGTTTACCGGTTTATTAAAGGGATACTTCACCTCTGGGAAGATGAATGTGTATTTAAAATAGGTCATTTAAGTAGAAGAAATGTGGAGAAATTTTTGAATTTGGAGCTTTCTAGACTGAGAAAAGCCAGAAAATGTATTTTTGGCTTATGTGGATGAAAAACAACAACTCCCAGAATGCACTTGCTTCACTGCCTTAGGAGGCCACACCTACCGGTTAGAGAGCACAGTTGAAAACAACAAGGCTAGCCTAAGTAAGTGATGAGTTTGCCAGGGATTTAGAGACCCAAAATGTCCGGGATTCGGCTTTTGCGTTCTACAGTCGCCATTCATCATGTTTACTGTGGCGAGCAGGACGAGGCTGACGGCCGCGGGAGAACGGCGCGAGGCCGGTGGCTTCATTACTGAGACGCGCCGGGTCTCGCATCTCTCACGGAGGAGCGGGAATTTTCTTAGCAAGGGTAAAACGCACATCAACCGATCACTTGTTTAGCGTTCATGTAAACACTACAGTCAGATTCACCGATCGGAATTAATTCAGTTAGATTGAAACGAGAGGTGTGCATGTAAACAATGAATGGCGACCGCAGAACGCAAAAGCCGAATCCCGGACATTTTTAACAGTCTCGCCCGCCGGACAAGTCCGGGAAAAGGAAGATGGTAATCCCTACTTACTCAGCTTTCTCCTATTATTCAGCTTTCTCCACAGAACAAGAGCATGCTAGCTTAGCTTCCAAAGAAAGACGGCTGATACTGTGTACATTCTGTGAGTGAGATCCCACCCTCTATGTGCGGGTTGTAAACATGCGGAACAGCTCCTTCTACTGGCTGTAGTCTTTAGCCTCTGGACAGAAAATCCTCCGATGTCGCAAAATGACGATTTTTGCGTCATCGGAGGATTTTTTCCAGACAAAAAATACATAAATCTCTCCTCTCAGGGGGATATGAGGGGGGAAAGCATGGTAATTCGAAAATACTACAGGTTTTCTACTAATACAAAGCTTAATGCTAAATCCTGAAGTAACCCTTTAAGCACCCCCCGAAAAGGCATAAAGTATGTATATACTGTATCTGTTTACTGTTAGTTGTAATGAGTGGTATTGTATAATTCGCTATAATTCGTGTATGTTAATGATACAAGGGAGAGAGAGAGTTTATGGATAATACATTAATGCACACGCCTTGTACTGTGATTTATTTCGCTCTGTACATGTACAATAAACTTCATAAAACTGATTAGCAAAGTTTTGGCAATCATTCGGACGGGGTCTGCTACAACAGGCTCGTAGTGGATAAAAGCAAGGTGACAACATAAGTTATAACCGTAATTAAACTAAACTATACCTGTTCTATCTCCATGCAGCATATATTCTCTAGCTCTGTAGGCATCGTCCGACTCCGGTTCGAAACTTCACATACACACTCTGGGGACATCAGAGACTTATTTTGCATCTTGTAAAAAGTAGCATAATAAGTGCCCTTTAAATCACCTTTCTTCCCCAATCTGATGCTCAGTTTGAAGATCTTATTGATTGTGTATACATGCCTAAATGCATTGAGTTGCTGCTAAGTGATTGGCTGATTAGATATTTGTGTTAACGAGCAGTTGAACATAAAGTGTGGCCAATGAGTGTATATTTTAATATGATTACAATGAATTGAGTCCTAAGTCATTAGCTCTACTCAGCCATGTTTGTTCATATTGCTATGCAATCTGGGAAGGCCTGCCAGAGGAAAATTATTTATAATTAACTAAATTATCCTCTAGTAGTCTCAGAAGGGATGAAAATAAGTGACAGAGAATGAAAGATGGCTCAAATCAAAGTTTACAATCAAAACTGATGTAATCATATTACTTTCAAAATGTTTTTATATTATACACTATATTTTACATTATATTATATTATAGCCTAAAATCATATATGATTTGCTTTTTAAATTTTGTTATAACATCATAATGAAATTCTGGCAATTTTAGCATTTCGGAAAAATTCGGGAATTTTTATATTATTTATGACTAAATAATGAAAAACCGGTAACACTTTACAATAAGGTTTCAAACCTGAGAGAGGTTCAGGAGTTTGTCAAAGCAGATAGGATCAACTCAGCACCAGGTCCAAGTGGAGTGCCCTACGTGATCTACAAGAGGTGCCCCAGACTCCTTCAGCGATAATGGAAAATCAGAGTCATCTGGTGGAGGGGGAAAGTGGTGCAGCACTGGATAATTGCAGAGGGTGTCTGGATTCCGGAGGAGGAGAACTCAAGCAAAACCTGCCTGATCCGACACCATGTTCCAGATAAGATCAGGGACCTCATTCTGAACTATTATAACTGCTTTATTTTGAGAGTCACAACATCTTGATCAACATCTGCATGTCATAGGCTGGAGAAAGGAATAATCACAGGGTGCAATTAGTGATCTTGTTCGCCTTAGCCATGAATATGCTAGATAAGGCAGCAGAGGTGGAATGTAGAGGCCCACTCACCTGGTCAGGTGTGCGACAGCCCCCCATCAGAGCATTCATAGATGACCTGACGGTGACCAGAACATCTGTAACAGGCTGCCAATGGATCCTCCAAGGCCTTGATCGCCTCATCAGCTGGGCCCGAATGGACTTTAATCCAGTCAAGTCCCGATCCCTTCTGGTGAGGAAGGGAAACGTAACCGACAAGTTCCGTTTCTCCCTGCGAGGAGTCCGGATTCCATCAATCACAGAGAAGCCAATTAAGAGCCTGGGAAAAGTCTTTAGCAACACACTTAGGGACACAGTCACACTTTGTGAAACCGGAAAAGAGTTGCACGCCTAGATTGCTGCTGTGGACAAGTCAGGGCTGCCAGGAAAGTTTAAAGCCTGGATTTACCAGCATGGCATCCTGCCGCAACTCATCTGGCCACTACTGGTTAACAATATGGGCTTTGTCGAGGGCTTTGAGGGGAAGATCAGCCACTCTCTGCATAGGTGGTTGGGTCTCCCTCACAGCATAGCCTTGTACGGGAGTAAGAACAAGCTACCACTCCCCTTCAGTAGCCTGTCGGAGGAGTTCATGTTTTCCCAAGCAGGAGAGGTGCTGCTATACAGAGAGTCCACTGAAAGACTTTCAACCAAAGTCGAGTAGGCAGTCGACCAGGCTGAAGAGCGGCTGTGGCACGGTGTGCTGGTGTGGACAGAGGCGTCAGGACATGCAAGGCTTGGCTGCATCCAAAGACCTCGATACGACAAGGCCCGGGGGAAAGGACAGGTGTCAATTGGTCCAAGAAGAAATCTGAGCAGGGGTGAAGGAAAGACGCATCAGCAGGATGGTGGAGATGCGAAAACAAGGGCCGTGGACTCAATGGGAACAGTTGACGGACCGTAAGATTTTGTAGTTGTGGAAAGTGGAGACACACCGGATCCAGTTCCTTATCCAATCAGTCTACAATGTCCTCCCCAGCCCAACCAACCTCTTCTCCTGTGGACTGACAGACACCCCTGCATGCCCCCTAAGCCAAAAAAGAGGATCTCTGGAGCACATATTAAGCTGCTGCCCTAAAGCCCTGGGAGAGGGACGTTATCAGTGGCGGCACAACCAGGTGCTAAGGGTCATCACAGAAGCCATCAGCACAGGGATCTCTCTCAGCAGGCACCAGCAGCCAGCACAGCACTCAATCACATTTGTTAAGGCTGGAGAGAAATCACCACGGAGCATGAACTCAGCAATGGGACTTCTGGCAACAGCCCGGGACTGGCAGCTAAAGGTCGCCCTGGGAAGACAGCTCAAATTCCCAGAAACCATCGGCATGACCACGCTTTGGCCTGACATGGTCTTTCATCAAGGCAGGTGGTCCTACTGGAATTGACTGTGCCCTGAGAAGACCGAATGGAAGAGGCGTTTGCACGGAAGAGGGCCAAGTACGAGGAGTTGACAGGTGAATGCCGTAGCAGGGGATGGAAGACCCGCTGCCTCCCCATCGAGGTCGGCTGCTAAGGGTTTACTGGCCAGTCACTCTTCAGGGCCCTCAAGCTTCTGGAAATCAGGGGACTGCACAAGAAGAAAGCAATAAGGAACATCACGGATGCTGTTGAGAAGGCATCTAGATGGCTGGGGATCAAAAGGGGTGATGGACCACATAAGCTATACATACACAATTCGGCGACTGATCATTCCTGGCTGGGTTGCATGGGCGAGGGTGTATGATGTTGAAAGACCCGAAACACCCGATGATGCTCTTCTACAGCATTTATTAATCTTTGTTAATGTTAATTTCAACATTTACTAATGCATTATTAAAATCAAAAGTTGTATTTGTTAGCATTTGTTAATTCACCATGAACTAACATTAACAAACAATGAACATCTGGATTTTTATTAACTAACATTAACAAAGATGAATAAATACCATAACAAATGTATCGCTCACGGTTAGTTACATTAACTAAAGTTAACAAATGAAACCTTATTGTAAATTGTTACTGAAAAACCTTTATATTTGGTTATACAGTAATATAATACAATATAAGATAATAACAATGGAATTCTGGAAAATATCAAATTTTTAGCACTTCTAAAAATTAGGGTGAAAAAAGTGAAAAAAGTTGTACAAACTAATTTTATGTTATTTTTATTTATTTTATATTTTGTTTATTGGCAAACATATTCACTGTAAACTGTCACTGTAATAAAAAAAAATCATACATATTCTCTAAACATTCTAATTAGAAGTTTAAACAGCAGGGGTCCATATATACAGTAAAAAGACCAAAGGCCAGATGAAATGCTATGCCATACCAACAATTGCTTTTCTCCTCAAGTGGTGTCCATCTCCTACCTGTAGGTGCCCCTCTTAGGGTCCACTTCACTCTCGACTTTGTCCAATTGATCTTTGACCACAAGTACCACAAGAAGGCAATCAAAGCATTTGGATTCCCATCCAGCCCTGGAAGTATCCATTTGACAGCGCATCCGACCAAAGATCAATGAGCTATTAAAGTAGGACACAGTACAGAAAAATCAATGTTTAAATATTGGGAATATATGGCACCATGTTCCTCTGTGCTAAAAAAAATATTTGCATGCCAAGGTAATTACCTTTTTGGAGATAATCAGCAAGATCTGAAAGAAGACAGAAAGAAAATTGGCAAAGCAGGTTTTTAATTAAAGAAAAAAATAATTAAGTCTTGCAAATAAGTGTATTAATTTATCTAACTCTCTATTGGATAAAAGAGAGACATTTCTTATTGAAATATTTACCATGTTACCTTAAAAGTCTCAGTTTTCAAACCCCTCAATGACTAATAACAGGGAAAAAAAGATGAAATTTTTATGTATAAAAACTAAAACTAAAAACACTAACATTAAGCTATTAAGCTAGTTTCTTTGCAGTTAGGTGTATTTAGAATTATCCCAAAGCATTGCATTTGACAACAACATGCTTAAATCTTTAATGCAAAACCTCATGTGGCTTGTTGCTTTTTTTAAACCTTAGTGTCATTTACAACAAATTAAACCTTAGAAACTCAAATATACAACATTTAATCTACAAAATAAGAACCTCCAAAAAGCTGCCTTTTCCCCAAGCTATTTTTTTCTCATCAAAGTTAGCCGAGCAGAGAGCAGCTAGCATCATTATGGCCAAAACTGTGTCACCAAGTGTGAACTCTTCATATCTGTGGTGAAATATGTTCAAACTTTAGGAGCCTTAGGGAGTTGTATCCCCTTTCGCCTAGCTAGAAGACTGTGAAATTGTGTCTCAGATGTTTTAGAATGAAGAAAGTGTGAAAAGGGCATCTACAAAATCCAATTAACAGCAAATCAATTGAAAATAAACATAAAACAGAATAAAAGCAGATGAGAGACTGAACTAAAAAGTAAAAGTCCAAAGGAAAATTAAAATTAAACCTATTTACTTACTTCAAAATGCACAAAACTTACTTTGCTTGCAGTCACCAAGGCCACTTCAACTACACAACACCAAAGGGAACAGCAAAAGTAATCAATGTTTTCAAACATGTTTCCCCAAACAGTCTTTATCATTCATTGGTCAGATTAAAACATAGCCATTCCCCCCAACATAAGCCATTGGTGAGTCAGTGTTGCTGTTGTCGGGCAGTTTAGGAGGCACAACCAAGGAAACGTTTTAAAAGCACCACACTTGTCATTCAACAAATAGCTTTCTTATAGTTGTCTCTTCATATTAAGCTGAGATATATCAAGTCATATTTCAACATTGAATAAATTACACACTACACATTTAAATGTACATAAAGAGCTGTGAGAGTTTTATTTTTTGGTACCTCAGGCATTGAGACAATCAAGTTCAGGTGTTGGTGGAAAAGTCTGTTGCTTGTTCCTTACAAAGCATCTCCTATAAAGCTTTCATTCCAAGTTCATTCAGTTGTTCTTCTTGGACACCATGTTAAAAACTTAAAACTTAACATTATGCATTTTTGATATATTTCTATACAATTACTGTTAGGAGTTAAGTAAATCACAGAGGCTGTACTGCAATGAGCCAAACTGACATTACTGCATAATGTATATGCATAAAATTGCAGACTTGTCTATTCTGGCATTGTCACTCGTCTCCCCAGACCTCAGGTTTGGGTCACTTGGTGCACAGCTGTTTTTCTGCATTGTTTCCAACATCTGCTGTTATCTCATTTGCAAATGTAATTGTGACAGTACTCACTATAGCACTGTGTAATTATCAGAGCCTGCGACAAACTATTTAAAAAGATGGGCTTTGTTACAGAAGATTATTATCTTAGGGATCCTAGTTGCCTCAAACAAAGCGACATTTAAATATTTAACTGCATGAAAATGGGCCTACAATAATAATAATAATAATAATAAAAATGGCAGTAAAGTATGACATTTTGTTCTGTGGATCTAATAGTCTTTGGTTACATATTTAATATTTCTCCCTTTTAGCATTCTGACTTCACAGAGAGTTCTGAAGGACTGAAATCCTTCAGTGTTAAATGTGTAATTTAATTGAAGTATGTGGGATTAACTGAGATACTCTTCATGTTGTTAAAATTAGGCACTGGTAAAGCATTCATCATCATAATACAATATAATGGCTTTTGAATAGTTTACAATGGTGAAGCATGCTTTATAGTCAGTGTAATAGTGTAGTTACCGCATCCACCAAGCACGGGTTAACTGCCAAAGCTAACCAGGCAGAAGTTGGTCATCCTGTTGATACTAGTGATGCCACTCCATATCTATGAGGAGAATACATTTTAATGAACTTCAGAAGTAAAAAAAATGTTTATTGCATCACATCTCTAATCATCAATGGCTAATATAAAATTGACCCGTAACTGAATGCACAGATGATTCAAGGGTAACTGCTTACTAAGCCACAAAAGGAGACATTTTAAAGAATCTTCATAAAGCTGTTTTTCAACCCCAGATTATTGGGAAACACTATATTCCAAGTCTTCTGAAGCCATATGATAGCTAAAACTGGGAAACAGACCAAAATGCAAGCTTTTCATACCTGAAAGTGTTTCCTCTGTAATGTTGTATGCTATAACTGACAAAAAACATATTTTTTAACAAAGTTAGGTTGCTAACTAAAGCTAGCTAGGTAATGTTAAACACCTAACTAGCCCCCACTAATCTGCACAAACCACAGCCCTGATTGCTTGCAATCATTTATTTTCTATGATTTATTTTCTACAAAATTGCATAGGCTATACCTCTTATCAGCCTCTAAGTGCATGGTACTGTGTGTCTGTACATAATTACTGAAAATCAAATTTTCTATGGAGATTTCAAATGGTATTTTAAAGTCCCCCTGTGGTGAAAATCAAGCTTTTAATGTTGTTTATTTCTCTATGTGGTGTTTTAATACGCTTTAAGACAAATCATATGCAAATAAGTCGACACCATTGCTGATTATGCTCTCCTTAAAACTGCAGTGAACCAAAGACAGTCTCAAAACACGGTTTGAAATCGCTGGTGTTTCTGACGACACAAACTACCTTGTAACCAATCAGATCAACAAGTGATGGTCAACTAGTGGATCTCTGAGCTGGTGTGAGTGAGTGGAGGCGGGGCTAATTTGCATATTCATAGAACCGTGTATACTAAATGAGGCACCGGTGTAGAGTTACAATCAAGCTATTTTAAGGCATGAAGAATTGTTTTTTTAAGGAAATAAACTTTTAAATATGTAATTTTAGTGATCAAAGATGAGTTTTAAGGGATAGAATGATTGACAAAAGGGGGACTTTAACTTACTTGCGGTTGATAATCACACATATAAAGTACATGCAGGTGAACGGAAAGTCTTAAACCAAACACAAAAGCTGACTGGAGGTCAAAACTGTATTTCTTATAGCTAAAATACTTGTTGATTACTCTGTTACTGTGCATTATCATCCAGGTGTACTTCATACTTGTTTGCTTATGCTACAACAGCCTGCTAAGAAGTT
Organism: Scardinius erythrophthalmus; assembly: GCF_964197995.2. Taxonomy (NCBI): domain Eukaryota; kingdom Metazoa; phylum Chordata; class Actinopteri; order Cypriniformes; family Leuciscidae; genus Scardinius; species Scardinius erythrophthalmus. The sequence continues at coordinate 32,656,038 of NC_138234.1, forward strand.
TTGCTGATCTATTAGTTTATATCCATTTGTATCCATTATACTCATTCAATTAATTTATTTCCATTTATGCTTTTTTTATTATTAAATTGTACTTTGCATATTTCTATAGTTTGAAATGATGATAAATTGGTTCCTGGCAAAACATACAATTATGTAATGGCATATTTATATGTTGTTTGCGAAAAAGTGTTATGTTGTCAGAATACAAGGCTACTTTTTAAATGGCAATCAATGGAAAAGGTGTAATTACATCATCTACCAGGATGCACTATAATAACTGGGCAAACCTTGACCTTGACTGTGTCCGAAATCGCATACTTCCCTACTAATGTATGTAGTAGGTGAAAAACAGTAAGTGAAAAGAGTGGTACGTCCGAATTCACATTATTCATAAAACGGTAGGCGAAAAATATTTCTGGTGAGATTCTAAAGTGCACAACTAATGGACACTTTACTATCCCATGAGGCCACGGGAGAGGATTTGGGAATGGCAGAGAAGTGACACAACTGATGCGGCTAGGTCACATGACACATGACCCGGATAAAAAAAAATATATATATTTTGCAAGTTTTTACACAGATTTTTTTAAAGTAAATTCCTGATATGGAATTAAGTCAAATTAACAAATAAAATAAATAACATCACTGTGGCAAGTTAATGTATGAGTAATTTCTACTTGATTGAAGTTTACTTTGCAATAGTATATTTTACTTAAACATTATAACAGTGAATTAAGCCATGGATGTAATGTGGTACACACGCGAACACAGAGACCTCAATTCATGGTACACAATACACAATAACGGTAATATTTGTTGGATCATTTTTTTAGTATAAATGTGTCATTTTGAGTAGAAAATGAACTCCAGATGTCACAAAACAGCAAGTTACTAAACCCAACAACAAAAGCAATGATAAATATGGCTAGAAAACATGAAAAATACCATCTTATTAATGATTCATGCCCCAGTGCATGATGGAAACACCAGTATCAGAAAGTTGAGTAGGTTTTACTTAATTTTGTCTTCTCTTTTCTCTCTTTATGTCATGGCGATGGTAACCCACGCTCCGACAGCCCCAACACGGAGTCCCTCCATCTATTTCGGTCAGAGGCTGCGAGCCTGCAAGCCTCGACGATGTTCAGCCTCATTTTTTTCAGATCCTCTTCCAAGTTGTTGAACCATCTTTTCTTTGGTCGCCCTCTCCTCCTTGCCCCGTGCACATGGCCGAATAGAGCGACATTTGGAAGTCGTTCTGTTTTCATTCGGACCACGTGTCCAAAGTATCCAAGCCTCTTTTTCTGAATTCGCTGTACCACCTCGATTTCCATCCCTAATTCCCTTCTTATGTCGACGTTTTTTATTCGGTCTCTTCTTGTCACCCCTTGGATTTTCCGTAAGCAATTCATTTCAAACACTCTCAGTTTATTCTTGTCTGCTTCTCTTAGTGTCCATGTCTCTGAATTGTACAATAGTATGTTAAGTACCAAGGCTTCATAAACTCTTATTTTTGTCAATCTGGAAATATCTTTAGATTTCCATATGGAGTTCAAGTTTTGCATTGCTCCACACGCTAATCCAATTCTTCTTCTGAGGTCGTGTTCTGTAGAGGCGTCCTCACTAATATTTCCTCCCAAGTACACAAATTCTTCTACCTGCTTAAGTTCCTGGTTTTCTATTTGGATGTATACTTTAATCTTTTCCCGTCCAATATGTTGTACTTCTGTCTTTCCTGTATTGACCTTCATGCCCATCCTTTTACTCTCCTCTACGATTCTGTTGATCACTACTTGTAGGTCACCCTGGTTTTCTGCCAAAGCTGCGATGTCGTCCGCGAATCTGAGGTTGTTGATGATTCGTCCATTCATGACTGCTCCTTCGTTCGCCTCTTCCAGCGCACTTGCCATGATCACCTCTAAAAAGATATTAAAGAGAAGTGGAGACACCATGCAGCCCTGAAGTACTCCTACTATTGTTTCGAACCATTCAGTCACATCAGCACCTATTCTTACAGCGCTGAAAGTACCTTTATATAGGCTCTCTAATATTCTGACTACTTTTTCTGGATATCCTAATCTCCTCATCACATTCCACAATCCCGCTCTCCACACGCTATCGAATGCCTTTTGGAAGTCTATATAGCATACAAATAGGTCCTTGCTGAAGTCAGTATACTTTTCAGCTAATTGACGGAGAGTGAATATTTGGTCAATTGTGCTCCGTGATGTTCTAAAGCCCGCCTGTTCTTCGGAGAGGATTTCTTCCGTTTTCTTCTTTATTCTTTCCATAATTATTGTTGTTATGATCTTGCTACTGTGGCATAGCAGGCTGATGCCTCTGTAGTTATTGCAATCGAGTTTATCTTTCTTTTTGTATACGGGAATGATGACAGCTTTTTTCCACTCTGTTGGGAACACCTCCTCGTCCCAGATTCGTTTACAGAGCTGGAAGATAATTTGTAATCCTGTTCCATCTGTAGCTGCTTTTATTTCCTCCGCTGTAATATTATCGATGCCTGGGGCTTTCCTTGTTTTTAGGTGGTCTATTGCTCGGACAACTTCTTCCATCATGAGGCTCGGTGTTGGTTCTTCGTCTCCGTTGTAGTCCAAGTTGGCCAGAATTCTCTCGTCCACCGGATTTGGATCGTTATACAGATCTTCGAAGTACTGCTTCCAGCGTGTCTTTACCTTTTCTGCATCAGTTATCATAGTCCCATCTTTATCCTTTATTATACTAATTTTGATGGTACTCTTCCCGCTTAGCTTTCTGATACTTTCATATACTTCTCGGCTCTTGTTTTGTTTTCTGCTTTCTTCTATTGCTTTGCATGTGTCATTTATATATCTTTCTTTGTCTGATTTTGCACTCTTTTTGACTTGTCGGCATAGGTAGTTGTAGTGTTTTATCGTTTCTTTGCTTTCTCTTCTTCTCGTTTTCCACTCTCTCCTTTCATCAGAGAGTTTCAGTGTTTGCGAAGAAATCCAATCAGGTATTTTACCACCTGGTAACCTCCCTATGATCTTGTCAGTTGTGTCGTGTATGACCATTCTGATTTGTTCCCATTCCTTGTCGATGTCAGCTGATGGATTATCTTCTATTCCTCTGGTGTCAAGCAGGTCGTTCCATCTTCTCTCAATCTCTTCATGGTATTTCTCCTTTATGTCTTCATCCTTTAATTTCCTTGTGTCTGCTCTCTTCTTTCTCTTCCCCTTGTAGTTTCTCTTAAGTTTCAATTTTATGTTGGCCATCACCAGTTGGTGGTCTGATCCAACATCTGCACTGGGGAAAGCCCTGCTGTTCCTCACGCTGCCTCTCCCTTTCCTACTGATCATTATGTAGTCGATCTGATTGCGGTCGACGCCGTTTGGTGATATCCATGTCCAGCATCTATTTTCCTTGGACTGTTTGAATTGGGTGTTTGTAATGATAAGATCGTTTAATCCGCAAAAGTCTATTAGCCTGTCACCCCTATCATTTCGTTGTCCATATCCAAACTTGCCTACTACTCCATTTGAGTCCTGATATTGACATCCTACTTTGGCATTAAAGTCTCCCATCAGGATTATGATATCTTTTTTTGGCACATTACTGATTTCTTCTTGTAGACTGGAGTAGAAATCATCCAAATTGGCTCTGACACTGCACATTGCTGCTTCGATTGCTCCTGTCTGATCGATTGCTCCTGTCTGCCTCGCTGCCTGCTGTGAGTGTGTTTGTTTGATTCGGTGCGCTAAGCTCCGTCTTAGCCATATATTTCTTTGTTTTGAACCATCATTTTACTACCATTTCTAGTTGTTTATACTACTACATTTTACCCAACATCTCAGATTAACCTGACATCGCTAGCTTTTGTTATTAGTACTACTAGCACAAAACGCTAGTAATTTGCTAGCCTGTTAACGCGCCACCCGTGCGCTCAGCTATTTTATTTATTTATTTTTCTCTCGCGCGTCCGCGCCTTTGAGTTCATAAAAAGCTCAGGTGAGTAAGAATCACTCAACAAACACGGTGAGTAATGTCTTGTCCTGTTATTGTCACTTGCACTTCATGTCACATGTTTAGTATAGGCTTCTCTGTCGACAATATAGGATTTATATGTGATAAATGTAAGGAGACAGTTAGGTTGACAGAGAAGATTTCAGAATTACAAACACGCATCCAAACTTTAATTGAGGATAGTAAGAGTGCTAGTGCTTTAGATGTTTTGGATGCGCATAGAATAGTGCACACTTTACATGAGTCGGTTCTGGCTGAAGTAGAGCCTGTGCAGCCGGGCAAATGGGTGACAGTGAGGGATCGCTCTAGTCGCGGATCTAAAAACCACTCTTCCGTTCCGATTACCATAACAAATCGATTTGCCCCGCTCAGTGAAACACCCACTGAGAATGATTGTGCCCTAGTTATTGGCGATTCTATTACACGGAACGTGAAAATAGAGAACACCAACCACCATAGTCACATGTTTGCCGGGAGCCAGAGCGCCTGACATCAAAGCAAATTTAAAAGTGCTGGCTAATGCTAATCGTAAATTCTCTAAGATCATTATTCATGTCGGCACTAATGATGTTCGACTCCGCCAGTCGGAGATCACCAAAATGAATATTAAAGAGGTGTGTGAACTTGCAAGTACGATGTCAAGGACTGTAATTTGCTCTGGCCCCCTTCCTGTTCGCAGGAGTGATGAGATAGTTAGTAGATTGTGTTCGCTTAACGGTTGGCTGTCTAAGTGGTGTCCGCTTAATAATATAGAATTCATAGACAATTGGAAAAGTTTTTGGGGCAAACCTGACCTGTTGAAAAGAGATGGTATTCATCCCTCCTGGGATGGTGCTGCTCTTCTCTCTAGTAATATGGCTCATAGTCTTAGAGCTCAAACATGACAATCTGGGGCTCAGGTCAGGAAGCAGACAGACTGGCTTAACCGACTGTCTGCTAGCGGCCTCTCGTCACCAAGGTCAGATAAATCCCATCACATAGAGCCTCTTTCACCTAGCTATCATCATATAGAGACTGTGTCTGTTCCCCGAATTTGGAAATCCAAAAAACGTTTAAACCCAACTAAGGTTAAAAATTTAATTGATGTTCAACAAATAAAAAACAGCTATAATACAGATGAGCAAATGCTAAAGCTTGGGTTGCTGAATATTCGATCGCTTACTTCAAAAGCACTCATTGTTAATGATATGATTTCAGATAATAACCTAGATGTGCTGTGTTTGACAGAAACCTGGCTAAAACCAAACGATTACATTACTTTAAATGAATCAACCCCGCAAGATTACTGTTATAAACATGAGCCTCGTCTGAAACGCAAAGGGGGTGGTGTTGCTGTAATCTATAGTAATAGTTTCAAAACCACTAAGAAATCAAGTTTTAAATATAATTCTTTTGAAGCATTGGTGTTTAATGTAAAAATATATAGTGTAAACGATAAATCACGTTTGAGATTTGTGCTGGCTACTGTATACAGGCCACCAGGGCACCATACAGACTTTATCAAAGAATTTGCGGACTTTCTATCAGAATTAATATTGACTGCAGATAAAGTACTAATTGTTGGTGATTTTAATATACACATCGATAATGAAAAAGATGCATTGGGATTGGCATTTAAAGACATTGTAAATTCAATTGGAGTTAGACAACACGTGTCAGGACCTACTCATCGTCGTAATCATACTCTAGATCTAATATTATCACGCGGAATAGATGTGGATGCCGTTGAAATTCTGCAGCAGAGCGATGACATCTCAGATCATTATCTAGTCTCGTGTAATTTGCATTTAGCCAAGGCTGCAAAGCCGACTCCGTGTTTCAAATATGTGAGACCTATCACTTCTGCTACTAAAGATTGCTTTATTAATAATCTTCCTAATCAGTTTCATCATCTCAGCATCTCAGATAGCTTAGAAGAACTAGATATTACAACAGAAACGTTTAACTCTCTCTTTTCCAGCACTTTAGACACAGTTGCTCCGTTGCGCTTAAAGAAGATTAAAGAAAATAGTCCAACGCCGTGGTACAACGAGCACACTCGGGCCCTTAAGAGAGCAGCCAGAAAAATGGAGCGCAACTGGAAGAAAACAAAACTAGAGGTATTTCGCATTTCATGGAAAGAGAGCTCAATTACTTACAGAGAGGCTTTAAAAGCTGCTAGATCTGCTTATTTTTCAACCCTATTAGAAGAAAATAAACATAATCCTAGGTATTTATTTGAAACGGTGGCTAAACTAACGAAAAATAAAGCTTCAAGCACCGAAGTTTCCAAGCAACACAGCAGTAATGACTTTATGAACTTCTTCACTTATAAGATTGATAATATCAGGGACAAAATTATAACTATGCAACCGTCTACTACAGTATCGCATCAGGCAGTGCATTGTAGTCTCCCTGAGGAAAAATTTGATTCATTCGTTGCTATAGGAGAGGAAGAATTTACTAAACTCATTAAATCATCTAAATCTACAACATGTATGTTAGACCCTATACCGACTAAGCTACTGAAAGAAATACTTCCAGAGGTCATAGATCCTCTTCTTAATATCATTAATTCGTCTTTGTCTCTAGGATACGTACCAAAAAACTTTAAGCTGGCTTTGATTAAACCGCTTGTTAAAAAAACGCAACTTGATCCTTCAGAATTAGTCAATTACAGGCCGATCTCGAATCTACCTTTTCTGTCAAAGATATTAGAAAAGGCAGTATCCTCACAACTGTGTTCCTTTCTTGAAAGAAATGATATCTGCGAGGATTTCCAGTCCGGATTTAGACCGTACCATAGTACCGAAACAGCTCTCGTTAGAGTCACAAATGATTTGCTCTTATCATCCGATCGTGGTTGTATCTCTCTATTAGTGTTACTCGATCTTAGCGCTGCATTTGACACCATCGACCACAACGTTCTTTTAAATAGATTAGAACATTATGTTGGCATTACAGGAAATGCACTAGCATGGTTTAAATCATACTTATCTGACCGTTATCAGTTTGTAGCAGTAAATGATGAGATGTCTCATCGATCACAGGTTAAGTATGGCGTACCACAAGGCTCAGTACTAGGACCGCTACTGTTCACTCTGTACATGCTACCATTAGGAGATATCATTAGGAAACATGGAATTAGCTTTCACTGTTATGCTGACGATACTCAGCTCTATATTTCTTCAAAACCTAACGAAACTTATCAATTCACAAAATTAACGGAATGCATAGCGGATATAAAAAATTGGATGACTTGTAATTTCCTACTTCTAAATTCTGAAAAAACAGAGATTCTAATTATTGGACAAAAAACTTCCTCACGTAATAATCTAGAATACTGTCTAACACTTGATGGCTGCTCTGTTAAGTCTTCGTCGTTGGTTAGGAACCTGGGTGTGCTCTTTGATACCAATCTTTCATTTGAAAGTCACGTGTCTAGTATCTGTAAAACTGCATTTTTCCATCTTAAAAATATATCTAAATTACGTCATATGCTCTCATTGACAAATGCGGAACAATTAGTTCATGCGTTCATGACCTCAAGGCTAGATTATTGTAATGCTCTACTGGGTGGTTGCCCTGCACGCTTAATAAACAAACTACAGCTGGTCCAAAACGCAGCAGCTCGAGTTCTTACCAGAACCAGGAAGTATGACCATATTAGCCCAGTTCTGTCAAAACTGCACTGGCTCCCTATTAAACATCGCATAAATTTTAAAATATTGCTGATTACTTACAAAGCACTGAATGGTTTAGCTCCGCAGTACTTGAGCGAGCTCTTAACGCATTATAGTCCGTCACGTCTATTACGATCTCAAAATTCCGGCCAGTTGATTATACCTAGAATATCAAAATCAACTGCTGGCGGTAGATCCTTTTCCTATTTAGCACCAAAACTCTGGAACAGTCTTCCTACCATTGTCCGGGAAGCAGACACACTCTGTCAGTTCAAAGCCAGATTAAAGACACATCTCTTTGACCTAGCTTTCACATAATACATTATAGACTTCTATAATTTAATGTTATGCTGCATAGATTAGGTCAGCCGGAACCGGGAACACTTCCCAAAAATCCTGATGTACTCGTTACATCATGAGAAGAATGGCATCTACGCTAATTTTAGTGTCTGTGTTTATCCCAAGGTTTTTCCTGCAGCCTGCCGGATCCAGGCCGTATCCAGATCTGACGAAGGACCTTCACCTGGACCGATGACAACGCAGTGCTGAAGTGCCAACTAGTCTCTCCCTATGGAGGATCCCACTACCACTCTACAGATAAGGCGTTGTCGGGAAAATTCGTCTTGCGGTCCTACCCCAAAGCAACAAATAAAATAAAATTCCTTATCAAAATTTATAAGGAAAGACAAGTATTTTGTTTAGGCTTGGCTTGTAGGGAATTCCAAACCTGCGTATATTCTAACGCACATAACTATAGAACCCATTCTAAATGCGCATGTGACCGCCATCAGCGTTTCTCACAGGTTCGCGTTTAAAGTCTGTGTAGAGAGAATGGTGTCGTCTTAGCGGCCCCTAATTTAATAACAAATGATCATTGCGACGGAACCAAATCAATTAAAACTAACTTTAGATGGAAATAACTTAACTCTGCTGTAAAGCCGAAACAATCTCTGTTACCTTAAATTATACGCTTATCTCTGTAAAGCTGCTTTGAGACAATCTACATTGTTAAAAGCGCTATATAAATGAAGATGACTTGACTTGACTTGACAAATCGTTATCGCTTGCCTTCATTGTTGGAGCATAGACCTGGCATACCGTCATACATCCGATCATAGTTCTGAATCTTGCTGTGATAATCCTGTCGCTTACTGGGTTGTACCCCAGTAAGGCTTTCTCTGCCAGTGGACCCAACACCAGAGCTACTCCAGATCTATGAAGGTCTTCTCTGCCACTGGCTAGGATCCGATGATCTTCATAACGTTTGTCATCCACTCCAATCCAGTGGGTTTCAGATATTCCAATGATGTCCCATCTGAATTTCTTCAGTTCATGCATTAGCAGCGCTGTTGCACCTGTTGTATGCAACGTTCTTACATTCCAACACCCTATCGTCAGGATCGACTTTGGTGTTAGAATGATTGACTTTTTAGCATGTAATCTATCAGCCACTCCCCTCCCAAAAGGGTTTAAAGGAGTTGCTTCATGGCTCTCGTTAAGAGGATCATCTGCTTTTTGAGTAGATATAGCTGGGACTTTAACCCAGGTGTACGTTTGTTGTTCTACCATGTTGGGGTTTCATAGTCGATGTCAATGATTTAAAGGGCGGCTGACTAGACCTCTCCCTCTTCCTGTCCAGATTTAGCCGTCGGCATCTTCACTTGTTGCCGACGTTTCCAGAGGAGACGGACGAGGACGTACTGGACTCCTCCTCCACTTATCAACTTAATTTTGTAACGTTGATATTTACGCTTTTATTTCTACAAGCTTAAATCGAGTACTAATCTAGAATTTACATTGTTTTTTGTCTTTTAGTATTCTTGCCTGTACTAACTTATTCAGGTAGAAATTACATTAGTTTTTTCTGTAGTATTTACTTTGATAAAAATGATTCTGTAGCAGTATACACATTCACACTATATAGAACATGCTTTTTTTATGGCAGTGAAAATTACTAATTCTAAAGTCGTACCTACTCAATTTTCAGACGCAGCCCTATTGATTGTTAAAATGACAAGTAGCCCCGTCCCCAAACCCACGCCATTGGTAGAAGGTTGTCTCAAAGTTTTCTGATTGGCTAAGGTGCAGGCGACGCCCAGATTCTTTTCTGTCTTTTACAGGCTCTATGACCGTCATCGACACAAGTGTGATTTCTCAGGACACTTAATTCAGTGCTATCTATCAGATAGCAGGGACATTATATTCATGGAATAAAAATAAAAACTGCTTACTTACAAACTTACTTCCAACATGTTTTTTTTTTTTTTTCATTTCTTTTGTAGAATAAGTCAAGCAGTGAACAGCCTTTGAGGACAAAACTGATTAATTCCTCCCCTTGTGCTTTTACAAGCAGCGCCTCGGAGGACTTTTACTATAAACAGGAAGGCTGTATCTGCAGCAGCACACCAAATAACCCATCTGGCGTGTCCATAGAGCCCTATACAAAAAGACACTGCCTGGTCTACAAAGCGTCTGTTCAAGTGTATAAAACCTTGACATCCCCCCAGCACAAATAATAAAATCCAACCATGTTTTCAATCCAACCATTAATCCACACAGACATCTTCCAACCACCATTAAGACAATCTAAATGTACATTTGATGTCTTTGTCAAAGCAGGTTTTATCTCAGGCTCCTTGTTGATGCCAAGAACTGAAGTTTTCCCTCAGGTACTCTTACAGATCCAGCTGTTCTGGGGGTTGAACGGAGGGTTAGGGAAAAGAAAAAAAGAAGAAATGTCGATAACAATCAGTAATTGTTGAATTTAAAATGTATCTTTTCACTGTAAATGTCTCATTGATGGGTGCCGTTTTAATGGTGCATTAAGGTGCCCATCTGTGCAGTGTGTGCACTGAACGGCTAATGGTCTGTAAAGTGTGTGTTTGTGTTACTGCATGAAGAGAAAACATCACAAGCAATCTTGATTACAGCACAGGAATTTACTGATCAAAGTCTATGTTAATCTAACCCAACTACTTATCATAGACTCAGCCTTTAGGTGCTAATAATACCATAACACGAGAACGACAACTTTGAATCTGCATTAATTAGCAAGCTGCAATGCAAAGAAACGCATTTTATAAAGTTAATAAATCTTTGTTTCAGTCCAAGTAACATTTACCAATCCAATAAAAGCTTATTTGACTAGTCCTGCACATTAGTGATGCGCGGGTCGTCTCATAACCCGGGTTGGGGTGGGTAAAGAAATTGACACTTTATTTGCGGGGCGGGTCATTAAAAACAAAATAAAATAAAAATCCATATATGTTGCATGCAATGTCCAGCCTATATTAAATATTTGGGAATATCAATTTAATCATATTTTAGTAGGTTCTTTGATAAGGCTGTAGCAATGCAACTTGCGTGATTTCCCCAAACCTTTGGCGTCATGTGACACAGCTCGCGCAAAGCAGCTCCTGCCGCCAGCCACAACAGCAAAGACGGAGAAATAAATACAAGTGAAGATGGAAGATGAGGTGCGGGAGAAATTGAGGTCGGGATTTTACATAATTAAAAGAAAAAAAGGTGAATGATGAATTAGATGAATACAAACGCTGCTTTGTAAATATTGAAAATGTTTACATCATTATCTTATTAATATGACCTGATTTATGGTTCATATTCAGAATCGTCTGTTATTGCCAGATTACATGGCGATGTTTCCAAGCACTTTCAGGCTGAAATAAAGGCTGTTTTCATTTACATTACAATCCCTAGTATGTCTATTTAAAGGGGGGGTGAAATGCTATTTCATACATACTGAGTTTTTTACACTGGTAAAGAGTTGGATTCCCATGCTAAACATGGACAAAGTTTCAAAAACTAAGTTGTATGTTTGAAGGAGTATTTTTGTTCCAAAAATTGTCCTTCCGGTTTGTCACAAGTTTCGGAAAGTTTTTTTCGAGTATGGCTCTGTCTTACGTAAGATAAAGCGGAATTTCCTTATATGGGTCCTAAGGGCACTTCTCCGGGAGGACGCGGGCGCGTGCGCAACCGTAGACTAGAGCAAAAGAGTGAAAGCAGTTCGCCATCAAAGCGCTGTGCTCGGCTTTAGGGAAGTCAATGTCACCAAAGAAGTGTGTTTTTGGTTGCCAGGGCAAGACAACCCTGCACAGATTCCCAAAGAACCCAGCGTTAAGGCACCCGTGGATGGAGTTTGTTTTCCTGAGCATAAACGGAGTTGTGTAGACTGTTTGTTCCCTGCATTTCGACGATGATTGTTTTATAAACAAAGCCCAGATCGACGGATTTGCAGATCGTCTAATGCTTAAGGATCGAGCAGTCACAATGATAAAGGTTTGCGGTCGTGCGTTGGAACGGTGAGTAAAACTGTTGAACAAATGTCTCTGTGTGTTGTTAGCTCGGCGCGTTAGCACAGCTTTAGCTTCGCCCACACGGCCCGCCTCCAGCCGCTCGTTTTTTTCCGGAAAGACTCGGTACAGCCTATCTTTCAATTAAAAATATAATAAAACAAAAGACTTTTTGGAGATATGAAGGATGCAATATTACTCTATAGGTACTCAAGATTAACAGGAGATTGAGTGAAAATGAGCATTTTATGAGCAAAATGCCCCCCCCCCCCCCCCTCCCTCTTTAATGGTTGCAGGTGTGGGGCGGGGCGGGTTGTAAAAATAGATACAGTGGTGCGGGGCGGGCCAAAAGCATAAAAAAAATTTTCATAAAAGCGGGACCCGCGGGTTGGAAAAAAAGCCGACCCGCGCATCACTACTGCACATTGAAGCCTATGGGCCCTATCATACACACGGCGCAACGCAGCGCCAGGCGCGAATCAAGTGTTTTTTGCTAGTTTCAGCCCGACCCAGTTATCATTTTCACGTCCTGCGCCACGTTGTTTAAATACGAAATGCATTTGCGCCCATTTGTTTGCGCATTGCTATTTTGAGGCAACTGAAATAGACTGCGCCACTGACCAACAAACACCTGATCTAAAGTCAATGGCGTAATATATATTTTTTTGTCATTTAAAAAGTGCGTTAGTAATGTGCGTCCACAACATGCGTAAACTTTGTCCAGTAGATGGTCTGCTTGCGTGCTTTAACCTTTCGCACAAGCAGATCTGTTTCCTCACTAGAGAAGCGTTCAGTTTTTCCACTTGCAAATTCCGCTGTGTAAATAGCAAATCCACCATGGCGCAACTGGCTTTTAAAGAGAATGGGAGATGAGACTCTGATTTATTGCACATTACGCCCAAAACACACTCATTACTCATTAAGAGAATAGGGACAACCCTTTTAGATCATGCGCCGACCATTTTTCCCGTCGTTAAACTAGCAAAAGTGGATTCGGACACGCCCTAAGTGCACTTACGCTTTAGACCATGCGCTTAGATCGTTAAAATAGGGCCCTTTAAGTGCAAAATCTTCATATGAAAAACAACATTTCTGCAAAATGATATTACATTGCAAAATGATATCCATGCTAGTCTTTAGGGATCTTCATTGGGAAAGGTGGAGGAAATCGTTTCGGCATGGTGTTTCAGTAAGTTAACAATGAGTAACAGTAGACCCATCCCAAGTCAGTCTGAAGAAAGATCACACACAAAAAATTATTTAGTCACACTACTTTGTACTTTTGCCCACTGAGTGTATACTTGCAACATTTACAAGATTAACAGTGCCATGCTAACTAGCCAAATTCTGATCCCTTGATAAAGTCTAGTTGTGAAGGAATACACACATTAGAAGCTCTGAAGGATACTTACCAAAACTGAGCATCGATTGTATTGTGAGCATTGATTTTCCTTAGGTGAATCTCTTTACCTACTGTAGCTGGCCATGTTAATCTGCCCTTTCTCTAAATATTGACGAGTAGAAGGTGTCTCTTGAGGTTAGGGTTAGGGCATCCTTTCATTTCGGCGGAAGAGTCTCTAACTTGTTTAGCCAAGCAAAGCTGTGCAAGTTATCAAGGACAAGTCAGCAAGTCTCACACAAGCTTTGGGTTCAACGTCAGATCTGCTGTCTGAACTGCAGTGGGAGTAGAGCAATCTTTCCCACAACGGCTGGTAAAAGGAATTGAATAACTCCTCTGTCTTCATCTTCTGAACAAGATCTTTAGTTGTTTCATTTGACATCAAGACATCTTGGTTTCCCTCGGGTTGGCCTCTACTATAAAGTGCTTGTTCCTCTAGCGACAAGAGGTGCGCGACTACAGTATCTTTGATGACAGAATCATAGTTCTCCCTTATTAAAAAGAAAGTAGAAATATTACATCGGTGTCAATGACAAAAGTTTCTTCTTCATAGCAGGGCTGGACGATTTTGGAAAATAATCTAATTGCAATTTTTTTAAGCTCTTTATCTTTTCTATTATTCAACAAAAACAAGCAATAAATCATTGTAAAATAGGGAAGGGAATCTTTAGGCAATTTTTTTTTCTTTAATTGATCTTATTAATAAAACTTAAAATATTGAATTACATAATTATAAGTAGGCCTACTTATAATAATTATACATTAAAAAACTAAATTAATACAATTACATGTTAATAATTTTAACAAATATAGCTTCAAAACAAATAACAAAGAGGGAAAAAAATATTACAAGCAATAAACAGAGTGCTTTCAGTATTTAAGAGTAGGCTGTCTGAACGTTTTATTGAAATTATAAGATGTGGTTTGTCCTGTCTGTTTAATAACTGACTGTGTCACATTAATTTTGCGTCATAAAAGCATTTTGAGATGCAAGTAGACAGAGTGGCTCACAGCCGCATGCTCAAACGCTCTTCGCAAAGCGCGCGTGAGTATTTGAAATTGAAAGCAGCTTCTGTCTGTGATTTTCATATTTTTAATATATAAGCAAACTGCATTCCAAGACATATGATGCCTTTGTAGAACATTTGTAAGTAAAATAGCCTACCGGCGGGCGAGACCGCGCACTACAAAAGTAACATCACGCAGACCGCGCGCGTATCTCATATCTTGTGCAATGATGAAGCCCGCGAATGTCCTTGTAATTCGCTTCAACTTTTCCGAACTTTATTAAAGATTATTTCTCGTAAGGTTCGAGTGGTGTCGTGTGTGTGTGTGTGTGTGTGTGTGTGTGTGTGTGTGTGAGACAGAGGAATTAGAAGCAAGCAGAATACGGTTGTTTATAAAGCACACGCGTCATCAAGTATCTGTTTAAAACTAAGCTCAGACATAAATCTGAAATTATCTTAATCGATACAGAATCGTTGGAGAGAATCTATAACCCAATATCACATAAATTAAACATAAACTGTTATTTCCTGTAGCCAGGTCTATATGTGTCGCGTGCCAAGTTGATGCTTCATCTACAATACAGACTGGTTTACTCTCGCGTGTCACGTGACCAGACTGTAATCGCAGCTTTGCGGTTAAAAAAATCGCATTTCATCATATCGCGATATTATCGCAAATGCTATTAATCGTTCAGCCCTACTTCATAGACATAATTTTAATCATGCAGTCAACCAAGTAGCCTATAGGCTACTTTTGTTTGCCAGATTACAACATGCAAAATTCATCTGTAGGGGAGCGCGGGGCACAACGTAACACGGGAATAGTTGTAACACACTTGTTTTAAATACTTCCACACATGCTAGGATGACGAAACTTGGTGTATTAACTAGTTGCCATATCAACACTATATAGAGAAAAAATTGCGCCAAATTTTTTATTTTTTTTGGAAGATATCCATAGCGATTTATTAAACCATAGCAAAAGTAAATTTCTTAAGTTAATTTTTCATCTCTATTTTTTGTGTTTATTTAAAATTAGACACATCTGATATTATTTTAATCTCCAATATGTTATTTAACAGTTGAGATAGTTAGTTAATGCTTCGCTAACTAGCAGAAGACACCAGCAGGGTTTAAATCCCAGTTGTGCAGGTGGGGGCATGTTGTAACACTGCGTTACAATGTGCCCCTATTAGAAATATGCTATTATATTCTATACTTTTATTAATTTTATTGAGAAAACGTGAGAAAAAAGTGAATAAAGACTGAGAGTCAATTTTCAGATATTACTAATTATTTATTTGTTTTGAACTATGTTGTATAGCTGTGTTTTCCTGTGTTCATAGTCAAAACTCAAAAATGAGTTTATATTTAATTATTAAAAATTGCCATTATTTTATATGAAAAAGTTTTTTAATTGTATTTTATTTAGAAAATATTTTAGTTTGTCTTGTATATTTTTTTATTAGATCAGATAACATTAAGCTGTCATATGTCATGTTACAATGTGCCCCTCACATGTTACAATGTACCCCACCTATGGGGCATGTTGTCACATTTCACTTCCATTCTTTCGGGGTATATCCAGAAAAAAGCATATACTGTATTAATAAAACAAAACCACATAATTGTACTAGACATGTGGGAAATTAATGTGGGAAAAAATAAATACTCTGAACCATAAGTAGATTTACACAAACTGAGAAAGTCAAAAAGCGTTACTTTGTGCCCCGCTCTCCCCTACCTCAGAGTGTTGTTCATAAAATTAAGGACATTCCCCATGACAACGTCAAGCATTGCACATGCCCACTGTCCTTTTTTTTTTTCAACAAACGTGGACCCTTTTCGTCAAGACTTGATGAATTTACAGTTTTGTCAGCAGAGTCTTGCATTTCCAGCCTCCAAGGCCAAGCTGTAGAATCCACTTCAAATAAAATATACTGTATGTTCCCTCTAGTTCATTAAGCAAGTGTGTGTGTGTTTTTGTTTTTCAGAACAGAAAAAAATATATGTTTGCAGCTAAAGATTTGCCATAAACAAGCTAATTGGTGGGATCTGTCGAGGTAAAAATGCATCTCCTTTCAGTGAGCGTGCTACTAACATTTCACTCACTCTTTGAGTTAATTTATCATTTAGTTAATTTTTCGCTAATTATTGTTAATGTTCTTTGCTAGTAGTATGGAGTGTTTTAGCTGTAAGCAGATTTAATCTATTTAAGCTTTGGAAACTGAAGGTGGACTTGAGTTACTTTTTGCCGTGTCCTTTGAAAAAAAACGAATGGACTTGACTTGCAAGGTCACGATTTGTGGTCAATTGCTGCCACAGATGTGCTGGCTTCAAACTGTAATTGGTGAGAGACAACATGGCCTTGGTGCTTCCTCTGTTCCCTTGACAGTAAATCTTACACTGAAGAAACTTGAAATACTGAGTTACTGCCTTGTATCCATTTTTAGGTGTTCATTAACCTGAAACGGTCTGGATCGGGACCATTGAGGGGTGATTACATTTTTTTATACCCAAATCCCAATGCATAATCTAATTCTCAGGTTGGGTCTAATACAGTTGAGAACAGTTCTCTTGCCATCTGGTTATTTTAGCTTGACCAATCCACAACTAAATCTGTGCCTGCAAAATTTTAAACTCCACAGATTTAAAAAAAAAATTTAAATGGCAAATTCGTCTAGCCTAGAAATCTAGACGCACCCTAGCGGCAGCAAAATGTATTTTGCAGCCAGGGTAGTCTAGCAACTCTCCATTGACTTTCGGAGCTGTAAAAACCTAAATTGGGTCAGGCCAATCACATCGTGTATAGAGTAGGCGGGGCGGGCTTAACATAATGACGACAGAGTTGCAACGGTTCCCTGCTACTTGATAACAAAGAATGACGGCTGCTGCTGGAGAACAGTCTTTCGAATCGGCTTTGGCCGCGACTCTGGAGGACTTGGAGTTAAGTTTTTCTTTGAGAAAAGAGCAAAGAACGGCACTTAAGTCATTCTTAAAAAAGGAAGATGTGTTCGTAGTTTTGCCGGCCAGATTCAAAAGTTGAATCTATCAACTAACGTTAGCTCCGCTGTTGGGAAAACGCTCTGGTTGGTTGAAGCGCTGTCCTATTGCGTGCCGAGGGAATTTGAAAGACCGCCGTTTATCCCGCCCCTCGGATTGAGCCGTGTCTATGGAGAGTTGCCAGACCTAACATCTTGATTCGTCAATTCGTCAAATTTTGATTCCAAATGACTGTATTGACTATATTGTCTGTTTTCTGTTCCCACTGTATATAAACACACATTATTATCCCTGTACTAGCAAAACTAATGGAAGCTGCAAAATAATAAAATAAAATAAAATTTCATAATGTGTATATGAGGGATCTTGTGTGAATATATATATATAGAGCCCTCATATACACATCATGTAGCCAGGTACAATAAAGTCAAGATTTACAGTGCTGTGACATTTTTAATATGGGAGTTCAATCCCTCGTGGTCTCAGAGAAACAGAAGAATAATTCTTCACTGCTATGAACTGCACTCCTTTTCTCATATTTATTTAAAATGTTATTCAAAGCACTTTCCATTCATATTTTTATTATAAGTATTTAAGTGGATCTCTGAACAAGCGTTGCAACTTTAGAAAACAAAAATGAAACTACCAAATGACAAACTCTGTTATAATTGCAAGCTAAAATCAAACAATGAATAATTTGACTGCACATAAAGTGTTAATCAGCTACTAAGTACACAAACCCTTTTAGAAACTACCTGAGAAATGTGTTATTAGTTGTGCCTGTAAGCATCTACAGACCCTTTCCAAAAAATTAGAATATCATGGAAAAGTTTATTTATTTCCATAATTCCATTCAAAACGTTAAACTTCCATAGATTATAGATTCAGGGCCCACAACTTAAACGAGACTTCAAGTATTTAGTTGTTTATTTGTACATAATTTGGGCTTCCAGCTCATAAAACCCACGAAAAAAGGATTTAAAAAAAATTTGAATATTACATGAAATCACACAGTAATTACACCGTGATACCATGGTCATTGAACCAGGTTTTGGTTATTTTGGCAGTGTGGGCCGGTGCAAATCCTGCTGGAAAATGAAGTCAGCATGAAGTGCTCTGAAAATGTCCTGGTAGACGGCTGCGTTGACTCTGGATTTAATAAAGCACAGTGGACCAAAGACCTCTTTTCTGATGAGAGCAAATTTTGCATCTCATTTGGAAACCAAGGTCCCAGAGTCTGGAGGAAGAATGGAGAGGCACACAATCCAAGATGCTTGAAGTCCAGTGTGAAGTTTCCACAGTCTGTGTTGGTTTGGGGAGCCATGTCATCGGCTGGTGTTGGTCCACTGTGCTGTCCACTCAACGCAGCCGTCTACCAGGACATGTTCAGAGCACTTCATGCTTCCTTCAGCAGACAAGCTTTATGGAGATGCTGACTTCATTTTCCAACAGGATTTGCACCTGCCCACACTGCCAACAGAACCAAAACCTGGTTCAATGACCATGGTATCACGGTGTAATTACTGTGTGATTTCATGTAATATTCAAATTTTTTGAAATCCTGTTTTCGTGGGTTTTATGAGCTGGAAGCCCAAATTATGTACAAATAAACAACTAAATACTTGAAGTCTCGTTTAAGTTGTGGGCCCTGAATCTATAATCTATGGAAGTTTAACGTTTTGAATGAAATTATGGAAATAAATAAACTTTAAATAAAATTTTTTGGAAAGGGCCTGTATATTACTATTGCTCATATGTATTAGTTTTGCCTCATGAATCATTCTACATCATCTGTGTTATGCACATGAATGATACCTCAAATTGTGCTGAGGACTTCTCAAACACTTAGACTTACATCTTATGAAAAAAAAAGGCGTGACGTACTCTCAGTTGTCTGTCATGGTAATTGACATTTACATGCTTAGTTCACTTCGTGCAAGTCACTTTAAGGGCCCTATTTTAACGATCTGAAACGCAAGTGTCAAAGCGCAAAGCGCAAGTAACTTTGTGGGCGGGTCTTGGCGCTGTTGCTATTTTCCCGGCGGGATAAATGACTCTTGCGCCAGGCGCAAATCTAAAATGGGTTGGTCTGAAGTAGCTTCATTATTCATAGGTGTGGTTTGGGCGTAACGTGAAATAAACCAATCAGAGCGACATCTCACATTCCCTTTAAGAGCAGGCGTGCTTGTTCTATAGCGGATTGCTATTATAACGGCGGATTTGCCTGGCGCGCGCCAGGAGCGGTACACAGCCAAGGAGAGCAACGCTCTCGTCAGGGACGTTGGGGATGGAGAAACCCACCCAAATTAACTTCGGTTAAAAAGGCGTATGATAATTTGGGTAAATGTGTAAGCTAGATGTATGCTTTTATAATAAATTGTCTATCTATCTATCGTAATAATGTATGATTTGCAAAAATGAAAACTGCTGCTTCTGTGTAGATGAGAGAATCAAAGTGTATGCGCGTTGTGCACACGCTACATTGATTATGGCCAAGCATGCGCCCTTAAAATAGCTTATGAATAACATGCGCAACGCGCCACTGACTTTAAACTATTTTTTCCTGGTTAGTGGCGCAATTGTTTTCTAAACCTGCAAAATAGCAAGCGAAACACGCCTCCTTTTTTGCGCTGAACCGCCCAGGGAGCGCAAGTTCATTCCCTAGTTTAGCGACGTGCTTCTGTGGAGGGAAAAGCGTGCTTTGCGCGGGTGCAAAATAGGAATGATACATGCATCGGTGTACAAAGTCAATTGCGCTGGGTGCAAGATAGGGCCCTAAGTGTCTTCAGACACTTAAGATGTAAATGAAGTCACCATGGGACTAATATTATTAGGGTTGGGTGGTTCAAGTAGTTAAATCACATCTAATGGCAAGTAAGCTGTTAGGCCACATTATAAGACAGAAGCCCATTGCCCTGCATGATTACCTCATTTCTTTTGGGTTGTTGACTCTACATACTTTATTGATTTAAAATGTTTGGTTGTCACAGACACTCATAACATGGACTTTGTTTCCACACACTTGAAGATTTTAAGCCCGGTTTTGAGCCCGATTTGCATCCCCAAGCAATCAGGGGGCGTGACCCGATTTGAAGCTTGTCGCAAACTACTTTTTGTCCAAAAACTCCTCAATTGTGTGGTGTCATTACAATTATTTTACTGTTCCCGATCGTGTCTCAAACAAAGCTCACGCAAGGAGAACCGGCTGACGACGTCCATCGTTCTCCGTCTTTTTTCTTTTCAAGTCATGTTTGAAATCGCGAGTCTCCGTGACGTCTCGCCTCACTGTGAAAATGTTACTACAATCGACAGATGTGTGGTCCGGTCTCGTCTATGTTCTGGTTGTGTTTTGTTTGCCTGCCTATGTGGATTACCTTCAGGGTGTACTTGAGTCCTACATCTTCGTGCATTTGTATGGGAAATGAGAACGCCGTCATTTACAACTGTGACAACGAGCGCTCAAGGATCAACTGAAGGCTGGATTTTAAAAAGTTTGTGAGGTTTGCCGCTCCATTGTTGCAGTAAACTTGCACAACGTTCTTGAATCAATAAATTATTAGATATGATAAATTATCACACTAACTACACTAAACTACATTTGCACACTAAACATGACGCGGAACAAAACGAACAGTGATTGGTTGCGTTACATGTCAGTCAGTCCTTGGCTGATATTTTTATTATGCTAAATTATGCTTCTCATTTACAAAATCAATCCCACAATGCATCTGAATTTGTGCTTCTTGCAGCAAGACTACTGAATCTTTTCACAGCTCCGCCAACATTTTTGCAACATCTATGAAGGAGGAATAGTTTAATTTTAACACTGTAAAGACATTGTGAGGGCAATGTGTTAAGCTGTTAGCACTTCACCATATAGCTTACTGTAGCCAGTATATGAATCTAACAAGTTCGGGCTCCCAAGCCAGTAGTTATAGTCTGTTTCCAGCCACAGAGAGCAGAGATGTTTCATTTTTATAACAGTCAGGATCAAACCTTTCAGAAAGCATAATGTTTTAAGATTTAATAAGTAGGCCTACTAGGGTTGTGGCAATATGAAAAGAGACTATTCACAAAATTGGGTTCACGAGAACGAGACGAGATGAGACAATATTTTAACACTTTTCTAATTAAATATTCAATGATGAAATATATGACTGGAAAAATATTATTCGACTATTATATGACGCACTATTATCCAATGGAAACAATTATTCAACTGAAAGTCACAAAACGCAAAATGATGCAGAAACTCAGAGCGAGGGTTTAAACCTTTATTTTGACCATTAGCATATTTAGAAACATTTTCATGTATTCTCCTGTGTCAGCATTGGTTGATACATAATTTACGTTCCAAATCTGGTGAAATGATGCGTGTTGCATTCCCAGATGAACGTTTTAAGCAACTCAAACTCACAGTAGGGCTGAAACGATTCATCGAGTTACTCGATTTACTCGATTACAAATATTCCTCGAGGCAAAAACTCTGCCTCGAAGCCTCGTTAAATTCCTATGACGCGCACTATACGCGCAGGGATCTGATTGTTTCACACGGACCGTTGTTCAATGTTCAGGAAGCACACCATAGCGCGTGATACATTTTGAATTTAGTTGGCGCAGAGTAAAGATGTCCATAAACGGCAGAGAATGTCTAAAGTTTGGGATCGCTTCCTTTCAGCGTCGCTGAAACAAGGTAACGATTCTGTCCCCCGCATTTTTTTTTTTTTTATCCAGCGCCAATATTTCCGCCCGTGCCTAAGCCTATACATTGATGTTCGCTGATTTTAACCCCATACTGTATTTGTAGTGATGTCGTGATGCGGGTTGACTAGATATGATGTTTAGCTTTGATGTTTTTAAGTAGTAAACGTATTCACGTTCAATTGCAAGAGAGTATAGCCTAAAAAAAAAAAACCTTCACACACACACACACGCACCCTCGTCTCTCTCATGCACCAGTCAGACCAATTGCGGCAATGCATCACATGCTTAAACTTTTATGTAGCCACGCAACAATAATTTCAGCATGCATTCACTGTATACACCGGGACGTGATGGAGGAACAAATATTGTATTGCAGTCTTTGCGAGACCTTGTTTGTAGACAATGTCACGTCTGCCAAATAGTTACAGACAACAACAAAAAATGAAACTCCCCAGCTTGCTTCTCCAAATCCACTCGTACTTTTGGGGAAGACATAATCGGCTACCAAAGTAATTGAGCATAGAACATTTTCAATTAACAAAAAAATATAATACTACAAAACGTGCTAATATACTTCAACTAGCCTAAGCGAAAACAAAATGCTGTTATTTTTCTATTTAACAAAATGCATATTTGCAATAAAACATTCCCCTTTTCAAAGCTACACTTATTTTTTTTTATAAATTGTATACATTGTGTACCTGTTTGGCTTGATATTTTATATTCATTTCATTTATTTTTGTTCTCCGGTGGGTAATTTGCAGAAGGTGCAATCCTTTTTTTGTAATGTTGAAGACAAAAACTAAGGCCAAATGGTCTTTACTATTTAAGTTTGTATTCATAGTTGTATATGTTATACATGTTTTACAGTAAGTTGACTTAACTGTATTGTTATACAATTGTTGGCACTGGCACTTATAAACACTAAATGGGTAAAGATTGCAATAAATAGGCTTAGTTTTGGAGCCAAATGTTGGAGTTGGAATAAATACCTCATTTTCGTTATGCATTATTTGTTTTGGTTGTTTAAAAACACACACTTTTTTTTATCCGATTACTCGATTAATCGATCGATTAAGTGCTAGATTAATCGATTACAAAAAGAATCGATAGCTGCAGCCCTAACTCACAGCATATGCAGAGATGGAGTTTGTTAACAAGGCTGCTGAGATGCACTCTATGCATGTAAATGATAACAGTGCAACACTTTGCTATGAAACACAAAGCGCGTCAGACATTATATGCGTTCCCAAATTCACAATAAAGGTCCCGTTCTTCGTGATCCCATGTTTCAAACTTTAGTTAGTGTGTAATGTTGTTGTTAGAGTATAAATAATATCTGTAAAATTATAAAGCTCAAAGTTCAATGCCAAGCGAGATATTTTATTTAACAGAAGTCGCCTACATCGAACGGCCCGTTTGGACTACATCCCTCTACTTCCTTCTTTAATGACGTCAGTAGAACAGTTTTTTGACTAACCTCCGCCCACAGGAATGCTCCCTCAACTCTACCGAAATTCGTTTATGTACTTGCGCACTTCTTATAACTTACTGTGTTTACTCAGCTCTTACGGTGATTTTCTGAAGTAAAACTGATGCTTCATCTTATGTGTGATGTACAATAAACTTTATTAAACTCATCAGTATATGTTTGATCATCATTCAGACAGCAGACTTGTAGGCTATTAATAAATAATGGATACATACAAGCAGATGACAAATACGTTATAATAACCGTAATTAAACTACTAAACTATACCTGTTCCATCTCTATACAGCACTCTGACTCTGTAGGCATTATTGTCCGACTCGAACTGAACACCGTTACTGAGAGTTTCTGATATTATCATCATTCCGTGAGATGAAATTGTCCTGAGAGACTGAGCGCGAGCTCATGAAGCTCCGCCCCCTGGGTCGTCCAGCAGCAACTTATTTGCATTTAAAGGGCACACACTTCTGATATTATCATCATTCCGTGAGATGAAATTGTCCTGAGAGACTGAGCGCGAGCTCATGAAGCTCCGCCCCCTGGGTCGTCCAGCAGCAGCTTATTTGCATTTAAAGGGCACACACTAAAACAGCGCGTTTTTCTGAGCCCCAAAAAATGACAATTTAAACATGCTGTAAAAAATTATCTGTTGGGTATTTTGAGCTGAAACTTCACATACACACTCTGGGGACATCAGAGACTTATTTTACATCTTGTGAAAAGGGGCATAATACGGGACCTTAAATGTGGAGCAGCATTTACTGTGAACGGAGCCACTCTGAGACGCTGGAAGACATGTAACCTGCACGCATGTATCAAGTGTCTCGCTTCGCTCTAAAACCTGCGGCGCATATATTTATTTAATTGAATCGCATGCAGCATTTAGAAATTAAATATTGCCAAAAACCCTATAGCTATTGCTCAGTGATGGATTGAGATGAGCTGTCATTGTAATAGTAGCCATCTTTTGAAATGTTTATATTATCAAACTGAAAGTTTTTGGGTGAGACAAACCAGCTAATGCCTCAAAATATAAGAGAATTTGTTAAATCCATTAGTACTTACTGATGATTGTACGGTTTTCCCTCCAAAATGATTTCACTTCCTTTCTAAGATAGATATTTCGTGATTTCTCTATTTTATCTCCAAAGTATTCTCTGAGATTAGATGAGTTTATTTTATCTCCAAGTATTCTCTGAGATTAGAAGAGTTTATTGTGATGAATCAATGTTTGACTGGTCCAGCTGTCTCTCTTGATAATGTATTTCATTCATTTCCTGAACATCTGTCAGGATTCAGAAATCGTACACAAACCAGAGAAAAAAAAAATACAAAAAGAAAGACGACTATATATGAAAAAAGAGATCAATCTCATAAAATATGAGCAAACGGAAGGAAGGCCTAACAATTTTGCCATCTGAACGTCCCGGTTTCTGTAAATGTCATGTTGGTGTACAGGTCAAAATTATTGAGTGTTTAA
The DNA here is from genome assembly GCF_964197995.2 of Scardinius erythrophthalmus. Taxonomy (NCBI): domain Eukaryota; kingdom Metazoa; phylum Chordata; class Actinopteri; order Cypriniformes; family Leuciscidae; genus Scardinius; species Scardinius erythrophthalmus. The sequence continues at coordinate 32,681,088 of NC_138234.1, forward strand.
ATGACAAGGGCTGTGTTTCTCAAAAGCATTGTGAGCCAAGTTGATCATGGAGACCATTGGTGCCAACGGTTCTTCAATACTTAAAGCCAGTTCACTTCAAGAACAATAACTCTTACAAAAACTATATTAGCATCCACACCAGCGGATGATATCGTTCTGTTAATCATCTGCAGCTTTAAATGCTTGAGGCTCCAGCTCTTAAAAGCAGGATGGACTCTGATTGGCTGCCACTGTTTTTATCTTTATCAGCTGGAAAACAACTGGAAACCGTTCCTCTGTGCTTTTATCGTTATAGTTTTGGTGTGTACTCTGCTATTCTTTTATATGTAGAACGATTTTTAAAATCTTTATCATTATTGTTTTAGTCCGTGGTGTTCGGCCTATTATGGTGCTTTTAAGAAATGCTGCCCAGAACTACATGGATGACGTTATTGAGTAGATTAAAACAGATTGACAATGTCAATTTAAATTGACAATTGATTTAAATGTCAATTTAAATCAAACTCCAAACCAAAAATACAAAGGGAGCCTATACGAACACTTTGTAGAGTCAATACGTTTTTGGTTAATGGATTTTTTTATTTTGGACATTTAAAAAAAAAAAAAAAAAAAAAAAAATTCAAATTGCTGAAACATTTCATATTTGGATATGTCAATATTATGTTTTAATTAAACAAGCTTAAAGAGAAAATTCAGAAAATATTCAATAGTTCAATACAGACATAAAAGCTTATTTGTACATAATTATGAGCATAAACAGATGACACATTATAATTAACTCAAGGCCAATCTTTTTTTCCGATGTTAATTGCGGAACTGCATGACGATAGGTGACTAATTAAATGTTGAACAAAAATATACCAATTGAAATTCAACTGAAGCAATATCAAATAGGCTTTTAGAAGTTATTTTCATAAATTCACGGTCATGCATTTATGAAACAGTGATGCTTTCCACCACAGAGCACATAATTGTGCGTAAATCTGTTTGTGAGCTGAATCTCTAATCAGGGAGTCGTTCTGCTGTCGTCTGAACGCTGATTTCTTTCTGTTGAGCTTTATGTAGATACTTTCCTTTTTTTTAATCAGTGAATGTCTTTTTTTTTATCTTTCTTCCTGAGCTGTTTATTTTGTCCAGGCTTTAGACGGCGATGTGTTATCCTTTCATATCTCCACCAACTACCCAATCACTCCCAAAGGTTGCCGTACATCTATCAAGAACAGACAGGCACACGCATCTCCACATCGTGATTACTCAGATTTTATAATGCGGCGAGCGAGAAAACATGAAGCTGGCATCCCAGTAAACACGGCAGGCCTGGAAGCGAGCAAGCCGAACGACATCGGGTGAAATATCAACCGACCTCTGTCGTAACAGATCCCACGGGAACCGTTGAGTGTGGAGGGAAGGTATATTATGATAATGGCCTAGATCTCATTCCAATTAACGACTCTTATCTGTGCCGAGGTTGAAACATGGTGGTATATTTATGCAAAACCATCTCCTGAAATCCCATTATCTGTGGCCTTTTTTTATCTGACAATATGATGGCGCAAGCTTTGATTAAATCTAAAAATGTATGTGTGAGTCCTCACATGCATGTTTCAGTTAACACTGGAGATGTAATATGAGGTGGGATCATTTTAAAAATACAATAACGGTTAGTTTGGGTCTTATGGGATATTCAGTGAACCGTGTGTGTCTGACTCGGGAAGGACCCAACCAGATCGGTCTGTTACCTCATGTTGAACCTCGTTCTGCTGAACAGACAAACCTTTGACGTGGCATTTCATCCCAGAAATGTGCTGACTGCTCACAAGAGCTCATTCAACTTCTGACCAAAGTGAAGCACCAAACTAATGGCCTTTTGATTCACTTGGCAGAGATCAGGCCATCGTACAATAGGCTGCAGAGTTGGATTTCAACGGTAATGACTTCTGACGGCAATGACTATTTATAAATAAATATTTTGTTTAAAGGAAATTAAGCCTTTTTTAGGACCATCAAGATAATAAAAAAAATCCCTACTGTATTGGAAAACACTTTATATAATATCTACATTATTATGTATTTTTACATCATGATACTGTACTTTCATGGAATTTTTGTGCTGCCTAATTTATGATCATTATTTTATTTTTTTTGCAGGTCAGGGGAAAAATGCTTTGTATAAGATGTAAAGCATCTAATTTTCTTTATGCATTTTTGTTCCTCTTTTTGGTTTTGTGGAGAATTATTACCAGAACATATTGAACAGCACAAAACTATTGCTGACCAATTGTTGCTATATTCTACTCTTTGGCCTTAAAGGCACAATATGTAACTTTTTTGCTTTAAAAATAGCAAAAATCACTATATCTATGTTATATATTTTTTTTTAGTTGTGTACTTACATTATCCCGACTGTTTCCAACAACTTTCAAACCAGGAGAAATTTGTAATTTAATTCGAGAAACGTCCCGTTTCTTTAGTTCCGTTTTGTCGCCGCCAATGGCGTCATATCCGCGTTGTCCCTGGTTTCCGCTCGTGCTGCCATGGCAACCAGAGCTATGAACCAGAGCCGTCTGATAGTAACCAAAGCGACTAACGCGGACAACTTTGTAGTTCGCAATGTCTATCTGCACGCTGTTGTTGTTTCGTTCAAACATTATGGACCATGACAAGCAGACTTTGGATAAAAAAGGAGAACTAAAACGAGATTCAATATCAGCGCGGTGTTTTCGAGATGCCGAGAGCTCCCATAGACAGTATATAAACGAGAGCTCCACGTCCGAGACTTCGACCGCTCCTACATGTACTTTATTAAACAGGTGAGCACATTTACATAAAACTAATCAATTTTATATAGTTCAGCAATGATAAAATGTTAGAATATGATCTGTATGTTATTCTAATGTTGATCTAGCTTACTGCTAGTCTCAAACAGACAAACTAACACATACATTTCAACACATTCAAATGCAGTTTAGTGTGCTAGTGTAATGTTAGACCAAGTGAAACAGCGATGCGTTACCTCACAAGTTTAATTTGTCTAATAAACTGACCTGTGAGTAGTAACTCTGCACTTGCGTGTAGTTCGGTAGAATGAAATGTCCATATTCCTTTTATATCCGCGGGACTCGCGTCGCGTGTGGAGCTGATAGCTGTCTCTTAGCAATCCCGAACAGCTTCATATCAGTCATGATAAAAACATCGATGTATTCAGTCATCCATAAACATTATTAGATCGGTCGGCTTGACGTTGAAGACAAGATCCATAATTCTTAGCAAATGTTGCGTCATCAATCTGCGCCTTTGTTATTGTAAATAGGTTAGCGACCCCTAGTGGCGAAAAATGCCATACTGTACATTTAAGCTTAAAGGGATATTTCTTTTGACACAATGATGACGTGAAGCTTCACTCATAATTACTGCAGACAGAAAATAAAATAATACAAAAGTATCATCAGCAAAACTTGAAATGTCCCAGCGATTTACTGCAGACCACGTACTGTACGCAATCAAATATTAGTGTCACTTGATGGTGGATCTGGTGAAGATGTCAGCGATCAAAATATTGATTTTGAAGCATATGTTTGACATGGAGAATATAAGCCAGATGCTGAATGTACTGGGAAATGAGCTCTGACAATGACGGTGATGATAGTAAAAAGCATCCGCTCAAACTGAACCCTTCCATGCTCTAAAAGGTAATGAAATCTGCTATATTCTATTCTTTTGTAATATCAGAAGAGTTTTATACATTGAGATAGATAGAGATCCATTTGTGTTAGATACAGATCCGGGTCGCTAAAGACCCGAATATGTAATAGTGATTGGCCAAACATGCATTTATTTAAGGGTTAGTGTAAAAAACCTTTGTATGCAGATTTTAAGTAAGTGAATAAGACACTTTAATGGTGCTTTTTTTTTGTATCTTGATTGCCACTTGTCACTATATACTTTGGCAATAAAAATAATGAAAGGAATTAAATGACAATTTTCAGTTAAGGATAGAACTGGGTATAGAATTTGTGCAAGGATCCCATTCTACCCGCAGACTCCCTCGTCCACCATTTCCATAAATTCCCAGGTAATATGGACCAGATCCAATATCCACAGTCATCTTGACTCCTGCCAAGCCCAGCTGCACTCACCGTGATGGATTAGCACAAGTCCTTTGCTCTGCGTCGCCTCCAGGCCAGGCAGGTGGCTTGAGCTCCCATAGTCTCACACGTCTCTCTCTCTCTCTCACACACACACACACACACACACTTGTTGACACTTTATTGCCACAGTGGTCAAAATCCTTCACAACTGTGCAAATATGCTGCTGGAGATGTCTCTCTGTCCAGATATTTTCATGCATTGTTAGGTTATGATGAGGAGTTTTTCTACGCTACACAGCTCAGGAAGTGTCAGCGAAGTTATGGCGGTTTCATAAATACGGTTTGCTTCAGTAGAAATTCATATCAGAAATGAGGTTTCATGACTATCAGCAGTTTCAACAAAAACATTGTGGTGTGCTATGGTACAGTGAATGTATCAGATAGTAATACCATGCAAGGGTGTAAAAACAATTCAGGAAATGCACAAAATGAAACGCTTACTGTAGGGCTGTACATTTAACTGTAATTGTTAATTTAGTGAGTTTAATTGAAAAAAAAAAGAAATTGGAAATATTAACAAATTATTTATGCACCCTGACCTATACATAAAATGCCATGCAGGGGTGTACGAACAATTTCAACGAAAACTAAATAAACATTTAAAAACAACAAAAACTGCTTACATTTTTTATATTATGTGTTTAATATTAAATATGAATTATTATTATTATTATTATTATTATTATTATTAGATATAATATATATATATATTTTTTTTTAATTAATAATCTTGTTAAAAAAAAAAAAAATATAAGGAAAAATGTACATGGTACATGTCTAAACTTATTTTAACGTGTTTACTAACAATGACAGTGAAAATAAAATGTGTTATGGTACTATTACAATTTGTACAGCAAGTAACGCATGGAATTAAATATACCGGTAAGTTTGAAAGTATTTTCTCAGAACAAAAATACGTCAGTAGTCAGTTCCATTCACAACTTCACTTTGGTTTTAGTGTATGAAAGTACGTACGGGCCTTTTGTAAAATAATTTATAAAATAATCATTTTCATGTATCTGGACTCTAAATAGAAGTTGAAATTGAAAAAAAAAAGAAAAACTATTTGTAAGGCATAATCAAAGACTTCTATTATTTATTATGATCAAATATTCTAACAATGTCTTGTTTCTACAAGGCCATCTCCACTGGACTGTTTTGAGGCAAGTCTTAAATTAAAATTCTCCAAATTGGAGCCAACATCTGACCTTAAAAGATTTTCCCATACAATCCCTCAACACTCAGTGTGCAGTTAAAAGGCTGGAGTGAATTAATTATTTCTATCCTTCCAGAGAAATCTTCAATGTTTACGGAGTGAAAGCCTTTTCCTTTCCTAGGCTGTGGTCATTACGCGGCTCTGCAGATGTTTCAAAACTATCTGTTGTAGGTCTCCTCTAGCACATCCAAAACTCTACAGATTGACTTTTATTTAACCTCTGGAAATTCTCTTACGTAATGTACCAACTCTGGTCTCTACACTGGCTCCCTGTAACTGCTTCAATTTAGCTTTTACTGCTACCAGTGGCCTCATCCTGCACGGCTTCAAGTCCATCAAAACTGCACATCCAGGCCTACTGTAGCTGTACAAAACAGCTACTACTGCTTGCTGAAATCCAACATGCCTAAAAAGAAGCCTCTCTAGCCAAGACTAGTCATACCTTCATTATAAAACAGCTATCATGAGATTATCATTACAATCCGTCCCACTTGGGTCAAATTTTTTACAGTCAAGCATCCATTGAAAAGATACAAATTATTAACTCTTTTTTTCCACCATTGACAAGTTTCTCAGGCAATCCATGTTTTCACTGTTATACGTTAGGGGGCGCTGTTACGCATCTTCTGAAAGAGTACACAATATCTGGATACAAAAAACAAGCAAAGAAGCAGCAGTAACTGCGATAGGCTGCATCCAAAATCGCATACTTCCCTACTAAATAGTAGGTGAAAAACAGTATGCGACAAAAGTAGTATGGATGTGCGACATTACGATTTTAGGGTTAAAGCCCCATTTTTATTCACACACTGTTCTGTCATAAGCTTTTCTGAGCTAAAAAACTGTTACAGAGCTCTAAACTGTCAAATACACTCAAGGTTTACATAAACACAGTCATCTATATCTTAAGTGAATGTGAATAGTTCGGATGTGTGTCAGTAAATTAGATCTGTGCTTTCATTCTGCTCTTGACTGAATAACTTCAGTAGCTATACTAACAATCAGTGTATATCAGTCGCAACATCTAGCTACTGGGGTGCCTCAGGGCTCAGTGCTTGGACCACTGCTATTCTCCATTTACATGTCATCACTACAATCCGTCATTCAGAAAATGTGTTTTTTCCTATCACTGCTATGCTAATGACAAATAACTCTACCTCTCATTCCATCCAGATGATCTGACTGTAGCTGCTCACATCTCAGCCTGCCTGACAGACATTTCTTCTTGGATGATAAACCACCACTTTCGACTAAACCTTGGATGGGGGGGTTGGAATAGGGGAAACAACAACCAATAAAACACAGACCTGCAACAAGCTCATTATACAGACACATGAATATTAAAATATATTAAAAAAAAAAAAAAAAAAAAAAAAGAGTTTTTGAAGCATTTTGAAAATCTAACCCAAATAACATCAAACTCCCAACATGAGGAAGAAACATGGAAGAACATTAAAAAGGAATAATAATATTTTCATTACATTTAAGAGTACAAACCTAAGCTCGGTTTACATCATTGTGAAAGCCATTAAAAATTGTTATCAAAATTACCAGAATTTTTGACAATATTGTACTATTTAATTATTAATATTGTAACAAAACACTTATATCAGTAGACTAAAGGTACGGTTACATTTAATTTTGCTGACAAAATAGTCAATCCAATATGAATCCATGCAGTCAAGAGTTTCACGTGAGGGCGAAACAGCTCCCCACATTCTGTTCAGTTTCCCACACAGAATCCCTCACACAATTCCGCTGCGGTTAACAAAAGAAAACTTCTTGGTGTGAAAGTGACTTCTGTGTGAGCTGTGCTAATGCATCACTACACATTACCTTTTTGTGCCCACGTCAATTGTCATTTAAGAGAGTTGGCAATCAGGGCAACAGTAACCACAGAGAAACAGAAAACGCAACAAAGTTGGACAATTCAATTCAATGGGAAAACAGAAAGTGGGGATCACGTGTTGCTGTAAATACGGAATACCGCAAATGAGCAGGAACGCCTACTAGTGAGCAATGATACAAAAACCTGATGACCCAGCAATTCAAATGCTGCCATTGTTGCTAGAATTAGGTCTTGAATGTCAGACATAGCATAACTTTTCAGCATTTCCAATGTAAAATGTAAAAGACCAGCACGTCAGCACCCACACAATGCTAAGATTTTCCACTCACATTCGGCCACTGCTGCTTTAGCAAGAACAAACAAAGTGTCAATGTGTTCGATTTAAAGCATTTTCAGATTCAAATAGCTTAAAGCACACACAGGGACTTTGCATGCACTGTGCCAATTTTGTATTTTTTCCTTCTTTTTTTTTTTTTTTTCTTTTCTGAAATGCACTGATCCATGAACATTGTTTGAATGAAAAGAGCTACTGCTGTGAACCATTTAGCAGGCCTGCCAACAGTCACAAAATTGACCATGTCCAATCTCTGATATTTAATTTCCGTTAATGACAAGCCAATACACATGGAAAATCAAATAGTCATATCAAAGACAACACAGCTATTTTACAAATTTTACAAAAGTGTTGCGTCAAGGCCAATTAAACTACAGGAAAGAAACATCACAAATACAGTTGTTTCTCCTGGACAACTACTCATTTAAATGGAAAGCAAACTGAGACTTGATGTAAACTATACTATTTTGCTGTTATATATACACTCTGAAAACAATAACTATTGAATTTTACTTTGTATTGCAGAATGCATCCAAAATCGTTTTATTTTTTTATGATCCAACATTGCATATCCTACAGTGTGAACACAACACAGTGAACACAAAGTTTTCTGCAGGAAGATTACGATAAAAACATCTTCTTTGAACGCTTGTCTTCCATTTTAAGACCTGTGAAGTTGACATTAATGACCTCCTGCTGTCCTAGGGCAATTCTACCAAGGCATCCTCATCCATGCTTGGTTACATTGAGTTACGTGGTACAAAGTTCCTGTGATGCATAAAAGTAAAATCCAGATCCTGGATTCACCCTGAAGCAAGACCGAACCCAGCCCATGGTCTGCTGTTGAGGAGGTGGCCAGTGGAGTGTGTCTACTTCAGGCTTATATTCCTCTTGCAATGTATTGTGGGTAATGAATCACACTTCCTAAGGCGCAAGTCCCAGCGATGAGTAGGAAGATACATATTTCCCATCCACCAAAAAAAAGCCCTTAGAACCTGTGAATGTACAAAATTGGCAACCAATAAACCAAAAGGAAACTTTTAAAGAATCAATATTACAGCTAATTGTGCATCACATAAAATATTGTTTTATATTTAAACACATTTAGAGTTCAGCTGAATTCGGCTAAATGTATTCAGTCGTCATATTAGTGGAGCGGCTAAGTGATATAATCGTTCAGTTTATGATACAAGCGTGAAAATTGGCATGAGCAGTCTCCATGGGTCACTTGACAAGAAAATTGTCCGAGCCACTTGAAATTTCAAGATTTTTCATTTTCCAAGATGGCCGACACCTTAGTGGAGCAGTTAAGTGATATAGTGGTTTATTTGTTGATACAAGCATGAAAATTGGCATGAGCAGTCTCTGATGGTCACTAGACAATAAGCCACCCACAGCTACTTGAAATTTCAAGATGGCGGCCATTTTTCAAGATGGCCACCACCTTAGTGGAGCAATTAGGCTCATGGCAATTTTCATGCTTGTATCACCAACTAAATGATTTCTTAAGCCTAATTGCTCCATTAAGGTGGTGGCCATCTTGAAAAATGGCCGCCATCTTGAAATTTCAAGCAGCTGTAGGTGGCTTATTGTCAAGTGACCCACAGAGACTGCTCATGCCAATTTTCATGCTTGTATCACCAAATAAACCACTATATCACTTAACTGCTCCACTAAGGTGTCAGCCATCTTGAAAAATGGCCACCATCTTGAAATTTCAAGTGGCTCGAACAATTTTCTTGTCAAGTGACCCATGGAGACTGCTCATGCCAATTTTCACGCTTGTATCATAAACTGAACGATTCTGCCAAACATAAACACTTAGCCGCTCCACTATATTTACAGAAAATCTAGGCACGAGATATAATATTAATTATCCTAGTTTGCCTGTGTACTTAAACTCCCTCGTTTCTGTTCCTTGCTGCCGCGTCTCATCAATTGTATGGCTGTGTTGGATTGCTGTTCTGCATGTATGGCTTTACCTGTGGATTTATTAAAGACCGCCTATAGTAACCTTGATCATCTTCATGTTTGTGTGTGTTTACACAACTAAACCATGACATTGTGTCTATATAGTTTATTAATTTTTGTTTTAGTTACTTTAATACATCAAGTTAAACAATGAAAATGAGAAATGTATCTGAAATTACCTGAAATAAAAGTACTTTTGATATATTATTTCAGTTAACATTTATTTTATTTCAAGTAACTTTTTTGTATTTGTAGTTTTCATTTAGTTAGTACAATTAAACTAATTCAATCAAACTTTGTCCACAACATCTTTATTATTATTTTTTTGAATTATGAATTCTGTGTTTTTACAAACATTCAATTCTTCTTTGTTATGGTCGGCTGTGGTATCACTTTATGTAGAAATCAGAGCTCATGAATATTAAATAGTTTGCACTGACATTGCTAGGTAATCATCCTGGAACATTTAGTCACCTAATTAGTCAAAACTTCAGATTTTAATATTCATAAATTGACATCCTGTGCAGACGTGGTTGAGGTGTATTTCTACATAAATGTACATTCATTTCCCTTAAACCGTTTGTTTCAAGAACAATACAAAATTCAAATGTAAAATTTGCTTTCATATGTTAGATGCATAGATTCAGCACTGTTCCTCTCTCGACAAGCGTGTTCTGTGTGACAAGCGTGAGTAGGCCTATTGATAGATGCTTGGAACAGATTTGGATCTGCTGACGCTTGGATCTTTTATTTCTTAGTGTAGGGCAAAAGGCTCCTTCACCCGTTTAAAACAATAGGTGCTAAAACTACAGCGAATTATAGCCTATATCAGAAATGGGCTTTTATTGTGAGCAAAGAAAGGTGAACTACATATTTTACTACAGCTGACAGGGATGTTAGCCAAAAGAGGAGGGGATTTTGTGTTGTGGTTTAATTCCTTAGAGTAGGGTCTTAATTCTGTTCCATTTTTGTCCAATTTAATTACATTGTCGCTTATTTCACTTTTGTGGCTTATTTTAGTTGTTTTAAGAGGTAATTCCGTCCTTAAATTTTTTTTTTTTTTTAAAGATGTATAACCACCCACTATGTGCCAAACATAGTATTGCATGAAATGTTCCTTTAATTACAGTGTCTGAAGTCAGTCAAGTAGAAGCTTCAAAATCTTACGAGGAGCTCTAAATGACTGTTGTTGGCAAAAGAACACTTTGATCTCATTTAAAAAGCCTCTTATTACAGAATTTGCTAAAAACATTCATTAGACATGCAGACCATACTTTGATGAGATGCTTTTGCTGTGAGGTCTCGGATCAATTCAGCAGCAGTGTGTTAAAAGCAGCAATGAAACCCAAGGTAGGTTTAATGTGATCACAGACAAGACCACCACAAACAAAGAAAGTACTCATGGAAACTAGTCACATGTTGTGGTACAAAAGTAGGGCAAGTTAAGTTTATCCCTTTTGTAATAGATTGCAAAACCATGTCTCTGTCTTTGCAAGCTAACTAGTACATGACAAGCAACAGGCCTTAAAATGTACATGTCTGGGCAGGGAGAAAAGCACTCATATCCTGTCACAAACAGTGCCGCAGCTTTCGTTATCTGTACGTAGTCATACGAGGACACGTTCACATTTTTCATCTGAGTTCATTGAGCCATATTTTCATAATCAGAGGAGAAGAACGTACTCTGAAACTGTAATCATTATCGTGTTGCCTTTTGAAAGACATCAATTCATTTACAGCAGTCAATAATTGGAAACCCCACACTTCACTGCCCTCATATAATTCACTTTCAGAGTATTTATATTCAACTTTAAATAAAACAGATAATCATCTGTAAAGGAAAATAAAATCTGTTACTCCAACATGGTAGAAGGGATTTCAGGAAATTCTCCATACTAAACTCTCTAGAAAGTACCATATTGTACGGTTCAACATGCTAACCTCTATGTGAGAAACCATCACTGAAAACAACTGACTTGGATCAAATTGTGAAATCACATACTGGGGTCTCCCACCCGTTTCAGATGGCACAATAATAGAACACTGGAAAATACATGGCAAAGTTAAATATGCAAGCTTCAATCAATATGCAACTCATGCAAGTGTTTGAGACCAACAAAAACATGTTTAAAAGGTACCTGGTTGATAAGCCCTTTGAGGATGAATTTGTTGCTGGATTTGACAGACATTTGTGAGGTCTGTGGAATCAAAGCTTTGGCAGTTTTGAGGCAATTAGTTGCACAAAAAAAGGTGGCTTGAAGAAATAAGCAGTACCAGGGGGCTAGAAACCCTAGAGAAAGCCATGTACCTGTTTCACATTTAAAGCCTCTAAATGGCATGTGAAACCTAAATAAACTTGAATGCTTTAAATGCCAGTCAGACAGTCTGTCTTCCTATTTTAATTAACTGTTTTTGGCCAGAATAAGGAGCTTGTCCCTCATCTAAATGCCTATGGGATGTGGACTTTTAGTCCAGCAGCCTTTCTTCACATGCTTTTGTGGAGTCCAGGGTCATAGGGTGTCCCACTTGTCAATTTAGTTCTTCAGAGCACCCATTTTGCGGCCACTATGAGACCCTGATGCACTCATTTGCAGAGGCTGCACTGGTCTGGGACTTTACAGTGAACTATTACCCAGCAGTCCTTGCAGTAAAGTGTAAACTCAGAGGAGGACTGAAAGGGCTGAGGATGCCATTTGGGACAGGGCCCATATGGACAAGATTTTATTCCAATAATGAAAAGTCTGGCCTTGGAAGAACATGCAAAAATCAGACACCCTCAAAACCCTGAGTGTCTAACTGTACCCCATCTGGCATGTCCGACTTTAGAGATCTATTAGGGAAAACCATCGAGTCTCCCATGAATGGTGTAGTGGAACTAAGCCACAGAGAGAGAGAGAGAGAGATCTCTGAATCAGCAAATGACACTTCCTCACCCTGTTCAAATGAGCTCTGGGAAGTACACACACGCTCATGGAAATACACACTTTTAGGCACAATTCATTATAGGAGCCATAATTTCCTGCAACTGTAATGCATAGCTCCATAAAGTATTAAAATCTATTCCTGTGTGCATATTCCAGACAATTAGGGACATCTCAGCCTTTCATCTCAGCCTGACATAAGGAAACAGAGTGGTCCGCCATCCCCCTGTGTTTTCTTTTGTTCACTGGCCCTTCAAGTAAGGCAGTAATTAATCATTCCTGCCACCAGACAGATATGAAATTTACATAAGGTAATAGCAATTCATTGTCTCTTGAGTTTAAGGGGGAGATCCAGAAACACTGTTCCAGAACCAGTTTGCCTTTAGGTTAGAGTTAGTCTCGTAAGAGACATTGCAGCTTCTTCTGGAAGGAGCCATCTGTCCAACATGTGAAACAACCAATCTTCAAGAGTTCCTTTTTTTTTTAAGTATGATGCTTAGGGGCAGCTAAATCTGAAATGTTTTATCTTATAGCTTACCTCAAATAATGAAAGGACAGAACTGTCATGCCAATACCTTAGAGCAATGTCTCCTTTGTCTGACACACCCATTTCAGGTCTTGGTGTCTCTACTAATAAGCTGATGACTTGAATCAGGTGTGTTTAAGGAGACATGCAAAATGTGGGGCGTGGAATGTGGTTGGCAACCACTGCCTTAGAGCAAAGGTAGCCACCCCTGCTCTTGGAAGACTATTTCTTTCAGAGTTTAGCTCAAACCGTAATCAAACAGACCTGAACCACTTAATCAAGGTGATCAGAATTACTTGACAATGACAGGCAGGTGTGTTGGAACTGAAGTCTGCAGTAAGGTAGCCCTCAAGGAGCAGAGCTGGCAACCCCTGCCATAAGGTCTTGGATAGCCTCAGGACATATGGCTAGAGACCTCCAAAGGAAACTGAACACAGGGGCCCCTCTAACATGCTCAAGCCCCTAAGCACACCTAGCAGAAAGCAGACAAGGTGCACCTAGAGTTGAAGGAGCATTGTCTCTGCCGCTGGCAAATGACAAGCACAAGGTGTCCCTTGCAGGCCCAGGAAGAAAGCAAGCTGGAAACCAATGGACTGACAACATGAAACAGTGATCACAACTGCATTCTACTTTGCTTTTTATGCACTTCTCTCACAAACTGACTTAGATGTGCATCATTGCTTACGATGGACGAGTGCACGTTACTGGCAGAATGGGTTCAATGTCGTAAGCCTTTGATCTCTTGGAATCTGCAATAGAGCTTATTTATTATTTTAACTGCTTTCTTACAATTTAGCTAATAGGTATGCTTGGGCTGTTGGATAATTTTTATTTATTTTTTAACTACAAAAATAATGAAATATCAATATAATAAACTATGACTGTGTAACAAACCGTCATCTTAAGGTAGCAACAAATTTACTTGCAGATAAAGTAAAAATAAATCATATATCATACACTAGAGTTGTATGGGGTGGGGTAATTAAGCACGATTTGCTGTGACATCTCATTCATGTTGCATTGTAGTATTTGAAGTATTTTGGAGGATATGTCCATGTAAACTTCCCTTATCCACTTGACGAAGTGAAACACACTTCAAAATGGTGGTGGATGTTCCCCTTAGGGAAGTTTGCAAGTGTCTAAAGAGAAGTGGAACACTTCATTTCGCATTTCATTTCATGTCACAGCCGATGTGCCTGGATCTCAGGACACCAAGCCACCATTTCCCTAAATCTGGTCTGCAGGCACTCAGGAAAGCCATTAGAAAGAATAGAAAGCACCTCAAGCCCTGGACCTCTGGGAACACGTTGTCACTGTTTGTTCCTGCCTTCCTAAAACATAAGCACAGATTGTACAAAGTAAAAAAAAAAAAAAAAAAAAAATAATACAGTTGAGAAAAACTCTTGAGTATCTTTCACAGATTTGATAAACCCAGTGACTAGGTATTCCTCAGAAGTGCTTGCTGTAGAAACCTGATGCCTTGTAAACATTGTAAACTTTGTTTCCTGGCATACTGAGAAAAACATCTACACTTTTACTCCTGGAAACGATGCAAAACCACCCAAACAGATTGGAGCTCGGGATTTTTGCATCATGGTCCATGGTCCATATGAGATTCAGACTAGGTCAGACAGAGTGATGGAGGGAAATCGGAACCTGATCCTTTTTCCTTGCCCTCGCTACACCTCCTATTCCCGAATCTATTAGCATCTCAGAGTAAGTGCTCTGGGTTCATCTAGTTTTATCTCTCTCCCAGTTGCTTCACTGTGCTAAATTGGATATGAGAGGCTAAAACTGATCTGAGATCAGTTCTCATGTTGAGGTCTGGCCCATGTTTCCAAGTGGAGTGACATTCGTTAAATTTCCTGATACAGGAAGAATTTCCCCAGAAGGTTTTCCTCTCATCAGATGAGTGGGTAACTATGGCAACAGATGCCATACAGAAAGTATGCAGCTATCTTACCATGCACCATAGAGGAACTCTGAAAATAGTCCCAATGTTAAAAGAAAATCCATCTACAGCAATTCCTATGCAAGAAAGTGAATGAATGCACCACGATGCAGTAACTGACACGATACAAAACTTTTCACTAAATATTGAAACAATCATCCTTCGCACCGCAGGGGCTTTGAAGCAATGAGAGAAAATATCTGACAGTGATCGAAGCGTAAGTGGTACCTCGGTTAATAATTTAACTCAGACTGTTTGATTTGTGTGTGTGTGAGTGTGTGAGTGTAAGTGTGAGTGTGTGTGTGTGTGTGTGTGTGTGTGTGTGTGTGTGTGTGTGTGTGTGTGTGTGCGCGCTGTGAGAAGCCAATTCATGTGCCATCAATAAGAACGGTTGTCAAAAACAGACACGTTCATGAAAAGTCTGTATCAGCACCTGTAATAAATTTTTGAGTTCAAATCAAAGACATCAGCAAGAAAATAACCTTGTAATTGAACAATCTGAGTTTCTAATGAGAAAGCATGCATCTTTTGGAAGAAAAATCTTCATAAGCAACCCAAAAAAACCTCTTGCCTTGTAATTCTCCAGAAGATGCCAAATGGTTTAGTGGATTTCCATACCTGCCATCCATCCATCTATCTATCTATCTAGAATTGCCTGCATTACGCTCATCTCAAAATGTTAACAAAGCAACATAAGATGTTTTAATGCTTTGACTGGAAGCAGAGTACGTTTACTAAATATTGAAAGATGGTGGGGTGAATGATAGGCCCATTAACAGCCGTGGCTTTCAGTGTTTCACCTCACCGGTAATTAAAGTGACACCTTCCTAATGAATACGATGATTTTCACACTTGAGCATGTGCTTAATCCTTTGGGCTATTGTGTGTCAATTAGGTTTTAAAAAACTGCTGTGGAAATCCAAGATTTGCACCACCGCAGGTTTAATTTGGAAGGTAGCTTAGTGTTTGACTGCATTTGAAAACTGTCATAACTTTCTGATCCTCATGTTGGTCCAAACCCATATGACTTGCTTTCTTGTGTGGAACACAAAAGGCGATATTATGCAGCATGTCCAAGCATCTTCTTTCCATTTAGTAAGTTGAAATGAGGCTGAAAGAAAGAAAGAAAGAAAGAAAGAAAGAAAGAAAGAAAGAAAGAAAGAAAGAAAGAAAGAAAGAAAGAAAGAAAGAAAGAAAGAAAGAAAGAAAGAAAGAAAGAAAGAAAGAAAGAAAGAAAGAAAGAAAGAAAGAAAGAAAGAAAGAAAGAAAGAAAGAAAGAAAGAAAGAAAGAAAGAAAGAAAGAAAGAAAGAAAGAAAGAAAGAAAGAAAGAAAGAAAGAAAGAAAGAAAGAAAGAACCTTGTATGGTCACTTTCTGTTAAATAAAAGTAATCCTATATGTGGTAAAAATGTGATTTATGCAATTGCAATTTTTGAAGTCAGTTACATTTTTTTATTTTTTTTAACTTTGAGGCAAAAACAGTCTTCCATATTAACTTAATCTATGAGGCAGAAACAAAATACACTTACAAAAACTAATGAAATTGCTTGAATAATTGACAAATAATATCCTATGCATTTAAAACAATTAAAAAATATATATGCAAAATGACTAAGAGAAACTTAGAGAAAAAAAGTTTTCACGTACAGACAAAAGTATTGTCAAAACGATCCCAGTTCACATGGATCCGTGAAAACAATTAAAAACGCTGTATTATTCATGCCAGGCCAGTAGATGGCGATGTCTTTTTGTAAAAAAAACACTGCGAGCCTATAGACTGAACACATAATACGCATGCGCATGACGTCACCGTTTTCACAAATTCACGTTTTTGTAGTTTATACAGAGACTATACCGGTATCGTTTTCAAAAACGTGCACTTTGAAACCTGGATTTTCAGGTCCCCGAAACGGCGTTGTTGATTACATGAACTGCCAAAACGTAAAAAAAGTTTTCCAGTTTTAATCGTGTAAACGGCCCCTAAAAGGAAAGAGGTGTAGTTAATGCAGAAATAAGGTCAATGACTAAAAAGGGCAGTCACACATATAAACGAGAGGTGCATTAGGCACACGTTAAATATATAAATTGGGAAATATAACAAAACTATACCTGTTATACAGAGATTTTTTACTTTTGACTTTATTTAACTATAACAGTTAAGTTAAAGACAAAAGACTCTTGCAAAAGAATCATGCTTTGGTTATTCTGTGGAATCTCAATCTGAAAAAAAAGATCTCCTTCCTTTATCATCAGCAATAATTCTCTGTGACCTTGTGCCTTCATTTGTCCGTCTATGACCAAAAAACTATTTATATGAAAATGGGTGTTCAAAACAGAGACGGAAAGAGAGCGTCAGAATAATAAGGGGCATAGTAAAATTTGTGACTGCATCCAAAGCTCAACGTGTGACAGGTTTATAGGAGGTTTGGGCCCTTTGCAGCTGCCTATAAATTCTCCCTTCACACCACCAAGAGCGGGAAGCTAAATAAAAGATGAGGGTGCAAGCATGTGACGTATCAATATGCCATTACATATACCTCTCAATGCACTGACCAAAGAATTTCGCCAGACATGACTAGAATTGATGAAACCCTGGAGTCAAAGAAGGATAGAGAGGATTGCCATGTGCTGCATGGTTTAATAAAAGACAGTGTGACGTGCAAAGAAAAGGTATAAAAAGATGAATTTCTGAAACAAAATTTCATTTAATTCTGTGAAAGTTCACACAGGGTCACCTTGACGACAGCCTGAACTGGAATTTTACAAATTCATTCTGTTGGAAACGTAATAGCCCACCAAATCGTAAGCGCCTTTGAATTAAAATCAAGCCAGGTGCCGACGGAAGGGATTTTGTGATGGTTGTCTCAGGCTCAGAGAATGAGTCACGAGTGTTGTGTAGGAGGGGAAGGACCACAGGGTCTTCGAGTCAGACTTGAAGACCCCGCTCAGCTCCAGACTGAAGCATGAGAGGTTAGATTTGCACTGAAGTCGTGATGCCCCCTGCAGAGCAGTACCTGAAGGAGCGCATGACAAGATAAGCTAAAAGTCTGAAAGACAGGATGAGAAACGTCAATATTTTGAGGGTACTTTCCCATGTCTGTTTAAGAGGATTTCTACAAAGAACTTGAGATTCAGTTCTCACGTTGCTGAGATCATTTTAATGCATTTCTTAGGAACCATTTCATCTCGAAAAATGTAATTAACCATTTTGAAAAACCACTAAAGCTAAGTGAGCTAGCAATGCTAACAAGCACTCAGAACACATTAGCAACTAGATATTTATACACGGGCGGTGTCCGAAAGCTTCGGCAGCTGACATGTTGCCTTATTGCCCTGTCAGGCACCGTTTGTGCATGAAGGTACCTCGCGAACGACTTCTGAGGTAACACAGCGGTTTAATCGTTTAATCATTTAGCAAAAATCGTGAGGTCGTATGTTGCAATGTTGGTAAGTTACATAAAAAAAGCAACATTTTAAGCAAAAAGCTGAGAAAAATCACGTTTTGGTCAAAGACTACATTCAGAACGATGATCAACACCCCAGTCCAATAACTCGTCCCGGGTCGACATTTCATTCAGTAACATTAGGCAGTTTTGATTAATAAGCTGTTTAATGCTGATGATCGTGTTATTTTATGCATCTGCTCACATATGATATGATACTATGATAGTGTAACCCCTCCACCCGGGTCCTACTCGCCCCGCTCTTTGCGGGCCTCGAACCCGGGTCTCCCGCGGGAGGGTCAGGCGCTCTAACAAGGAGGCTAAAGACGCTAAAGACATCTATTGACATCAGAGGAGTGAGGTTTACTCGCACAGCAACTACTAGCTGGCCTCCGTTACATTAGCAACCAAATAGCACCAAGCTAAAAAGTATACAGAACGCCTTAGCAAGCACATAACACCCTGGCAACTACCCACCAAACCCTAGCAACACAGCAGCATTTTGTGTGGCAAAAATAAATTACAAGTAAGTATGCAACAACTAAAAAAAAAAAAAATAGCACAGCTACAATCATATGATATGAGCATTTTGACATGTGGGGTTAGTTTAATTGCATTGTACAAGACCTCAAGATCCTTGCTTCTATAAATAAATGCTGTAACATTTACACTACACTGAATTCTACAGTTCAACAATCACAGCATTTGTCACGTAGCCATTATCTGAAAAGTGCTAGTGTGACCGGTCTGTAAATAAGAGGATCTCTGGATTAGAGACAACATTCCCCTTTTCCGCCTACATTTACGGGTGACTATGGCAACAGTTAGCAGTCAGCACGTTCACACTCACAAACACTTCAGCTGACTTTACATACAGCAACATGCTGGCCTGAGTAACTGATCAACGTTGCTGAAAACATCCCAAATGATGATCTATTATTCATTTCCTGTCTGTTCCACTGTACCATTCCATGTTACCCACTAATATCACCCCTGCAGTATTGCCCAAATGTCCTCAGATACTTCCCTTAAGTGATGTATTATTGATAAATAGCACAGTTGTGACTTTAAAATTTGATCAGATGAGTCACAAATACTAATGTAACATTGTAAACAGCCAACAGTTATGCAAAATAAACACATGCAGAATTATTATTTATTAGTGGTGTTTGCTAAAAGCTATCTTCACTAGCACAATTGTTCATACATAAAGATATGAAAGAAATACTGGTGTTTGAAAATTACTGTACTTTTAACAGAGTAATATTTTATTAGGGTATCAGAACTTTTACTCAAGTAGGCCTACAGTACGACTACCACTGGTTATGAATTTGAACAAACTCCTGACCCTGAGTATACACATTTCCAAATGTAACTCATGCTGCATTTGTGATCAGATTTTCAAAAACTTTTCTGCCAGTTACGCATGTTAAGGCATCCAGTAGTAGAAATGCCTATTAGCAACCAACAGTACGGCGACCTAGCGCTTAAATCGGTGTGATTGTGAAGTTACCAATTTGGAGCGCTCTAAATCAGGGTTTGTCAAACTCGGTCCTGGAGGGCCGCTGTCCTGCACAGTCTAACTCCAACCCTGATCAAACACACCTGATCAAGCTAATCAATGTGTTCAGGATCACTAGAAACTCACAGCTAGGTGTGTTTGATCAGGGTTGGAGCTAAACTGTGCAGGACAGTGGCCCTCCAGGATCGAGTTTGAGAAACCCTGCTCTAAATACTGTAGGTAACTTCACACACCACACAAATAGTAATCTGCATGGGTAACTCCACTTATTTTGGCATAAGCATGTTGCTAAGCTAACAAGCATGTAATACATAACACACACATATTGGGTCAAATGACCCAAATTAGAATCTTTTCAGTTTTTGATGAATTAGGAATAGGGTTGGGTACCGAAACCGGGCACCGATATGAAACAGGACCGAATCAAAACGCAGATTTTGGTGCCACTTAAATGCCTCAGCTGTCAGTTGAAATATTTGCCCTCTGGTTCTCCGAAACGGATGTAAGAAGCTTCATCACCGCATGTGATCGCTAGTTAACCCTTTGACGCGTACAATCGTTCACACCGGCGTGATTAGAACGTTCAGATCATGTGATCATCAACTTCTAAATGCAAATCTGCGTTCACACGTTGGCTGGCACTGCAGAGGCAGACGCGCTTAGCGCTGTCGTAATATATCACAAGCATTCAGTATTCTCAACCACGTAAGGTTTATTTTAGGTTTCAGACATTTAAATACACATAAGTACTAGCAAAACAACATTTATAGTTTGTAAAATACACACTGATGTCTATGGAAGCGGCCATAACAACCCTTTCAATTATACATTTATGATGTGTTTACGTACACATTGTGTAGGTAACTATAAAATGTTGAAGTCTGAGTCATTTTGAAGTCTGAAAGTTTACTGCAACAATAGAGCAGCGAACCTCACATACTTTTGAAAATCCAGCCTTCAGTTGATCCTGATGAGCGCTCGTTGTCACAGTTGTAAATGACGGCGTTCTTCCACGAGGGGTTTCGTGTCACGGCATTGAAGGTGATGCGTTATAAAATAACGCTCACCTTGTGCAGGACATGCGATAAGTCAGGAGAGATGTCGTATTTGGCCAGAGAAGGCAAAAAAATTGAGAATTTCTTTTTGCTGAAAAAGAATTGCTGAAATTTAAAGCTGGTTTGTAGCATGCCAAGAATACAGACTACTTTGCTGTTATTAGTACTTTCGTGTCATTTAGTGTTAAATTATTGTATTTGGGTTAGGTGGATTAGGTTTTATTGTGTATTTGTTATGTAAATTTGTTGTGTTTTGTATTTAGACTACTTATAATTATACATTTACTCAAATTTTAATATATTCAGTTTTAAGAATTAAAAAAAAAAAAATTTTCATTAACAAAGCCGTTCTTTAATGTTATTCAACATCACTTTGAGGCTCTCTTTTTTTTTAGTATCGGTTCAGGCACCGGTACTGTTTTAAAAGTATCGATTTGGCACTGGTATTGAAAAAAAAAAAAAAAACGATACCCAACCCTAACTAGATGTACCGCATGGCGGTACAAAATATGACCGCCGCTCAGGCCTGCACTGGCTTCCACAAAAAATATACTTATACATACTAAGTATGAAAAATCTGTGATTTTTTTTTCAAAGGACCCTCCCATTCAGTTTCTACAAACCTCTACCAAACGGTTGAGGTACCCGTTGATGGTAAAAGTCAGTTATCTGACTTTGGCATGGGTTTTTTGTGTTTTACTGAAATAAAAAACATTTTTTCCCCAAAAAAGTGGTTTTATCTTCTAGCCCTGGTCCCAGAGTTTAAAAAAAACAATGTTAACAAAATTAAACTCATTCCCACTGTACCTAGTAGAACACTTAAGTAAATGTCCCATTGAAATTAATGGGATTTTATGGATTTAGGTGAAGAAAGTGTACACATAATACATTTTGGTCTGTACCATGAAGAGAAAACTGATTCAACTATATAAACTATATATTTTCTGAAAGCGTAGACTCTCAGGATGTGATCTAACATGGCATGAAACATGTCCCACCCACCTCATTAGTATACTGCCCAAGCATAACACATTGGGTATTGGTAAATCGGGTATATGGCTGATACCTAAAAAAAATAGTAGTATGTGCATGTCTGTCTGTGTGTGTGTGTATCTGTGTGTCTGTGTGTGTGTGTGTCTGTGCGTGTATGTATGCGTGCGTACATGTGTGTGCGCGTGTGTGTGTGTGTGTGTGTGTCTGTGCGTGTGGATGTCAGTGTGTGTGCATGCTTGCGTTTGTTTGTATTCCTGCATGTGTGTGTGTGACAGTATCATCCTAAACCAGCAACCCTTCGCTCAACAGCACCATCTACAGGCCGATGAGTGTACAGTCACTAAATGTGCACATAAATGAATTTATTTTATACCCCCCCATGGATGAAATTCTACAAACTTAGCAGAGGATACCCCCAGAGGATGTCAAGTTAATCATACACATGAAATATGGTGCAGTTCTGAACATCTCCACTGAAGATAGGGGCGATTAAAGCAGAATAATATTGCATTTTCATTTTTTATGGGAGGGGCGCAAATCACAAATGAGTGATTATGGGCTAGGTTGATGTGGGCCCTTAAGTTAAGACCAACATACTTTGCAAATTTCTTCATCCTCGGTGCCACGGTTCAGGTAGTTATTTAGGAAAAACTGCATTTTTGGGGTTTGGGGGGGCCCAGCGCGGGGGGGGGGAGTGGCCCCCGGGGACCAAACGAAATTTTTCCATAAAAGTTTAGTGGGGCTACATGCTCACCAAATTTCATGTTCCCCAGTGTTTCGGTGTCCCTGGTATCGTTGACGGAAAAATCAGTAGATTGACGAAAAAAAAAAAAAAAAAACTTTGACAATCCCTATATGACCGCTTTCGCTAGCTACGCTAGCGGCGGTCATAATTAGGAGGCTTGTCCGCCATCTTGGATTTTGTTTCCACTCAGATTGTCACGTTAACAAGGTATCTTAGAGGATAAACAAGATATATTAGAAGATGCCTACCTTTTAGAACAACCTTTGTGTCAATGCTTCTGTAGACATAGGTTTTGGAAAGGAGCTGTAAAAAAACATAGCCACATATGTTGATACAGTATCTGACGCACAACAGCATATGCTCTAGTGAGACTATTAGTTTGTGAGGGGGTTGTGTACAATTACTGCTAAAATTTACTGCAGAAAAGAAACTTATGCATAGAAACTTCTTCGAGATGTGCATTTATACTGTTTATATAAGGTATTGAAGAGGAAATCAATTGTTTTGCTTTCCACAAAAAAAAAAAACCTTTCAAACCTTCTTCCTTGATAGCTCCAACTCTTTGTTCTAAGTCAGCAGTGGCGTAGAAAAGGCTCTTTTCTTCAGAGAGATCTGTATATCAAAAGACAGCAAAGACAGCCATGAGGGAAAAAAAGGATACAGCGTAAACATCCCAGCCATGAGCAAACAGACCAAATGGAAGCGATGATAACCACAAAGCAAACGTAAAAAGGAAATTAAAATGGGATTTACTGCGGCAAGTTGCTACATGTTGCAGTCTCCACTTTTGTCACTTCTCAAATTTATACATTTCATTCTACGTTTGTTCGTCCTTTCTCAATTACTTTTTGTTTGCTCAGCAAAGCTTGAATTCAAAATGAACTGAATAAATTGGGGTGGTGGTAATAAGATGGTGTGGGATGTGTTTGTATGAGGAACAGCTTGAAAAAGAAATTGCTAAAAGGTTTTCATTTCCTTTCAATTCGATAGACATGGATAGACATGAAACTTCAAGATTCAGTACTTAAGAGGCAAAATTAACCTCCCATTTATAAGAACGGACATAATCTGTTCTAAAAGACGAGAGATGGTTGCAGACAGTCCTAAAAGGCGAAAGCAATTTGAGCTTGTCATGCTAATGGTGTATTCACAATTAGTGAAATATCCATTCAGAAGGACTTCTTGGTACTCAAACCCACAACCATGACATAAATTAGAGGGTAAACACGCAATCTGTCCATTACCACCTATTCTACAAAGCAACTGAAGTGAAACGTCTTAAAAGGTAAGATGAACACTGTTCCACTTGACAGCGGTTGTCAAAAACTTCTAAAATGGGCATGTTGACATCAAGGTTGCAAAATTACTGTCTTCAGGGCGTTTGAAACCTGTGGTGCTATACAACCCTGGAAGCACCACTGTGGATGTTTCTCTCAGAAAAGACACAACATACAATCACATAAATCAATAATCGTCCAATAGAAAAACCAAAGCCCTCAAGACTTTATGTTACTGAACATCGCCACTGAAAAAAAAAAAAAAAGACCTGATACTTCGATTAATAAGGGGCTGTCACACTAGCGAAATTTTGGCGAACGTTCAAACACAGATGATTTCTGTTGGCCAGCGTGGCGAATGCAGGTTCCATGGGCAGGAGAGTGAAGAGGAATAAGATTAGGATATGTTGCAGGCTGGACTCGAACCTGAAAAGCCCATATGTGCACCAAAGCTCAATGTGTCAGACCCTTGTGGATTAACCACTGCACTCTGACACATCAGGAGAAGCCGAAAACTCATTTACTGTAGGAATTTCATTCTGTTAGATAACACAGTATCTTTTAATAGATGTTCCACAAACTATAAACCGTACATTCTGAGCAATATAACTATTCTTTTTTTCATTTTAAACCTAGTAAACTCCTTTTTGTAAAAAGTTTTGCTTGATAAGAGTTGGGCTATATTTCTTTAAAATATGTGATGCATGGTTTGATATTTTGTTATATTATGTGAAGACATTCATGCATTTTTAAGTGTGGCTTACGTGTCCAAATACTTTATGGGGCCACTGTATATCTTCAGGCTTGCTTGTATCTAATCTGCTTTTCGAGCTTGCTGAAACATCAATTGACTTATGAGTCTGATCAAACTCCAGATGGATCTATTTGAAATTCATACACAATCTAAAAATACTTCTCCCTGCGTCATTCTGAACTCTCTGTGGTCTGGCATCAGAAGACAGATGCAGATGTAAAGTTTCCCCTCTGAAGACTCGTAGAAGAGCTGCCCTGCTTATGTAAAAATGGATCTGTTTTTGTCGGCATCCCCGTAACCTTTTCTCACTCGCTGTCTTGTTGCACCATTCATCTCAGTAATACAGTAATTTCCATGTCATTGCAAGTTTTGTGAGATGAGCATCAGTCTGACGTTATAGTGTACAACAGATGACTGTAACACCCACAGAGTCGAGCACCTGACAGCATTGCAACTGTACGAATGTGAGTATCATAGGTTTCACTTTATTTTGATGGTTTGATGCGTTTTCGTACGGTCTGCTTACGCCCAACTGACATCCCAACACTCCAAAAGACTGCTTCTTCCTAATGCTTTCAAGCTACATCCACAAAACTCAGCACAGACATTTAGACTCTTCTGATATAGTGAGTTTTTTTTTTTTTTTTCATATAAGGCTGATGATCATGCTGAATGTTCAGAGTCCAACTCCTTACACTGGAAAAAGTGGTAGCCTAACCTACAATTGTTACAATTGTCCCTTCAATAGTTACAATTGTCCCTACAATTGTTACAATTGAAAATTCTGTCATCATTTACTGTCGTTCCAAACCCGTAAGACTTTCGTTCATCTTTGGAACACAAATTACGATATTTTTGTTGTATTCTGAGAGCTAACCCACTTTGATGCATCAAAAGGTTAATTAAAAGATCACAAAAATAATCAATATGAATTGAGCTTGATCACTTTATATGATGAACAGATTTAATTTAGGCTTTTATTCACATTTAAACATTGATCAGCTGACATAAACAGAAGCTCAACCGAACCTGCTTGACGTGTGAGAACAGGCCTCTTGCTGAAGCTCAAACGTGCTGCGTAACATGAGAATGAACCTCATTGGTTCTTGCTGAAGCTCAAACGTACTGCGTAACATGAGAATGAACCTCATTGGTTCTTGCTGAAGCTCAAACGTGCTGCGTAACATGAGAATGAACCTCATTGGTTCTTGCTGAAGCTCAAACGTGCTGCGTAACATGAGAATGAACCTCATTGGTTCTTGCAGAAGCTCAAACGTACTGCGTAACACATGAGAATGAACCTCATTGGCTCTTGCAGAAGCTCAAACGAGCTGCGTAACACGAGAATGAACCTCATTGGTTCTTGCAGAAGCTCAAACGTACTGCGTAACACATGAGAATGAACCTCATTGGCTCTTGCAGAAGCTCAAACGAGCTGCGTAACACGAGAATGAACCTCATTGGTTCTTGCAGAAGCTCAAACGTGCTGCGTAACACATGAGAATGAACCTCATTGGTTCTTGCTGAAGCTCAAACGAGCTGCGTAACACGAGAATGAACCTCATTGGTTCTTGCAGAAGCTCAAACGTGCTGCGTAACACATGAGAATGAACCTCATTGGTTCTTGCTGAAGCTCAAACGAGCTGCGTAACACGAGAATGAACCTCATTGGTTCTTGCAGAAGCTCAAACGAGCTGAGTAACACATGAGAATGAACCTCATTGGTTCTTGCTGAAGCTCAAACGTGCTGCGTAACACGAGAATGAACCTCATTGGTTCTTGCAGAAGCTCAAACGTGCTGCATAACACATGAGAATGAACCTCATTGGTTCTTGCTGAAGCTCAAACGTGCTGCGTAACACGAGAATGAACCTCATTGGTTCTTGCAGAAGCTCAAACGTGCTGCGTAACACGAGAATGAACCTCATTGGTTCTTGCTGAAGCTCAAACGAGCTGCGTAACACGAGAATGAACCTCATTGGTTCTTGCAGAAGCTCAAACGAGCTGAGTAACACATGAGAATGAACCTCATTGGTTCTTGCAGAAGCTCAAACGAGCTGAGTAACACATGAGAATGAACCTCATTGGTTCTTGCTGAAGCTCAAACGTACTGCGTAACACAAGAATGAACCTCATTGGTTCTTGCAGAAGCTCAAACGTACTGCGTAACACGAGAATGAACCTCATTGGTTCTTGCAGAAGCTCAAACGAGCTGAGTAACACATGAGAATGAACCTCATTGGTTCTTGCTGAAGCTCAAACGTGCTGCGTAACACGAGAATGAACCTCATTGGTTCTTGCAGAAGCTCAAACGTGCTGCGTAACACGAGAATGAACCTCATTGGTTCTTGCAGAAGCTCAAACGTGCTGCGTAACACGAGACTGAACCTCATTGGTTCTTGCTGAAGCTCAAACGAGCTGCGTAACACGAGAATGAACCTCATTGGTTCTTGCAGAAGCTCAAACGAGCTGAGTAACACATGAGAATGAACCTCATTGGTTCTTGCAGAAGCTCAAACGAGCTGAGTAACACATGAGAATGAACCTCATTGGTTCTTGCTGAAGCTCAAACGTACTGCGTAACACAAGAATGAACCTCATTGGTTCTTGCAGAAGCTCAAACGTGCTGCGTAACACATGAGAATGAACCTCATTGGTTCTTGCTGAAGCTCAAACGTGCTGTGTAACATGAGAATGAACCTCATTGGTTCTTGCAGAAGCTCAAACGTGCTGCGTAACACATGAGAATGAACCTCATTGGTTCTTGCTGAAGCTCAAACGTGCTGCGTAACACGAGAATGAACCTCATTGGTTCTTGCAGAAGCTCAAACGTGCTGCGTAACATGAGAATGAACCTCATTGGTTCTTGCAGAAGCTCAAACATGCTGCGTAACACGAGAATAAACCTCATTGGTTCTTGCTGAAGCTCAAACGTGCTGCGTAACATGAGAATGAACCTCATTGGTTCTTGCTGAAGCTCAAACGTGCTGCGTAACACGAGAATGAACCTCATTGGTTCTTGCAGAAGCTCAAACGTGCTGCGTAACATGAGAATGAACCTCATTGGTTCTTGCAGAAGCTCAAACGAGCTGCGTAACACGAGAATAAACCTCATTGGTTCTTGCTGAAGCTCAAACGTGCTGCGTAACACGAGAATGAACCTCATTGGTTCTTGCAGAAGCTCAAACGTGCTGCGTAACACATGAGAATAAACCTCATTGGTTCTTGCTGAAGCTCAAACGTGCTGTGTAACATGAGAATGAACCTCATTGGTTCTTGCTGAAGCTCAAACGTGCTGTGTAACATGAGAATGAACCTCATTGGTTCTTGCTGAAGCTCAAACGTGCTGCGTAACACGAGAATGAACCTCATTGGTTCTTGCAGAAGCTCAAACGTGCTGCGTAACATGAGAATGAACCTCATTGGTTCTTGCAGAAGCTCAAACGAGCTGCGTAACACGAGAATAAACCTCATTGGTTCTTGCTGAAGCTCAAACGTGCTGCGTAACACGAAAATGAACCTCATTGGTTCTTGCAGAAGCTCAAACGTGCTGCGTAACACATGAGAATGAACCTCATTGGTTCTTGCTGAAGCTCAAACGTGCTGTGTAACATGAGAATGAACCTCATTGGTTCTTGCTGAAGCTCAAACGTGCTGCGTAACACGAGAATGAACCTCATTGGTTCTTGCAGAAGCTCAAACGTGCTGCGTAACATGAGAATGAACCTCATTGGTTCTTGCAGAAGCTCAAACGAGCTGCGTAACACGAGAATAAACCTCATTGGTTCTTGCTGAAGCTCAAACGTGCTGCGTAACACGAGAATGAACCTCATTGGTTCTTGCAGAAGCTCAAACGAGCTGCGTAACACGAGAATGAACCTCATTGGTTCTTGCTGAAGCTCAAACGAGCTGAGTAACACGAGAATGAACCTCATTGGTTCTTGCAGAAGCTCAAACGAGCTGAGTAACACATGAGAATGAACCTCATTGGTTCTTGCAGAAGCT
Source organism: Scardinius erythrophthalmus (assembly GCF_964197995.2). Taxonomy (NCBI): domain Eukaryota; kingdom Metazoa; phylum Chordata; class Actinopteri; order Cypriniformes; family Leuciscidae; genus Scardinius; species Scardinius erythrophthalmus. The sequence continues at coordinate 32,709,797 of NC_138234.1, forward strand.
CAAACGTGCTGCGTAACACGATAATGAACCTCATTGGTTCTTGCAGAAGCTCAAACGTACTGCGTAACACGAGAATGAACCTCATTGGTTCTTGCAGAAGCTCAAACATACTGCGTAACATGAGAATGAACCTCATTGGTTCTTGCAGAAGCTCAAACGTACTGTGTAACGTGAGAATGAACCTCATTGGTTCTTGCAGAAGCTCAAATGTGCTGTGTAACATGAGAATGAACCTCATTGGTTCTTGCACATCAGGCAAACATGCTTGAGTTTTTATTTACCACGACTGATGTGCGAGTTGATGAATGTTTATGTGTGAATAATAGCCTAAATTCAATCTGTTTATCATATATAAAGTGATCACAATTTTAAATAAACCACTCAATTCATATGGATTAGTTTTACGATCCCTTTATGAACTTTCTGAAGCGTCAAAGTGATAGTTGTATAGCTTTCAATGGATGGACAAAAAGCTCTCAGAGATGTCATCAAAAAGATTTTCTCTTATGAGTTTGTCAGGGACGTGCAGGGAGTTCCTCAGGGGCAGGGGCTCAAATGTAAAAAAGGGGTGCATATATATAAATGCTTTGCATCACAGAAATAAATGATATTTAAAAAGTATTAAAATAGAAAACCATTATTTTAAATTGTAATATTATTATTTTCTGTGTTTTTGATCAAATAAATGCAGGCTTGATGCGCATAAGGCTAGTAGTACTGTACTATTATACTATTGCTTCAAAATGATCAAAAATGTTAAAATAATAAAGTCACCATTTCACTTGTTGTTGTCAGCCTACACTTCACATAATAGTCCTGTAGAGGCTTCATTTAACAAACTATGATAGTTTCATCAAGGTAAAGGTGTGGCCTATGACGAAATACAAGTGACTTGAATACTATACTTACCATTAATGCGACTTCTGGTGCTGGTTTTGTGCAGTGCTTTGTAGTCAATTAACATCGATTAGTTCAACGACGCAGATGGTCTGTCCATGTTAATTTTCAAACGATTTATTTATAAATGACTGGAAAATTACCGCTCCACTTCACATTGTCCAATGAAATTTGAACTTCTTGTGCCAGATGACGATTGGTCGGTGTATTAAACATGACAAACAGGCTTCAATGAATTATGTAATATTCTAAAATATGTGATATGTGGATTTTCAATTAAATCGACACACAACTTTTTTATTATTGAAGAAAAAGAAAAAGTTTAAAAATTGTTAAGTTTATTTTTTTTTCCTGCCGTCGAGCCATACTCTCTGAAATCATATTTGGTTCGAGAGCATCCGTTCCCGAGCAGACTGTGGGATATTACACTAGTTTATTTTCATTTTAAAACGCTTTTGCTACGGTTATGCCTGCAGTGCCGTCCACACACTACTCAAGAGTTTTAAACCCTATAGAAAACGGAGACTAACCCCGTCAGTCAAGACCGAAGCAAGACACACACAACCCATAGCAACGACGACACCTCAGACTGACAGATATGTAAAAATAAACGTGAGTTTAGGCTACTTTAGTTTTGAACACATTGTCATGTTAATTATAATCAAATGCATTGACCACAATACATTGATATTTGTTTGAGAAGGGCACTTTTGATTAATTTTGAAATAGGCCAGGGGCTCGAGCAGCCAAATCAATAACCATTTAAAATCTTTCTTTAAACCTAAATGTTAAATAAAAATCCAACTAATTTAACTAAGCTGCTCTGTCTTCCTATCCACCAATGGGGTTCTTAGTCTGAAAAAGTCTGAAGATTTAGTCCTGGCACTGGAGCAAGTACAGTGATACACAAAATGTCACTTTATAGTTGATTTTCCAGATCTACTGTTTATTCAAAAATACAATTAAACATTGATAAATTCTTAAAAACAAAAACCTTAACATGTAGCTTGATATAATAGTTTATTTCTTAATCATTTAACTTTAATTTTTTCTTGAATAAAATGTTTTTATTTTTTAAAACCTGCATAAAAAAGCACTTTTCTTGGCACATGCATTTTAATAGTGCAGTCCAACAGAGCTACGCAAGCCACTTTTAATCAACATCTGTCAAAAGTGTTTAACTCAGCAAGATACAAAGGTATCTCCTCTTGGCGTAATACTTTACTGAACATCTTTCTAATTTTCTTCGTTTTTTGAGATAAAAAAAAAATAAAACATTGAGAATGGCACAATGAAATGGCTGTATAACGCTGTGTGCTCGACCGCCCTCAGTCTAATTACAAAAAAATGATAATGTCATTCTACTACAGTTTACAACCCTATTTCCTTTTTTTCCTTTTACTTTTTCATGTGCTGTTGCTTTCGAAAATAACTACCCTTTAGATATTTCACACCGGGCATCAGGTACAAAGGTGCAGTTCTCCCACACAAACGGGAGCGTCGTGGATTCAAGATGTCATTTGCAGTGAACTTCTTTTACGTACCTGAACATCAAAGGTGCTGCAGATCAGGAGGCCAATTAGAGCAGTCCAATGATTGGTGCACAACATCTGAGGGCTTGGAAACCACAGAAAAATTTTACCTCTCTCTTTCTACCTGATGCATCATATTGGCACTGATTTGGGGTCGGGGTAAAAAAAACTGACATGGGCTGCGTTTCAAAACCTGGGCTGTGTCCGAAAACGTCCGAATTTGAGGGGACAGACATTTGTAGTGGTGTCCGAAACCATAGTGGACGTTATCGAGTGTACTCATTGTATTATTAAACAGGAAGCATAAGCTATGCAAAAGCGGCAGCCCTTCTGGCACTCAGTGTCCAAATTCAATCATTTTCATTCACTCCTTCAAGAGGACTATATTAGTGGAGTAATGTAGGGAATAGTGAATGAGAGTATAGGGGGCAATTTCAGACACTCACTGCTCAACCTGATCTCATGAGAAAAACAAACAAAAAAAACAATACAAATTCATACAATGTGATTCATACTCAAACGTATAATTTTCATTAACAGTAGGCATGAAGGTCCATCCCATACCTAACTCCCACTGGGTCGCAAGCAGATTGTACGAAAATGTACAAATTTGATTAGCAAATTACAAATTAGGCAACAATCAAAATATTAAATATTATGACTTGACATGAGATAATTTATACAAATTACCTACCAATTTTCCAAAATGTAAGATAATTACAAATTGCCATGAGATTGTGTTGACAGCTTTTGATATTGTGTTGACAATCTCTTGTAAATTCGTAATTAATTTTGGCGAATTGGTGGTTAATTTTGTACGATCTCATGGTAATTCGTAACAATTTTTGCATTGGTGGCTAATTTGTATGAATTTGTATAATCTTATGGTAATTCATAACTGTTTTACATTTTGGTGAATTGGTGGATAATTCGTATGAATGTGTATAATTTCATGGCAATTTGTAACTATTTTACATTTTTGGCAAATTGGTGGCTAATGCATATGAATTTGTACGACCTCCTGGTTGTCACAGTGGGGTTGCAGCAAAGATTAGTTGAGGCAGGATCTAGATGCAGCTGTCAACTTTAGCAATAACTAAAAATAACAAACATTCAGGATAATATACACCTCATGGAGAGAAACAACCGCTTACCAAAGACGTACTACAAGACATAAGGACAAGGAACTGAACAACAGGGAGTATGTCTACACAGACTAAATAAGTGAATTAACAAGGTGCAGGTGGACACAATCGTTTACTATGGTAACTTACAGCCACACACTAGGGAAAAACTAGGTCATCTGTTTACATGACACTGTTTTTAAAAAACTTATGAAAACGTTTAAAGTGCAAGTTTTTGAAAACTGTCACTGTGTAAACAAAAATCATGTAAACATCATGTCATGTAAACATACCCTAAGGAATACAGGAAATAAACACTTGAACTGGGAACACAAACCAAAACCTGACACTGGTAACCATTTTGTATGATCACATTAATTTGTGTGATCTCATGGTAATTCATAACTTTTTACCCTTTGCTGACTTATTCATATGAATTTGTACAATCTCGTGGTAATTCGTAATTATTTTACCAATTTTGTGACTTGGTGGCTAAGTCGCATGAATTTGTACGATCTCATGGTAGTTTGTAAACTATTTTATCATTTTGGTACATTGGTAGTGTCAAACACAGGAGGAGACAGACAGGTTTAGGTGCACAGTGTTTATTAAAAGCAGAGTGGTGGTGGAACAACAGATGGAGAGGATGACTTGTAGAATGATGTTGACTTAGCTGGCGATGACTGAAGTGGATTCTCTGTGCAGGTGACGAGTGAACACAGAGACAGGCGATCTGGATCAGGATGATGGATGGAAGACGGACAGGAGACTGGATACAGGACGAAACAATCTCAGGTGAGTAGATTGGTAAGGAATTTGACAAAGCAGTGTATACTGCAATGAGACCAGACAAGGAGTGAAAGGGGCAAATAAAGAATGTTGTTGATGAGGGAGTGCAGGTGCAGCGAGTCAGTACTCTGGTGATTGTGAACGAGTGGGCGAGTCCTGGTGATTGAGTGATGACTGGGGCTGTGACGGTGTGGCTGACTCTGTGACAGTATCCTCTCCTCCATGGCCGGCTCCTGACGGCCTTGGGGGGCTGGACGGTCAGGGTGATCTTTTTGCAACTGGGTGAGTAGCAACGGGTCCAGGAGGTCATCCCATGAGCTTTCTTCTGGTCCATATCCCTCCCAGTCGATCAGGTACTCAAGCGGCCACCCCGCCGCCATGAGTCGAGGATGGTATGGACACGGTACACTAGGTCCTAGTCAGCGACATCTGGAGGAGGTACTTCATCCATGGTAGGTTCTGTAGGGGAAGAGGATAGAGGTTCAGTGAAGCGTTTCAGGAGGGAGACATGAAATGAAGGTGAAATATGGTAGTGAGGTGGAAGGTTGAGCCTGTAGGTGATCTCATTGACCTGCCTCTGCACAGTGAAGGGACCCATGTAGTGGGGACTCAGCTTACGGCAGGGCAGGCGAAGACTGATGCTGCGGGTGGAGAGTCAAAACCTTTTTCCCGGCTGGTATTGGTGACTTTAGCTCTACGGACATCCGCTTGGAGTTGTCTTCGCACTGCTGGAGATGCACGTGCGCTGAGTCCCATACCCTCTCACTCTCTTAGAACCAGTGATTGACATCTGGAACCTCCCATGTTTCTCCAGACCAGGGGAAGAGAGGAAGTTGATAGCCAAGGATACATTGGAACAGTAAGCCTGTCTTGGTGCTGGTGGCTGTATGACTGCAGGTATCTCCCGATCTCCTGGATCTTGTGCTCAGTCTGGCCGTTGGTTTGCGGATGGTAACCTTATGATAGATTCATGGAGACGCCAAGGAGTTTGAAGGCCTTCCACACCCGGAAGATGAACTGGGGACCTCTATCCGATATGATGTCTTCTGGTAGACCATAGTGACCGAATACTTGTTGGAACAGGAGTTCTGCGGCTTCGAATGCAGTGGGCAGGCCCTTGATAGGGATGAGTTTACAGGCCTTGGAGAAGCGGTCAACGACAAATACACAGGTGTGATGGTTGGACGGAGGAAGTCAATGCCAAGGTGGGACCAGGGATGTCTGGGTATCAGCAGAGGTACCAACCTTCCCTCGGGTACCTTCCTTGGCATGTTGGTGATGGTACAGACCCTCTGATGTAGATATCCTGGGCCATCAGTAGCGATCCTGTAGGAGCGAGAGAGTTCGCTGGCTGCCTGGGTGTCCAGAGCCCGGAGAGGTGTGTGCTGAGTCAATGAGGGACAGACGGCAGGTACATACAACTCTCTCTCAGGATCTCCTGGCGGAGCAGGTTCGGTGCGGGTGGCTTGGAGGACCTGATCATTGAGGGACCATTGGACTGGGCTGACTACCATGGCTGGAGGGAGAACTGGTTCTGGAGGAAAGGTTTCAGGTTCAGGATGATACAGACAGGATGAGGCATCCGCCTTGCAATTCTTGGTACTGGGTCGGTAGGTCACAGTGAAATCGAACTGCGTGAAGAATAGCGCCCAACGGGCTAGTTGTGGGTTGAGCCGCTTGGCCTCTCGGAGATACACTAGGTTCCGGTGATGACCTCAAAGCGGTGGTGAGCTCCCTCCAGCCAGTGTCTCCATTCCTACAAGGCGAGCAGCTCACGATTTCCGATGTCATAGTTATGCTCCACCACGGACAGCTTCTTGGAATAGAAGGCGCATGGATGGAGTTTGAGGAGGCTCACCCTGCCGCTGGGATAGCACCGCTCCAACTCCGGTGGCAGACGCATCGACTTCGACCACGAATGGCAGTTCTGGATTGGAGAGGTCATGAAGGCATCATTCAGGTGTTGGAAGGCTTCAGTGGTCAAGGGGTTCCAGGACAGAGACTTGGTCAGTTTTACTCTCAGTCTCTGGGCTTTCAACAGAAGTGGAGTTCAACTGGAGACTGGATGAAGATTGAGAGATGTCGACAGGTTCGACGTGTAGATGGGTTGATCAGATGACAGACAGTTCTGGAAGCCGGAATCACTTCACTTCACTTCATCTCTCCAGAGTTCCAATTGATGGTGGGTTCATGCTGGATCATCCAGGAGCGTCCCAGGAAGATGTCAGCAGTGGATCCTTTCAGCACCAAGAACGAGATCTTCTCATGCAGCCAGCCGACACGTAGCGTGACTGTGGGGGAGAAGTGGCGGACACGACCACGGCCCAGCGGCTTGCTGAGAATGGTGTGAATGGCTAATTCTTGTGAGCAGCGTTTCCTCTGGAGGTTGAGTCTTTGGAGAAGTCGATGAGCGCTTGTGCAGAAGAGAGAAGTTTTGGGTTTAGAATTTGGACAGGCATGCAGGTAAGAGGTGCAACTTTGGGTAGAAACTGGATGGTACTCACCGCTGGGTATAGTGGTCTTACCGGGCAGTTGGTGATATGACCTTCTCAACCCACAATACAAACACAAGTGCTGTGTTAGTCTTCTTTGACGCTCAGTGTTGGACAGATAGTAAGTGTCTACCTGCATGGGTTCTGGTGCTGGAAGGGCGACAAATGGGAGATGGGCGGAGGATGCGAAGTGGGTTGATCCAATGAGTGGACTGAAAGACGTTGAGACACGCACAGCTTTCTGAATGAAACTCCAAACCGACGGTGTCATCATAAATGACCATCTAGTGGAGCACTTCTGGGTTCAGACCCTGGCAAAAGGCTGTCAACAGGGCCATCTCATTCCAGCCGCTAGATGCTGCCAACACGCGGAACTGCAGAGCATAAGCATTTATAGAAGTATTACCTTGGCGGAGGTTGAACAGCCGATCATGGACGGATAATTCTGATGCATATGAATTTGTACAATCTCATAATTTAACTATCTTATGTTTTGGCAAATTGGTGGCTAATTTGTATGAATTTGTACAATCTTATGGTAAGTCGTAACTATTTCACGTTTTGGTGCTTCAGTGGCTAATCCATATGAATTTGTATGATCTCATTCATTTTAAGGCATTATGTTCTTGCTCCTAGAAGACTGTACTAAAAGGCAGCCAGCATGATTGTATCCATCATGAAGAATACAAAATAGAAGTAACAACAGAAACATCCAATTATAAACGCTTATATCAAACCGTAATGATAAAACAAAATAGTTAGGTCCATTTAAAAATTGTGCATTTTTCTCAATATTTGTGAGTGTCATATGTTATGCCTATTAGAGTGTTGTTAGAATTGTGAATTTGATTGGAATAGACTTTCAATTCATTGTAGGTTTCAATAATATTATATTATTAACACATTTATTATTATTAATTTATATAATAATAAGTATTAAACTTGCATATTTAAAAATATAATTCACTTTATTTATTAAATTGATTAAAACATGCTTCATGGTCTATACTCTAAAAAATAAGCTTGAAAGTTGTAAATAGAACAAAGACTATTAAAGTATGTTCATTTCAATGTGTTACTTGCCATTTCTTTGGAATTACTTGTGGAATTTACCAGCAATTTCTGAATGATTTTTTTTTTTTTTTTTTTTATAAATCCTACATCAATCTTTTTTTCAGTGACTGTATTACAATATACAATACAACAATATATTGTTCTGAGCATGCTACATACTCATTATATATATATATATATATATATATATATATATATATATATATATATATATATATATATATATATATATATATATATATATAAATACTTAATTTAAGATAAAAAATATATATATTCATTTGGTAGATCTCACCTCTAGTCTCAGTAAATTTGCTTGGCACACACCATTATGTCAATAGGCCTATTTGCATTTCTTGCTTGATTGCCTCACACTGATTCTTAGAGAGACCCATGGAGCTGCATTAGCACACCGTAAATGTTATTCCCTCCTCGGTTTCTACATTTTCAGACTGCTAAATCTGTATTTGATCTATATCTTTATCAATAAATTTGTATCCAGGGTTGCCTTCTCCATTCATTATAGTGTCTGTTTGAGGACCAGCAATTTAACCAAGGACTTGATAACAGAGTTAACTCAGAATATAAATCTTAGTATATACATTTATATTACAAATCAGCCTGGTTTATTCTCTTGGCCAGGCCTCACATAAAGTACATTGATGAATTTCATGCACGATATACAGGCAAAAAACATAGTTTTTTCATGCACTGTTCAATTTTGAGATTTTGGGCTATTATGCTTCCATAACAATGAAAACCAAACAAAACAAAAAAATAGTTCAAAATTTTGAGATATAAACTCAGAATTACGAGAGAAAAAATCGGTGAGAAAAAAAGGTCGCAATTCGTTTTTTTTTTTTTTCGTTTGTTATTTTGTGGCGAAAACAAGCATCCATAAGAAATCTCCATTTCAGCAGCATACACCAAATTTTACAGTTTTATTCCTATCTTTATTCTGAAAGATTGAGGGGTTCATATATCATTCCCCTGATTTTTAAAAAAAGACTGTCCCCCATAAAATATGGTGATTTCTTTGCTCCTAGCTGTTGACATTATTTTCTTAATTTATGGAGCGATAAAAAGAGATATCCAAAATCTCATCTGTCATTTTTTTTTTTTAAACTCATATGCCAATAGAATTAAATAAGAATTTCTGTTTTGGAAGTGTATGCTAATTCAAGCATATTTAGATCATTTTTAAACTCTGATAATCAGCTGGGGAAGTATGATATGTATTAGTTAAAAGTTTTAGCATATTCACCTGTGGTGCATTGCCTTAATTCAAGCGAACATTTTTTTCTTTTTAAGTATAAAATAAACAAAAATAAAACTAGTATTGTAATATATTATAATATACAATAGTGTCTTTATATACACAATTGTTCAAAAGTTAGGGGTCAGTCTTATTTTTTATTTATTAGATTTTTAAATAAATGAATACTTTTATTAGCAAGTATGCATTAAATTGATCAAAAGTGAAAGTAAACATTTATAATGTAACAAAAGATTCTATTTCAAATAAATATTATTATTTTCAACTTTTTATTCATCAAAGAATCCTGAAAAAAGGTCTCAAACCTTCCACAAAAATACGAAGCAGCACAACTGTTTTCAGCATTGATATAATAATAGGAAAAGTTTATTGAGCATTAAATCATCATGTTAGAACGATTTCCGAAGGATCATGTGACACTGAAGACTGGAGTAATGACGCTGAAAATCAGCTTTGATCACAGGGATAAATTACATTTTACAATATATTAAAAATTGAAAACAGTTATTTTTAATTGCAACAACATTTCACAATATTATTTTTTTTTAATAGAACCAAAAAGTTTGAGCTTACAATTTAAATTATCTATATAGATCTGTAGATGCCCTTTTAAAACCTCCCTGAACCTGCGCGTCAACACCATGAGGACAGAGAGTGTGTCGTGCCATTGTTCCTGTGGCACAGCATGCACTTCCCATAGCCATCTGTCCCGTGGTGCGTGTGAAACCCAAGAGCAGCAATCACGCTTGATTGAATCAGCTTTCGATAAGCAACACGCAGCGAGAGCGTAAAAGACGCGCCCTGATGTTATTCGATTCTTTAATAGATCAGCAAATCCCGTTATGCCACTTCTTCCGCTCATGAGGGAATTGCCATTCGCGGTTGAATCCGTGAGCTATTTGATATTTGCAGACGTGGAGACAGTTATCTGTGAATATCTGCTCCGATCAAGCCAGACTGGCGCTCTCAGCCTCACATAAAAAATCAATCAGAGTTTCGGAGCGCTTCATCCATCAAAACGCAGCATGATCAGACTTCTCATTAGCAGCATTATTGAACCATATTGCAATACAAGTTTGTCAAATGTCAGCAACGTTTGAATAACGCACTATCAACGCCGATTTGATCTACGATGTAATTTCATATAACACCGTGGATGAAAGAACGCTCTGCTGTTGCTGACAAGTTGGTTTCCCATGGCTGGTTATGGATGCCACATTGGCCTTGAACCCAAAACAGACCAATAGACAAAAGTCTACTGGAACCCTGGATCTTATTTTCTATCTAATTTCTCTATGGATATCTAATTATCTTTCATGCAGGGGGAAGAGAGAGGGTGAAGTAATGAAATATATTAAGGAACAGGAAATTCAGCAGGAGCATTTGAGTTACCGCAGCCATAGACGGACCATCAGATGGTAAATGGCTCAGAGAAGAACAATCTAGCAAGTCATAGAGTAAACGTGGGTAGTGACCACCTGAGATGCAAGAGAATAAACCAACATTAACTCACGACGTATCTCAATTCGTACGAGTGAGTAAAAGGTGGCTAATTCGTACGAATTTGTGCGATTTTTCTAAACCGCAGTGATTAGGGGCGGGGTCAGGGGTAGGTTATTCGTACGAATTGGGAAACTCGTAAAATGTATATACGATTTAGCAAAAATCGTACAAATTCGTACGTGTGAGGTCGTATTAATTCGTACGAATTAGCCACCTCGTAAAATGCGTACGAATTGCCGTGAGGTTGAATAAGCTACGGGTGGAATTTGCTAAGCATATGCCGCACTTTTAATTATTCGAATACCATTTATTTGAATGAGCAATCTACATAGTTTTGTCGCCTGATCCACAATGATGCAAATACTTCCTTAAAATCGTTGCTGAACGCAGTCTGCATGGTGTAGCTCCCAAAATTGTGTGCCGATTTGAAGTGTAAAGTTCACTCCACTTTTGATCCAGACACTTGAATCCCCTTGTGAAAAAGAGGCATAATTTAAAATAAAAGAATACCTATTACAGAAATAATGTACTTTAAAAGCTTATACTTAAATACGAACTGGATGTAATGTTTTCGGACACTTAATTGCATGTTAATTGCAATTAAAGGTGCAGTAAGCGATTTCTGAGAAACACTGTTGATATTACCTACCAAACCAATCTCACGGCAATCTACGAGGTGGCTAATTCGCATGAATTCATACAACCTCACTCATAAAAATTCAGGAATTGGTCATGAGATAGCAATGTACCTACCCAAAAGGTTCACACTTCAATCTTGATAGCTCCGCCCCCAAATGAACAAATACAATATGCAGCACAGGCACCTCCTCACCTCTAATGAGTGGACACGCCCCTTACTGCTGATTGGCTACAAGTGTGTTTTGATGCTCCTGATCCACTTTCAACATCATTACTCAGAAATCACTTACTGCACCTTTAAATGAAAATGTATTATAGTTTAAATTTAACATATTTTAAATTTACTTTTTTGACCGACTTCAGTACGTATTTTGTCAATCGATTAAAAAAGTAATAAATGGCGATTAGTCGCACCTAATATTAAAGTTTTTAATAAACAAAATTCTGACTTTATAACTTGCAATTGCGACCTTATATATCACAATTCTGACTTTATAACTCGCAATTGGGAGTTTATATCACACATTTCTTAAAATAAAAGCCAAAATTGCGAGGAAAAAAGTCAAGTTCCATAAAAATCACTCACTGCTCTTGACTGAATAACATTAAGGATTCATCTATATTCAAGGTATAGCGGAGGATTTTTTACTTCCGGGTGGATCACCTATACTATTGGTCCTCCTAATTGTAAATCATTCTGGTGAATCAATCAAACTTTTCAAAAAGTGGAGAGGGCGGGTCTTATCTAAAATTCGGAAAGATCCTCCGCTATACCTTTAAATATATGCAGTAAAGACTCTGAAGTGTTTGATAACTTTATTCAATTTTGGTATATTTCCGACCTGTTAGATCAATATGTTGTTTCTACATTAATTTGGAGATTAACTGTGAAATTATTACTTAATAATTAAGTTTAACACATCAAAATAAGTACACTTCTTAAAAACACAACAAAAGATTATCAAAACATAATGGTTTTAATTTGACATTGTTACAGTGTACTTTTTACAAAGTGTGCATAAGTAACAAAGTCATGAAAGTGTCTCTCTTTAAGTACACTTAAGTGGAATTTTATTTCATTAATATTATATTATCTGCAAATACAGTTTTTTTAAAAATATACGATTTGAAGTACACTACAAGTGCAAATTCAACACAATCAAGCGCACTTCTTTTTCACAAGGGTCGGTTCTAAGTCCGATTTTAGCACTGAAATACCATATACTAACTTTTTTATTTCAGTAAATGCTTCACCACTGGGTTTTAACTAATGTGAGTTTTATAGAGACCATCAAAACAAGCCGGAAACGCATCAGAATCCCTATGAGGCATGATGGAGACCCACAGAATCTCTTAACAGCCTTTCATGATGGAGTCATTGATCATAATGAAAAATGAGAGGGAAAGAGAGTGAGATTGCTCATTTTTTCACGATGGATCAAGAGGTTATGGAGGCCGGGCAGGCAGAAAAAAATATGACTAAACTATTTGAAAATACCTCTGCGTATTTGCAAAGATTTATGGTCGTGTGACGGTCGTAAATTTGAGGGGACAGTCAATCTGTGAACAAACAAATACGCTTTGGCTGAAGTGGCTGTTCGGAGTCCATTAACCCCATGGTATTGACATGTTTACAGTCGGGCATAACAAATCTTTGCCACAGAGAAAACACTTCATATTATGGATGCATATTTCATCTTTATAAGCATGGGATCTACAGTTGCATTAATAAACTGTTGTTCATATTAAAGGGTATTGATCTATGGAGGTCACGTTCTGAATTCTGGATTTCAATTTAAAACAATGTCTTTCCTACGTTTTGAAATGCACTGCATCTAGACACTGGGAAATTATTGATGGCTTGTCATAGAGAATAATTGGTAAATTTATCAGGTGCGATTTTAGATAAAAACCATTCGACAAGTACAAGTAAGGAGCGTAATTTGTAATACGCGCACTATCATATTTTACCACACTACCAAAATACCAAAAATGGCACAATAGCAAAACTCCTGATTCAATACAAGTTAAGCTCAAATGACAGCATTTGTGTCAATGTTTATTATACAAAAACCCAATTTGACTCTAGGTTACAGTTATGAAAGTGAATGAAGCCAGTTTTTGGAGAAATTTAAAAGCAGAGATTTAAAGCTTAGAGTGTGCACTTCCATTAACTCTTCTGTTAAAACTTGTGTATTATTTGTGCTGTTTATTTTTTATTACATTTTTTGTCATGGCACAAAATGTTTTAAATTGGATACAACTACACAGAAAAGGTTGATATTTTTTGCACGCTAAAATAATCTTAATATGCATATACTGTTGAAAGGGTGAGTTTTTTTAACATTATGAAATTACATATTTTAAGTAAGTTTTAGATTTTTGCCTTTGAATTCCATATATAAAAAAATAAATAAAAATAAATCAAAAATAAATATGTGTATATATATATATATATATATATATATATATGTGTGTAATATGTAAAGATTACACAAGTTTAACAATAGGTAAGATTTCTGTAATAGTACAAATAAACTCAATGCGTTTTAAACACAATAAACCAGTTTAAATTTATCATCAATAAATCCAATTCAACGTTTCAATTTCGTTCATTTTAACTAATTTAATATTGCTCGTTCCACATGTAGCCATATGTAAACCATGGTCATACTCTTTAACTGAATAAATGTAATTGTTTAAAATAATATTATGCAAATAAAACAGATGTAAATAATAATAAACTATGCCATGATTTTTTAAGTACAGAAATCTTACCCTTTTCATTTAGCCTTTTATTACTAACAAATATGCAACACATAAAGTTTAAGTTTATGCCTTTTTACTTTTACATGTTTCCAAATACAGTTTATTTTGAACAGGCTTTTTTTTTCAAACCATTTTATTGTATGAATAAAATATGTATTAATACTGTATGAATTGTATGAATACTTCCATTGCAAGTGCCTCTATAACCCAGATTTTGTTATAGCAATCAACATTATACCACAAATGCTGCTGAGTTTAAAGTACTTAATTTGGAATATTATTTTATGTGATCATTCTATTTTTATACAGTGAGGAAAATAAGTATTTGAACACCCTGCTATTTTGCAAGTTCTCCCACTTGGAAATCATGGAGGGGTCTGAAATTGTCATCGTAGGTGCATGTCCACTGTGAGAGACATAATCTAAAAAAAAAAAATCCAGAAATCACAATATATGATTTTTTAACTATTTATTTGTATGATACAGCTGCAAATAAGTATTTGAACACCTGTCTATCAGCTAGAATTCTGACCCTCAAAGACCTGTTAGTCTGCCTTTAAAATGTCCACCTCCACTCCATTTATTATCCTAAATTAGACGCACCTGTTTGAGGTCGTTAGCTGCATAAAGACACCTGTCCACCCCATACAATCAGTAAGAATCCAACTACTAACATGGCCAAGACCAAAGAGCTGTCCAAAGACACTAGAGACAAAATTGTACACCTCCATAAGGCTGGAAAGGGCTACGGGGAAATTGCCAAGCAGTTTGGTGAAAAAAGGTCCACTGTTGGAGCAATCATTAGAAAATGGAAGAAGCTAAACATGACTGTCAATCTCCCTCGGACTGGGGCTCCATGCAAGATCTCACCTCGTGGGGTCTTGAAATCATGCATGGCACGGAAGGTTCCCCTGCTTAAACCAGCACATGTCAAGGCCCATCTTAAGTTTGCCAATGACCATTTGGATGATCCAGAGGAGTCATGGGAGAAAGTCATGTGGTCAGATGAGACCAAAATAGAACTTTTTGGTCATAATTCCACTAAACGTGTTTGGAGGAAGAAGAATGATGAGTACCATCCCAAGAACACCATCCCTACTGTGAAGCATGGGGGTGGTAGCATCATGCTTTGGGGGTGTTTTTCTGCACATGGGACAGGGCGACTGCACTGTATTAAGGAGAGGATGACCGGGGTCATGTATTGTGAGATTTTGGGGAACAACCTCCTTCCCTCAGTTAGAGCATTGAAGATGGGTCGAGGCTGGGTCTTCCAACATGACAATGACCCGAAGCACACAGCCAGGATAACCAAGGAGTGGCTCTGTAAGAAGCATATCAAGGTTCTGGCGTGGCCTAGCCAGTCTCCTGACCTAAACCCAATAGAGAATCTTTGGAGGGAGCTCAAACTCCGTGTTTCTCAGCGACAGCCCAGAAACCTGACTGATCTAGAGAAGATCTGTGTGGAGGAGTGGGCCAAAATCCCTCCTGCAGTGTGTGCAAACCTGGTGAAAAACTACGGGAAACGTTTGACCTCTGTAATTGCAAACAAAGGCTACTGTACCAAATATTAACATTGATTTTATCAGGTGTTCAAATACTTATTTGCAGCTGTATCATACAAATAAATAGTTAAAAAATCATACATTGTGATTTCTGGATTATTTTTTTTTAGATTATGTCTCTCACAGTGGACATGCACCTACGATGACAATTTCAGACCCCTCCATGATTTCCAAGTGGGAGAACTTGCAAAATAGCAGGGTGTTCAAATACTTATTTTCCTCACTGTATATAATATTCCAGGTTTTTCGAAATTTTTCCAAATGGTTTTCTGTGTTCATTTTACTTTACACTCTGCCTAAAATCTCCATCTGCTTGATTGCACAAGTGAAAATGTCATTTTGTAGGCCCATTTTCCCGCATGTGAATTTATTGGCCTTCTTTACGTCTAATGCACTATTGTTTTCATACTTTTTTTAACGAGCACCAGTACATCAAAGGCATAGCCTGTCCGTTACTGGCCAGGTTCGACAAGCTTGTTTAAAGCGCCTCAACGAGCGGATATCGGGATGTTGCACTTTGAAGACATAAAAAGCATAATGACCCACCGCATGCTTTTAGCTCTTCAGCCAAAACCACTGAGTACCATCCACACACTGCCATACACATGCATTGGAAGGAAAGTGTTTGAGGAAACTGATCTCTTTTTGCTGCGAACATTAAAGCAAGGACACCAATAAATCAAATTACAACTACTAAAATGAATGATTTTTGAATGCAGAAGATCCACCAATCAAGAGTCAATCAAAAACGTTTAACTTGAATTTGAGGATGTATTTTGACATGTAATTACAGCAATGAGTTTCATTTAATTTAATTTCAGATTTATATTAAATAAAATAAAACTCTACTTTATTCCATTGGGCAATATCGGTTTTCTCTGTAGATGATGGTAAGTTGAACACAGACACAATTTATTTATACAAATGAGTGTAACTGCAGCATATGCATGGTGTATCTGGGGGCTCGTCCGGGATATTCATTCGCTCATTTTCCATAGGAAAATGTAATCAAAATACAAACATTAACTGGATTCTCAAATATCTAAACCTCTAAATGTCTAAATGTCTAAACCTCAAATTGTATAAAAAATGATGATCTGATTTATTTAGATCTGAAAAATTACTCTAAGAACATCAACACTAATTCTCAAAACATGCCATCAACAGTGCCATAAAACAACAAGAAAATTGCATTGTAAAATATTTGATATGAACAGACATTGTCAAATATGCAAATGTATTTCGAGGGGCAAGAAAAACATACACTGTAAAAAAAAAACCTGTAAAAAAACGGTATTATTCCGGCAGCTGGGGCGCCAGAAAATTACCGTAAAATAACGGCAAAAAACAATCACGTTAAAATACAGTAATTTTCCATAATTAAATAACAGATTATATCTTTAATATTACATTAAATCTTATGTAATTACTGGGATTTTTAATGTTTTAAAAAGTCATATACACCTTTAAAACAATTAAATACTGTAAATTTAAGGTTTTATAAAATTATTTTATATAATAATGCTGTCTATCTACAGTAATTTTCTTTTAATATAGTTTTTATGTGTAAAATAACAATGAAATTATGTATAAAAAATGCACACAAGTACATAAATTCAAATACAAATGTTTGTAAATTTACAGTTTTATTTTTTATTTGTACAGATCCAATTTCACAACATCTCTAATTACGTTCTTAATAATAGCAAATGTACAGTCAATTTCTTTTAAATTAACTAAATGTATGAGTACAAATTACCTGCATATTTAAAGTATTAGTAATTGAACAAACACTAAACATCAAGATAAGTGATTGATAGGAAATAGAAGCTTAGTATATAATTTAGAACATGTAAAAATATCCACAATAAAAAGCAATTACCGTATACCTTTACAGTATAACTTATTTTAACATTTACAATTACATTTTATCCAAAGTGACTAACCAATTAAGATAATAATTAAAGATAATAAAAAGCAACAAGTGCAGTGACAAGTCCCAGTTAGTCTAGTACAGTACACATAGAAAGGTGTTTTTTTTTTTTTTTTGTAACAAAGATTAAGTATTATTGGGTGAAGTGTTTATGAAAAAGATGGATCTTTAGCAGTTTCTTGAAAATGTGTTGCGTTGCGCCGGTCATTCCACCACCAGGAAACAGTCCAGGTAAATGTCAGTGAAAGTGGTTTTGTGTCTCTTTGGGATGATGGCACCACAAGGCGCCGTTCACTTGCAGAGCACATGCTTCTGGAGACACACAGATCTGAAGTAGTGAGTTTAGGCATAGGGCTACCTTTAAAGACAACTCTTGCTGCAGCATCTGGATCAGTTGCAGAGGTTTGACTGACACTGGAAGAGCTGCCAGGAGGGCATTACAATAGCCCAGTCTGGATAGAACAAGAGAGTTGTGTAGCTCCGATAGGAAGGGCCTGATCCTCCTAATGATAAGGCAAATCAGCAGGATCACAGCAAGTATGTTTTGGCTGAAAGCTGAACCATAAGCAGTTCTGTCTTGGCAAGGCTGATTTAAAGGTGAAGGTCATTCATCCAGCAAGAATTTTCCATCAGGTAGGCTGAGATGCGAGCAGCAACCGTCAGATCATCTAGCTGGATTAAAAGATATGTGTCATTAAGATAGTAGTGATAGGAAAAGTCATGTTTCTAAATGACAGAGCCCCACTAAGCAAAATGATGTCCGAAAGACGTCTTTTCAATGTCTTTGTTACAAAAATCAAAGGTTGAAATGCCGTCCACTGAGGAGCCAGAATGAAAGTTATGAAGTCTTTTTTTGACGTGTTCTGCACGTCCGATATAGACGTTCATCGAACCTTCGTACAAGGTTAAAACTAGTTCAGATGTGGCCATTGTGGACATATTTCAACATCATTTATGGTCTCATTTAGACATAATTACTTTGACTATTGCTGTCAGATGATCTTAGTGAGAATTAACAGAGGTTTAGATGTTGATATTCGTTTAATTTGAAGTGTCACCATTGTGGCGATCCGTGTTTGCTTTAGTTGGGCTCTTGGTCCCCGTTCCTTTTACTTTAACTTTTCTTTGGCTGCTGTAACAGTGTGTTTGTGTAACACAATTGTTGTGGCAGAGAAAGCCTAGAAAAAGTTTGAGGTGTTATCAGTTCAATGTTGATGATGACATAATTATCACAAAAATGGGCCTTTAATATTGTGTTTAAAGTTTTGTGTTTATATTTGCCATTAATAACCAACAACCTTGTGGAACTGCATTATTGGTGAAGGTGTATTTATTTGAAGGTGTGTAAAAAGCATGTGCACATGATGTTTTGAGCAAGAGTATCATACAGTCACACACAGACATCAAGATTGTGCATATGATTTCCAACAATGGTGACAATTAAAAAAAAAGCTTCATGCTGCAATGCATGATGGGTAGCTTTCATAGTACAAAACTCATCCTTAATTCCCAAGCTTTTTTTGGTTGTCACCGTTGTTGTGATTCATATCCAAAATCTTGATGTCTGTGTGTGACTGTATGATACTCTTGCTCAAAACATAATGTGCACATGCTTTTTACACACCTTTAAATAAATACACCTTCACCAATAATGCAGTTCCAAAAGGTTGGTGGTTATTAACGGCAAATATAAACACAAAACTTTAAACACAATATTAAAGGCTCATTTTGTGATAATTATGTCATCATCAACATTGAACTGATAACACCTCATACTTTTTCTAGGCTTTCCCTGCCACAACAATTGTGTTACACAAACACACTGTTACAGCAGCCAAAGAAAAGCTCAAATAAAAGGAACGGGGACCAAGAGCCCAACTAAAGCAAACACGGATCGCCACAATGGTGACACTTCAAATTAAACTAATATCAACATCTAAACCTCTGTTAATTCTCACTAAGATCATCTGACAGCAATAGTCAAAGTAATTATGTCTAAATGAGACCATAAATGATGTTGAAATATGTCCACAATGGCCACATCTGAACTAGTTTTAACCTTGTACGAAGGTTCGATGAACGTCTATATCGGACGTGCAGAACACGTCAAAAAAAGACGTCATAACTTTCATTCTGGCTCCTCAGTGGACGGCATTTCAACGTCTGATTTTTGTAACAAAGACATTGAAAAGAAGTCTTTCGGACATAATTTTGCTTAGTGGGTAGTTAAAAAAATAATAAAAAAATAAAGAAAGATGGGTGGAATCTAACACAATCGTAATCCTGCTGTAGCAAATCCAAACCTTGTGCATACTTTTAGTGCAATCATATGGAATCAGAAGACTGTTATGAACATATGGAATCAGAACCGTTATGATTTTTATGTTTTAATGAATTCTTCCCATACCTTGTTTGCCATGATCATCTGCTTTCCACGTGACCTGAAATCACACACACACACACACACACACACACACAAGTTATTTTAAAACTCAGTATTAGATTTACACATGTCAGAATATGTTCCATTGGGACAATGCAAAAACTCAAATGACTATGATCTTGAAGCTGAGCTGGAAAGGCTAACAGTAATATTTTGAGCTGCCATGTGATTTTAGCTAAGTTACATTTATAGAAAGTAAAGTTAAATGAATATGATTTACTGTGACCTAGCTGCACACCTAGGTCCTAGGGGTTTATCATGTTGTATTCATATTCTAGTATTCCTGTTCTAGGCTTTCCTGTATCATCAACAAGTACCTTAAGTTACAGTATTTTGATTTCTTAACGGTCTTAATAAAGTTAGTCATGTTAACTATTACGAAATGAACAAAAGAAACACGGTAGGCCTATTTTTAGTAAAACTGTGGCTATTACAATGGTAAAAAATCAGCTAAAAACGTGTTTACTACAATTTTATTATAATAAAATAAAGTATTTTTTTAAGAGAAAAGTTTTCAGCTTCCAGACAGTGTTTCAAAATATCCCGCCATTTATTGATTTAATGTTACTGACTATCATAACGAAGATTTTATACACAATTATGGACTTTAATATGAATAACAAGTCTACTAAAGATTGTTTTAGGTCTTTAAGTTAATAAGTAGAGATGTGGGTTGGGTTCAACTGATCTTTCTTAACACAGATCGATAATTAAAAACGCATGCTGCATTTTCAGTGTTTTGCCCTGACCCAGTTATAACTGAACATCATTTAAGAATGCTAACGTTAGCATGGAAACTGTCTAACCACTTAACACAAATGTAATATAAAATATCGTACACACATGTAGTATGAGACTCTTACCTCAGCCGTTGATCGGTCGGGATGAGGTCCGCTGTGACGACGAACCAGGCTCACTGAAAAAGGGCGCATTATTTCTGGACTGACTGACAGACTACAAACAACTAATATGTGTTCAGCGCTCCTGCTCACGGCTGGTTGCTTCTGTCGAATACGATTATAGCTTTGAACCACTGTGATCACAATCCACGACTACTTCACGAGCGTAGACTGAAACTTCAAATCTCCCGCTTGCCCTTGACACAGATCGACGACAGAGACAGATCTGTAGCTAACTGTTGTGGGCGGGACTAGCAGCAACGAAACGTAATGGCGGATAATTTGAATCTGCGCGCGCGCGCGGGCACACACACACACACACACACACACACACACATACATACAAACGCACACAAAGCCACGCAGATTTGGAAAAACGATTCATAAAAGACATAAAATATAGGCCTAAATGAAATTTTCGGGCAAATAGCCTACAAATGATGATCAAAATGAACATCTATTTGCAAGACAAAATTAAAAGACTATAAATAATTAAATAGGCTTGCCTAATGTGTGTACAAATCTTAAAACTCACTTTAACCCCCACATGCTTAATAATCTTTAAGGAAAACATGTTTAGTGACTGCTGATTTCTGCAGTTATACCTTATTTTCTTTGTTTTCTAATTCCACAGAAATAATCTGTAAAATATTACTTAATTTTTTATGTAAAATTACACATAACCCTATAAAATTACAGAGAATTTCCTTTTAAAAACGTAAAATTAATGTAAAACCAAAATAAAAGCAATTACCTGTAAATTTAATAGTGGACCTTTAAATTACAACAAATATCTGTAAAATAACAGGTATTCACTGTATAATGACAAAACGACAAAATTCTGTTAAAAAATACAGACCGTTTCCTGTAAATTTACAGTTTTTTTTTACAGTGTACATTTTGGGTAAATGCAAAAAGATAAAATCACAGTTTTCTATATATATTTTTTATATACAGTATATATTATGAGAATGTGCAACAGAATGGCACACTTGCAGAAGTGTGCAAGTTTTTCTGACCTTATAAGTACTACGGATTATGGGAATTTAGGTGTTATTTTACATCAGTGGTTCGGTCTCCAAATCAGAGAAAAAAAAAAAAAAAAAAAAGCAAACAGGAATGAGACCAGCAGAGAAAGTATCGAACCGTTGAATTTCTCCATCTCTTATTACATGCTTCAGAGCTGCAGCAAAAACCCACCAACCTCCTTTGAAATAAAGCCCTGGGAGACGAATGCTCAATCAAGTGTGTGTCCAAGGAAAGACAAGGTGACTAATACTGAGATGGGAACGGAGTCCTTTTGTGGAAGAGGAGACTTATCTGTGCAGCCGAGGGCTGAGATTGGCACTGCTATTGTCAGTGGGGATTTAACTCAACTGGCTAAAACTGCTTTTATCCCAGCCCACTAAAATTCTTCTTTAGGGTTAAGAACACGACGGCTGAGAAGGTCTCAAATTTGGGTCTTATGTAAGTCGAAAGTTCACTTTCATTTCGTGATCACTCCGCTACCATTACACACCTCAGTAGTTTTGCTTCCAGTCCCAGATGTTACACCCAACAAGTGTTTATTGTACACACAAAAAGAAAAGAAAAGTTGAAGAACCAGGAGCACTGGAATTTATGACATATGTAAGTGCATTTATCATTGTCTTAATATATACAACACAAATATCCAACCCAGCCAGGCTCATTCCTACATTTCTGCATTTTCGAAAGCAATCATGCCTTTTTGTCAAATTTTCACTGACATAATCTAGTCATTTGTCAGCAAGGTACAAGGATGAAGAAGATGATCAGGCATAAAGTTTCCAAAGCAGAGTTTAAAGACAATCTAACAGGTAGTACAGACAAGTGCTAACGTAAAAGTGTGACTAAATACATGGTGGTGACGAACTAAATGATGAACAGCTGTGATGAATGGATGTCCATGGTTACTGATGAGTGGCGGGAAAATACAAACAATGGAAAATGTGATGAATGAAAATAAACTGAAAGTCCATGAAATGAAACTAAAGGTGAATGAGTCCGGACATTTCAGTATGAATCCACGCACTTGGGAATCTCATGTGAAGACGAAAGATCTTGCCACGCAGATTTTGCAACATGTTCAAGTTGGTCACATAATTTTGCTGCATTAACCAACACAGAAAGCTGCTTGGTTTGAAAGCGACTTCTGTGTGAGTTGTGTTTCATACCTCTACACTACTGACAACAGACAAATGGTCCATGAAATGTCACTAATATGACCAAACCTTCAAACCAAGCAGCTTTCTGTTGGTCAACGTGGCAGATTTGTGTGACCAACTCAATTCGTAAGGACATTTTTGTGGGGAAATATTTCGCCTTCACCCAAAACTCCTGATTCCTATAGAAATTACTGCATTTCAATGGTGAAAAAACGCTGAGCAACAGTTAATGTGATCACACCTTAAGACCAGCAAGGACTGAGTCAATGGGTGAAGTGTGTTTTTAATGCAGTGATTATATTCTTGCCACAAGGGGTTTTACTTAATGTCACTTTTGAATTTGATCTACAGAAAAAAAAAGTGTCTCTTTCTGTGCCTACTTAAAAGAATGGCTTACAATAAAAGAACAATCTCAAAATATTACAACGTCGATCAGTTATTATCCAAAACAACTGCCCTCCAAGATTTATAAATGCATCATTTGCTCTTCTGTGCTCATGATTAAAAATAGCAGGTTTCAGATGTGAAAGATATATCTGCCAACATCTTCATTGCATACACAGGTGGGCATAAAGCCCAGCAGGCTCCTAGCCAACTGAGGGCAAACCCAGTGTTATATATATATATATATATATATATATATATATATATTTCTTATCTTAGTGATAAAGTGGAGATATGCCCATTCTCAAGACTACTTTTCAGTGAGGAGAACATTTTCAGACTGAAATGTATGTTTCTTGGCTTTGCAGAGTGAGGTAAGGATTTAAAAAAAAAAAAAAAAAAAAAAAAAACTTTTTTGGTCAATTTGGTGCTTTTGAAGGACCATTCACTTTCATTATAGAGAAAAGATTGGCCACCCTTAGTGTTCCACAGAATAAACGCAAGGTGATGGATTATTTTTTAACATCCTACACACCAAAAAGGTTTTAATATTGCCACAAGTTTTAAAAACAGACAGAATTGTTGAAATCTGGCACGGTCATTAAACAAAACTCAACCTGGTGTTAAATTACTTCCAAATTCTGGCAAGCAGTTTTTCAGCTTCTGTGATCAGACCATTAAAAATAAATAGTAAAATCTGGGATGCTTTCCTTAGTCCTACAGAGTATTTCATGTGATACAGTTTAAAAATATTCCCCATTCTAAGTATATTTTGGCTGATTATAATAGCATTAATCTATATTAAATATAATAGAATTACTTAAACATCAAAGTACTGCTGATCTCCATGGCAACCGAATGGAACAGGGGAGATTGTGATTCTGAAAGTCAGCCGTGGTGAACATCACACTGTAAGAAGTAGAAGCTAAAATATGAATGAAGGAACGAGATATGAACAGCAGTTCAGAGAGATTACCGCACACACGGCCACACTTTTGGCATCAAAATATCTGTTAACTAGATTCCATGCGGAGTCCAAACCGAGTCTGGATGACGAGTTTAATGTTTATTAGAGCTGTCGATTGTTTAAATATTCTAATCAAATTAATGAAAATGTTTAAATTATATACCAATTAATACAAATAAAAGAAATTACACCAATGAATGTATTAAATTTGACATTGAATAAAACATTAAATTACATAAAATAATATAAATTTGCTCAGAAAAAAAAACTTTCTCATTTATTGCATTCATTTTATGCAAATCTTTACAATTAGCTTTAATTTAACTTTAATTAATTTTGATGTTAAAGTCCGCGTGAACCGGAAGTTGCAAACGACTTTTCTCCAGTGGTGTGACGCATTTCCCAGTGAAACGGAATATTGAACAGAGGGCAGGGTTTTACTCTAGCGCTCCTCCTCTCCAGCTCTGCTCATAACAGACTAACGGTTTGAGGGGAGTGGTTAAGCGTTGCCCAAACCAATTCCTCAAACCTACGTCATCAGAGAAGGTCCTCCAATGCAGAGGGGAGGGGCATTTTCAGATTTTGATTAAAGATTACGAAGCCAAAATTTTTTTTTTTTGTGGATTGACTTGCATGGATGAATTGTTCACCACAAAACGATCAATTTAGGCAAACAAAGTAAATATGGTCAATTTTGATTTCATGTGGACTTTAACAGTATACAATAAAGTAATACGAATAAATTAAGTTCAATTAAAAGATGAAATGTATCAGGTTTATGTCCAGTTTCTTTGTGTTTTAGTTTGGTTTGCCCTGTCTGTGTAATGCTCAAATCCACAGAAGACGAATATGATCATAAAATAATAACTCAGAATGGCAAGCCAACATGCGAGACAGTGTGCTATACACGAACAATAACTGACCATGAACAAAGAAAACGGAACTTAAGTACAGATACAAACAAGGTAATTAATCACACAAACCCATAATGATGGTGACAATGGTAACAAAGGAGGAGCGGGAAAATTAACAAAGGAAAACAGGAACTAATGAAATACAAACTAAAAGTCCACGAACTAAAGTGCCGACAGACCATGGCGGAGTAGAGGGAGGGAGGAGTCAAGATGGTGTAGAGGCTGATGACAAATGGGGGATGACCGAAGGAGATGAAGGAGGGATGGAGCGAAGAGGACGGCCCGTCAGTCCGTGACGGAAGTAGAGTGACGACTGACCAAGGGGGAGCTGGCAGGACAAGGGAACCCGGTGGAGCCGCAAGGCCGAGAGTCTCTGGTGGAGCCGAAGGTGGGAGGAGCCAAGGAGTAGCCGACAGGTCGACAGGCCAAGATGGAGCGAAGAGAACAGAGGCTGGAGGCGGAGCCGCAGGATCCTCTCGCATGGGCGCTGCAGGTGGATGCAAGAACTTCGGCTCGACCTCACGGCAGGGAATCCCCGGAGGTGTCGCAGGGCTGTAGACTTCCGGCAGCAGAGGGGCTGGAGGACTGGCTGAGCTTCGCAGTGCCACAAAACTTGACAGAACAACGGTAAGCATAACACAGTCCGTGCAGATCGATGAAATGAAGAAATCAAAGTTCATACAGTAATTAGTGCTGTCCAGAAACAGCGATGATGAAGGTACCGGGTGGGACAGGGTGAAAATACTGTTCTCCTCGGGACACATGAATTCCCCATGGCTGATGGTGGTGATTCGGGCTCTGGGTCTGGCTGTGCTCTGGACCGGGGCAAGACACTCTCCAGACATCTAATGACGGCATCCCTACAGTTCAGTTCAGTGGTGGCTGGGAGGCCAATGGGATGGTGATAGTTTGCCCTGATCCAGAATGGTTGGTCTAGCGCTCAAATCCACAGAAGATGAAGATCATCATAAAATTATCATAAAATAACATAAGATTTATGACAAACTCAAAATGTCAAGCCAACATGCGAGACAGCATGCTATACACGAACAACAACCAACAATGAACAGAGAAGAAAACGGAATGGACCCAACGGACCCAAAAAACACATGGATTTGCCAGCAGTCAAGCTGCCGTAGCTTACACAGTTCCTGGATTGCTCCCTATTTGTATTTTTACAGACTAGTGTGAATGAGCGAACTAAGGCACGCATACCCAGCAATGGTCCTTGAGGGACTTTCGTACAGTAGGTAGAGTAGCCGCTGGTCCAGTGTGGATCCTCTTTTACCATCTACATCAAGGAAGAGGACAACACCGGCTCCACTTCAAACCCAGATAGGCTTCAGCCATGCCCACCATGTAAATAGATAAAGAGCCTCAGCCTACTGCAGACTGGGACATTGAGCCTGCTACAAAGAAAGTGCTGGAGCTGAATACCGAGGCCCTCTCCGTCCCAGAGTCTGAGCTCCTGCCTGCCCGCCCATCTGTATTTACTAGTTAGTTTCCTTAGTTGCTGATTATGTTATGCACATGTTTCCCATAATTCCCAGTCCTGAGTTTGGTTCTGTTCTTCATCCAGAATTGTTTTGTCTTAGTTTTTACAAGCTGTTACGCTGCCTTTGGTTAATCTTGTGATTTCATGTTTTGTTTCGTTTGATTAAAAGACTGCTGTGAATCCCTTCTGCTCATCCTTGCCTGAATGTGAGAATGAATCCATGATTAATTCCATTCATTTTTTCTGTAATTATTTATAAAGAAAATATTAAAATAAATTGCTATTAAAAATAAAAAATAAATTAATTAAATAAAATTATACGAATGAAATAAATATTATAAATAAAATGAATTACTAAAACAATGAATTGATTTTAATTAAAATAATGTCAATAAAATAAAATTCAGTTTAATTAATTTAAATGTATTAAAATAATCAAATAAAATTGAAGATGACACAAAGGTTGAAAGGCATCATTTTGTATAATTCTTTATAATTAAGCAATTCAGTTATTGAGTAGTAATTTAAAAATATGATTTAATATAAAAAAATATTAATTAATTATTTAATTATTATTTAATACAACTGTTTAATAAAAATAATAAATAAATTAACTGAATTACCATGTTAAATTGATAGCCCCTAAAGATTACCAACAACTGGGTTTTAAAACATTAAGAGTTTGAAATTCCCGTGAACATCACCTGTATCAATAAAAAGAACTTGTCAGCAATGATATTAAATCACTGAAAACCACCCCATTATTTCACGTGTCTCAACAATGTCTCAAATGGTGCTCAGAAATGAAAGCTTTAGCATAAGTTCTGCCGGGAAGACTCAGTTGTTACGTCACTTTACCTTCTCATCTATCCAATCATATTCTAATACTCGTGGTATAAAAGATTGGTACTTACACACGTTTGAGTTTGCAGATGCTGACGCTTCCATTCACCTCCATCCTCCCCACCACCTCCAAGACGGATCCTTCCCTCCATCCTCCCCACCACCACCACCAGGATGGTCCCTTCCTATACCTCGCAAGGGGTCGGCTGCGCCCCTGCCTTCATCTTCAGGCAGGATATGCAGAGTCCGGACCCTCGGATTGTGAGTTATACGGACGGGGCCTACGCCAAAGAACTTTATTGCTTGCTGGGCTGTTAATAAATGTATACTTGTCACAGTATTTATTCTCCCGAGTCTTTCGGGTAGAACTGTTTTCAGCTGAAAGTCACCTATCTGAATATAAACTCTTCAAAATTCCTCCAAATTACCTGAGCTACACTATACACATTTTACACACAACATTTGTCTTATTTCTGTCTATTTTGCCACCTTCTAAGAAATCTCAGAGGCCACACTGATAATCGGGTCTCCTGAGAAATTACAACATCTGAGCAAGTCTAAACCATCACCTGCATGAGTTTCCTTTTGCATGCTGCATTCTTCACTCTAAAGAGAGCAGGCTTTCATTGCTCAGGCCTGAGGATGAGATTCAGCCATGCGTCAGGGATAAATAAGTGGTCTGAGAGAGAAATCCGCTCGCGTTTGCTCTAAGTGGATCTAATGAGGCGTGTGCTGAGAAATGTACTGGCACTGCACTGGCTCAATGACGCAGTGGTTGAGAAAAAAAAAGGAAACCGAGACAATAACAAGGATGAAAATCTCTGTTTTTCACCTTTGTTCTACAATAATGAAGTAGGCAATTATGAACAAACTCTGCAATGCTTCTAATTCAAAGTCAATCGCTTCAACAGGAAAGTATAATGTAATATGAAAAAACATTTATAGTAAAGTACTCAAATGAATAGCACTGGGGATTCTCAAATCATGTTTATTCTTTCTATAGTCAGTCTGTAAAGGCACGTCATATGCTTTGAACTTAACATGAAACAAAAACTGATCCTATTTACGATCTTACAGCACGCTATACTGCCACTCTTTAATCAAAATCTGATAACTTGAAACATGAAACTAGCGTAGCAAACACAGAGATGCAGAGGAAGTGTGTTTTTGACCGTTTCAGCTGTTTTCGAAGTTTCGACAAAACCCAGCTCCCAGGTTGGGTGTCTGATGGCATGAATTTTAGCACATTGAAGGAAGAGGAAAATCTGAGAGACGGCGGCTTTATGAGGCATTTAATTTCTTAACAACATAAAAGTATTAAAATTTAATAAAAGTAGGGTAACACTTTATTTTACATTGTCCTTGTTACATGTGTTACATGTACTTACAGTATAATAACAGTTAATTATGCATAATTACATGCAATCAACCCTCAACCCTACCCTAACCCTACAGCCAACTGATCAA
Organism: Scardinius erythrophthalmus; assembly: GCF_964197995.2. Lineage (NCBI taxonomy): Eukaryota > Metazoa > Chordata > Actinopteri > Cypriniformes > Leuciscidae > Scardinius > Scardinius erythrophthalmus. The sequence continues at coordinate 32,738,985 of NC_138234.1, forward strand.
TCTCTTCATTAGAATAACGCATTGATGCATTCACCTGTGTGCATTAGATCTTTCATTTCTGCTCTACTCAACCTCAAAGAACTCTTCAGCTGCTTCGCTAGCTTCTTCCATATTGCAGATTCATTCCAGATATATATCTTTTTCATATACTGTATATATATATATATATATATATTGGCTTAAAATTCCAAACACATTGTGCAGGGCCACCAAAAAAAAAGTTTTGTTTAGTTTGAAGTCGAGGCACAAACTGACTCTTACTTAGAAACAGTAAAAGATTTCCTCTGGAGTTCTTCACAAGCCGCCCAGAGGCAAAACTCATGGTGAGCAGTGCCTGAGCTTTCTGTGCAAAGCTGTGGTTATTAAAGTAAATAACAAGCCATTTCTCAAAACCCGGCAGATTATTTGTGTCTGAAAGTTTGCAGAAGAATAGACTGAAACTTTGGAAGTAGTAATAGTAGCATATTCTCTGAACTCACTGAACATGACTGAGTTAATATAAAAGACTGAACCGAGGATTTTTTCCGGGACTGCAGTGATTTTATCTTTAAACTGGATCCATCGACCATAAAAAGGCCATAAGCGCCCTTATGTCAGTGCAGGGTGATAACTGGGCCTCATTTTCTGCTGAGCGCTCACAGCGAGGCCCGTTCCTCTCAAAGTTTCATTTTAAAGGGCATGGAGGCCTGGACAATGCAGGGTCTGCAGGAGCCAACATTGACAGATGGGGTCTCCAAGGTGCTGCCACCTTTTGCAAGGTCAAGCGAGTCTGGCCAGCAATCGTGAGTGCCAGAGATGGAGAGATGCGAGCCAACAATCTGCAGTCTGGCATAGTACATATCGAATTGTGATACGGGTCAATGGCATTGAATGTCCACGATAAAGAAAATATAGTTTAAAATGCATGTGGCAAGTTTTCAGACATTCATTGTCATTGACCCATTCATCAAAGAAACCTGCACCTTCCTTCGACACTATATCACAACAAAGATATAAAGTGCGGCTTCATGGCAGTAGTTCTGGATATTTGAACATCACAAAGTCGTGTATTTTAGACTACAAGCCTGGATCCTGTGGGGACAGGGGTCCCGAGAACAGAGACGAGGCCCTTGGCAATCATTGGGAAAAATAAAACAGCGGAAACACCTCTGTGCAGCCACAATCGCTAGTCTAGGCAACAAATGACTGGTGGAAGAGAAACTCACAGGACATGAATTACAAGAGTAATAAATCAAAGTAACAAACAAATAAGAAAATACTTTCAATTTCACTTCCATTTGCAATAAATTTGCTTTCAACAAATCAACCAATTCCTGAAGTCAGAAAAAAAAAACGAACACTGGTTTTAAGTTAGTTCGCCCCAAAATGAGAGTTATGTCAGACTTTTCTTACCCACAGTTAATCGCAAACCTGTACTATTCATTTTCCTTGGAACACTAAAGGAGACATTTAGCAGAATGTTCACGCTGCTCTTTTCACTGAAATGGACGTGAATGAGAACTGAGGCTGTCGAGCTCTAAAAATGATGACAAGCACCATAAAAGTATAATAAAAGTAGTCCACATAAGTTGTGATGTTAAGTTTTTCAAGATTCCAAGTCTTCTGAAACCATACGATAGCTTACTGTGAAAAAATACCCTAATTTAAGTCATTATTTACAGAAAAGCTCTTAAATCTTCTTCAAGTTTGTGCACACTCAAACCTGTGGCTTGAAAACTTGTTGCCCCAGCCTTGATGTCTATGACAATAAGTCACAAGACATGCAGGAACCAATGACATTTGCAATCTAGGCTCATTGGGAAAACCTGCAGGTGAAATTATATTTTGTCGCTTCTTTTACATTTTGCACCATTTTCAAAGTGCCTAAAGTGCATAACATTTTTTAAACAGATGAACGTGAATCTGGCATTGTTTATTACGTTGATTGTAGCAGTTCGGAAATTAAATGCTTTATTGTGTTTAAAAATGTTACATACATTAAGCCCTACCCTAAACCTAACTGATAGAAACGTGAGATACAATTCTACGTGTCTTTGAGCTCTTTTATTGTAACTTTACAGTGTTTCCTTGGACTTGTACCTGAGATGCATTGCAAATGCAATACTGTACCAGGTGAACTATCAAGCAAGTTTACAATGTTAGAAAAGCCATATATGGAGCTGGTTTTAGTTTACAAATCATGCACTATGGTGAAAGTGTGTAACATAGTATTGTGCAAAAAACAGCACATAAATAAGTCTTTAGTAATTGATAATCTGCCCCTATATTCATAATTTGTATTTAAAAGAATAAAAGAATAAATCAAATAAAACAGAAGTTGGTGTATTACTGCCACTAGTGATTATTTCAGCTGGAAACTGCAGGGAATAAGAATGTTTTTGCAAAATATAGGCAGAGGCATGTTTTCCCAATGAGCCTATGTTGGAAATTTGACATTCATTGACGCCAAGCATAGCATGATGTGAATGTGAGCAAGTGCACATTAGATTTAAAAGCTACAGTAGAGGGAAACTCCCACAGCTATATCTCTGGAAATTGAAATGGATCTTCATCGAGTTAAAAGTGATTCTTCCAGTTGCTCACTAACAGCATGGAAGCAATGCACTGCACACGCCTTTAAACCAAGGCATCAAGACTTCAATCAGCCTATATGACAATTTATAGGCACATAAAGTTTAAAATGACCTTTTTTGTGATAAATAAAACGGTCTCATAGGGAATTCTCTGTGTCTTTGAGGTGAATGAGGATAAGTTTCAACAATTGACATTCTGAACATTTTTAGTTCAAATTGTTGAATCCTTTGCTGATCACATGTTCTATTGTGTCAAGTAATATCCATCTTCATAGAGGGAAATGGTGAGACCACACTTAGTGGGCAAGATTTACTAAAAGCTTGAGTCAGCACAAACCCTTTTTTGCCATTAAAATACTACTGTCAGGATTTACTACAGACACGCAGTGAAAAATTAGCACTGAAAAGGCGTGGACAGTTATTTTTGAGACGGACTTTATTGCATATGCATTCGTAGGAATTCCCCTTTTAGATGCAAAATTTATAAGAGGAGAGTATTAAAACGAATCATGCAAGGTGGTTTACGCTCATCAATTTACTGGTATTTGCGCCATTATCATGTCTTAAAGGTGCACTGTGTAAATTTTTAGCAGCATCTAGTGGTGAGGTTGCGAATTGCAACCAGTAGAAGTTACGGTGGCCGACAGGAAAAGATGTCGTCGTCGTCTGAGAGTAGCCAGTTAAGCAATGGTTTCTTTACAAAGATAAGATGAAAGTAGGTTAACTTAATTATTTAGTTAAATGATATGTTATTGCAAAAATTATTGTTACTTGTTCATTTGTGTCAGTGTTTTAGTCGCTAACTTTAACAAGCTTCTTTGCATGAAGAACAACTTAGTGACGAAACACGTTTTTCCATTTAGGGCCATATGTCGGAACATTTCAATATAAGGGGACCTGCGGTATATGTAGACAGAAATGGCTCATTCGAAGATAATACAAACATAACGGTACATTAAGTAAAGTCTTTATACACCACTGAAAACATAGTTATGTATATGATATTGCATTTCTGTAAACAGATCCTCCTAAATATTACACAATGCACCTTTAAACCAGACGCAAATTTGCATTGCTCTTGGTAGACTGTGCTGGTCATTATGGAAATCTAGCTATGTCTGGGCTCTTTAATTTACGCGTTGTCAGTAAATCACAAGCAGAACTTTCCACTCCCATCGCCACTTTTCAGGCTAATTTGCCCTGTTTAGAGAAGGCGGCCAGGTCGGAGAAGGCTGTGCAGGTGGCCAGGGTGGAAACGGAGGGAGGAGCCATGGAGGTGGCAGGGCTGACGACTTCAGGAGGCCGACTGACTTGGAGCAGGTGGGAGAGGAGACCAGGGTGGAGCCGGAGAGCCGATGAGTCCAGGCAACGCAGAGGATCCGGCGGGACAAGGCGGGGCTGCCGGATCTGGCAACTGAGGTGCAGGCGGGGACACAGAAGGGCACGGTGGAGACAGAGGGAGTGAGGACCAAGTAGGAACTGAAGGGAGTGAGGAGTCCAATGGAGCCGGGGGGACGAAGGGATGAGGAATAGCCAGAGGAGTGCAGTCCAGAGGTGAGGGCAAGCCGACGAATGACCAAGGTGGATCCGGGAGGACAAGGGAGCCTGGCGGAACTGATGGGCCACGGTGGAGCTGAGGGAGGTAGGAGCCAAGGGGACGTTAATGGACCGTCGGGCTGAGGTGGAGTCCTGGTCGCAGAGGTCGGAGACAGAGACCGGGGATCCACCGACCAGCCAATTGGCTGAAGACAAGGGCTCAGGCATGGCGGGCATGACGTGAAGAACAGGCTGGTTAGGCAACGTTCTGGATAGGGGCGTGACGCTCTCCAGACACCTATTGATGGTCTCTTTCCAGTCCAGTCCTGTGGTGTCTGGGAGGTCAAAATGGTGGTGGAAAGTTGCCCCGATCCAGAAAAGGGTCTTGTTGTCAAGAGAGCTGATGGCAGCAAGACACAAAGTGATTAACAAAATAAAAAAGGTTAGCGCTCTCCTGAGCCAGGACGATTATTCTTGCCCTATCATCCATTTTGGGCGGTCTGTTTTTCTGTCAGGGTGTGGTGCAGGCAAGAAGAAGATGAGGAGTTGTCAAAAGTTCCAATGCAAAACATTTACTTACAATAATAAAACTTAAACTGGTACAGAACAGATAGAAGGTTCTCACACACACAAAATACAACAGAGAACTGACCAAGACTGACTGAACTGAAGGAACTTAAATACTAACACAGATGAACACTGATTAACAGAACACAGGTGATGTAGAAGATGATGATGATGATGATTAACTAAACCCAGGTGAAACAGATGAACTGATAATGGCACATGACATGAAGACAGGCAGACAAGTCCAATGAAAACAAACTAAACAGAACACAACTGTGACAATAGCTCAACCACAAAATAAAATGTTCTTATTATTTTCTCACCGTCATGCTGTTCCAAACCTGTATGTTTCTTATTTGTATTATTTTTGCTCATACAACTGAAAATCCTATTGACTTGCATTGTGCAAAAAAAAAAAAAAAAAAAAGAGTAAATGATGTGAAACAGTGAAACAGAATTTTCATTTTTCTGTGAACTCTCCCTTTAAGTGACTTTCAGGTCACTGTATGGCTCCACACTTGAAGGAAGGCAGGAAATGACTCGTGAAAGCTGTCACATTAGCACTGAACTCCAGTGCTGAATCTTTCTGATCACTGGAACAAAATACTCCTTTGGCCCTATCCCGGAACTACCTGACAGTGATGTATAATGACCGTCAAAAACCCAGCGCTTCACTGGCTTCCTACAGGGAATGGAGAAGGCAGCCAACCACAGACACATTGCAAACAAAACAGATCTGAGCCCAGCAGAGAGCCTTGGAAGGGCTGTGAGCAATGAACTCCAGCTAATGTGAATCCACACAAATGCCTGTTCTAACAAAAGGTGTGATGACGAACAAATAGTTTCCCTTTCAATTGCAAACATGGATAATTGGGCATGAAACAGGATGAAGATAATGTTGCTTCGCATTTGCATTGGCAGATCTCAGCTGTTTAGTTTGGTGGATTTCTTTGGAGAGACAAATAACATTATATTGCAGCAGATGGCTTTAAACCAAATAATAAAAGAAAATCAATGGACAGTAAAATTATGTCTTAGACATAACCTTGTTTTAGTTTTGCCTCCATCTGTTGTAGTTAAAGATCAAAATTTTCTTATGTTAAAAATATGTCCTAGTTGAGCAATTGTCTTTGAGATGAGTATAGTGCTATAGGAGTCCTAAACCCCGAAAATGAGTTGAAACTTCCAGCTCCATCATACCAAATTTAATGGATTTTTTAATGGATTTTTGGTTAAATGCCTAAAATAAGGTCTGTGGTTAAAACAAGCTCAAGATATTTTCATGTTCCCTTTATGTCAGTCACTCAAAGTTGTGTCGAAATACAGACACCTCTGACACATTCAGAAAAGGCCATTGGATTTGGCAGGTGAAATTAGCATGTCTGGCCACTCATTATGAAAGCAGGGTTCCCAAACCTTGGTTAACTTCAAATTCAAGGACCTTTCAAGGACTTTCAAGGTCCAATACCCTAACATTCAAGGACTTAATGTGGGGACACATTTCAAGTGAGAGCAAGGTTACATTGTGATACCTTGTAAGACACATTGTTACAGTTTTCATGTGTCAAACACAACTATGCTTTTCTTTTTTTTTTGCCATATGACAGAGATCTAATACTCTATTAGTCATATTTCTGTTTTGCATAAAACTAATATGCATAGGCCTCGAAGTGTTGGCGAAATAACACATTAGTGGACCGGAGGGAATAATAAGGATTTTTTTCCAGAAAACTTCTTGCACAAAATAAATGCAAGCACTTTCAAGGACCTGTATCTATGTTTATTTTCAGAAACTTATCAGGGCCTTGATTTAAATTTTTTCAGATTCACAAACTTTCAAGGATTTCAAGGACTCGTGGGAACCCTGTAAAAGACACCCAGGTATAAAAGAGAGCCAGCGTGTTTCACTCATTCAGCTTTGTTCTACAGAGCTGAATGCAGTGTCTCTACTACAGTGAAGTCTCTACTACATTCACATCTATTGACCATCCAGCACACGTCAGCGGTCTCTCTCCCTCTTCATCAGCACAGATAACTGCAAAGAGTTCCCCGGGGTCCTTCAACGGCGATCTCAAAAAAGGAAATTTCCTTTAAAAAAGCAAATTCCTCTAAAATAGCATTACATGGCGGATTATGCGTATTTCTAACATGCCCTTCCATCCGTGTTCTTTTGGATGCAGTCGTTTCATGTCTCCATTGAACAGCCATGAGCTTTGCCTTCAGTGTTTGGGCCACGCTCACGCTCAGACATCGTATGTAATTGGTTCATGTCTTCCCTGTGAGAACAAGACCATGAGCACGCTGCGCTCATGGCTCGTTCTTTTACAAAAGACAGAGAGACACTTCACCTACTTCCCGCCCTGGTCCTTCTACCTCCTGGTACAAGGCCTCGGCAATGTGCGCTGAGGCCGAGCAGGGACATGCGAGAGTCCCTGTGGGCCTCCCTGAGCAGAAGCTCTCCCATCGCATCTCCCTGCTCCTCCACTCCTACACTCACACGTGTCTTCCAGTTGAATTCCTGGATGAGTTTGGTGGCTCACCCCAGGGTGAGCTTAATTTCTCGTTCGGGGCTCGCGAGGAGGGTGAGTTATCGATCGCAGCATCGGACGGCAGCCTAAAACCTTCTGAGGCTGAAGACTCGGCTCAGTCTGAGGCAAACAGCTGTGAGCATTGGGCTCGAGTGGACTCCTCCACCCTGTCCTGAGTGCTCACGGCTGGCCGATTGGTTCTTGGGGTCGGAGCATTACACACTACCATGCCCTGCGTCAGTTCCTTTCTTCTCGGAAGTGTATGAGGAGCTGTCGAAATCGTGGAAGGCACCAGAACACAATATACCAGCTCCTCAGTCCTCAGAACCCTCGATGGTGGGTGGCGGGGTGGTAATCGGAGGTACCTCAGGTGGAGCGAGCGATTGCAGTCCATTCCACCTCACTGAATTTCTCAGAGAATCCTGTCCAGGCTGTGTAAGTTTACCTCGTTCTTGGTGGTCCTGAGAGATCTGCACGAGGGTGGTCCCGACCCAGAGAAGATGCACAAACTGCGCATGGCGACCTACTATGCCCGCCGGGCTACGAAGTTCACGCCGCAGGCTCTGGTTAAATCCAATGAGACCGCACCTCATCCCCTCTTGGGATATCTCGGTGGTCTTACAGGCCCTTCAGAGAGATCTATTCGAGCCTTTACAGTCAGTTGATCTTAGTGCTCTCTCTATGAAGATGGCCCTCCTGACTCCACTCAACTCTGTCAAGACCCTTTTTAAGGATCAAGCTTTAGAAGATCAGACCAGCTCTTTGTCTGCTTTGGAGGTCAGCAGAAGGATCCAAGCCAAGAGTGGCCCACTGGATTGTGGGAGCCATTCTCCTACCAGGCTCAGGGTTTACTGTACCCCTTGGGAGTGAGGGCTCACTCGGCTTCAGCGAACGGTGCATCATTAGTAGACATTTCTGGGCTACACCAAACACCTTTGCAAGATTTTACAATCTCCATATGGAACCAGGGTCACCGTGATTTTGCCAAGTAAGACATGTTCCTGGATCAGCATATTTTATTATACATTCCTGTCCCAACATTTAGTCCTTACCCTATCCCTACCCCTAAACCTAACCCTACCTCACCCTGGTTGTAAGCCTAAACTTGACATAAACTGTAAACTTGTCCTTCAAATCTGATTGGTTGATTGGAAAGTTGTTCCAGGATCAACAAAGGTGTTGATCCAGGAACATGTGGTACTTGGTGAAATCACGTTCACTATGGAACCAGTTTCGTTCTGAGTTCTAGGTGCCAACAACTGAACTTAGACGACTGGTAGGTTGTAGTGCTTGCATGTCAGCCCCTTTCCCCTATCTGAGGTGACAATGTGCACTTTTTAGGCTCAATTAAAGTTTCCCATGATTGGTGAACCTTGGACCACCTTTTCTCCATCATTAAGCACATATGCTGTAGTTGAGTTCGGCCGAGGAACTCATTACCACTCATTACCTGTGGTTTTGCCCCTTTTCAGGTGAGCCCTCATAAGTGCTCCATATGTGTTGACTCCCTAATGGTGGTCCCATATGTGTATTATTTCACTGTTCAATTTCCCTGAGGGTGAGCGCTGTGTTTCCCCCTAGCCTTCAAAAATATGTCATCAATGCAGCAGTCTATAAGAATGCAAACAGACAGCATAATATAGACTTAGCTCAACCAATAGCATGATTTTGGGGCAGGACCTTCGGTTTGCTGGAAGCAGTTTTCTGGTTAAACCTGTTTAAAAAAGTTATTCCTAAAAGACAAGACATAATAATACTACTAATAATAACAGTTCTATACTATCACTGATAATAATAATCTGTTCAAAAGAAAAAAATGAATTTGTGCCACTGTATTGAAATAGCACTTGACAAAAACAGTTTAATTAGTTTGGTTTCATGAATATTCATAACAGAATAAATATCTGACGATAAATGTATAAATTAATGAGATCTTCAGCTTGGAGAGCTCTTAGTAAAAACTCAAGGATCAATTTCCATGTTGAATTGAACGAGAACACCTGTTGCCTCTTTTGCCAACAGCTGATTCTGAGAGGATTTTTGATTTTCTTGAGTTTCACTCCTAGTGAAACGATAAAGTCCCTGAACATTATAAAGCCTGGGACAGATCTGTAATATTAATGCAGACAGCAAGTTAATATGAGGATGTGAAAACCTCTAGTGTTACACTTATACCATCATGTTACGCTAATTGACAGAGCCTGTGTATACACAGATCTTTTGTATGCAAATGTAATCATGTTTCTAATGAGATGAAGCTAATTATTATAGCTTGCAGATGTTGAGCAGCAGCTACAGAAAGAAAAACATGTGTACCTCATGTTAGTGGGTTCTACAAGTGTTGACATAGATGAACAACAAAACCCTCATCAAAATGTCTTCCTTTTGTTTTCCACCAAAGTATATAAGCTATACCAGGTTCAAATGATCGCCTAATGGATGGTCTGAAATGTTGCACGAAGGTATGTGAATTATGACAGAAATATATGACTATAATGGTAAAATCTAAAATCAAAAATGTAATGCAATTAATTAATAATTCAGTATTATATTACAGTAATATGATATTGTGATATTATAAAGTTGAAGAAATTCCAAAAAGCAGCAAAATGAAAAAATGACACTTCATCTCACCCTAAACGTAATTAATTTTAATCTCCAAAAATCTCAAGTATGCTGAAAAATAACCACTTCGGATGCTTTCTTTTCATTTTCAAGAGTAAATATCACAACTGTTACCAACTGAGACCAGAAGTGTAAGATATTTTTACACTAATTAAACTAAGACGTGATTTTATTAAGCAGGGGGAAAAAAACTATTCCGAGAAAAAGCAAGTGGAGTGGATAAAACAAAGTTTGCAACAATTGCAGGCAAAGCAGCTGCTGTGTTTAACAGCTTTTTTTAGATGATTTAGTAGCTAGGCCAAGTTCACTTAATTAAGGGGCTTATCTTCCTTACAGAGGCCGTCATGTGTTGCCGTACCTAATTAGTTTTGCAGCATAGGTGGCTGTTTCTTGACACTGACACAGGAAGCTCACCAGCACATAAAATGCACATTTAGAATGACAGTACAGCCATACGAAGGACGCTAGTTAACTGTGCAACTAGTCCCTCTACAAAGTAATGCCTTAATGATATTCTATCAATTGACATTTGACTTTGCAGACCTTTCTGCAGTTAAGGAATTAATGGGACTGTTTTGTAATTAATGAACAGTTATTGTTCAGTGTGAACAGTGTGTGTGTGTGTGTGTGTGTGTGTGTGTGTGTGTGTGTGTGTGTGTGTGTGTGTGTGGCAATTATCATTCCTAATTTACATGTAAGAACTGTTAATCATATAATCACAAAAAATAATCTAACTTTTTTTTAAATAAACTTTGACATTTTGATTATAATTATCCTTTTGTTTTCAAAGGTGAAAAAGACAACTCCATTGTTTTTTACTTTAAATGTAAAATTTTTAACTTATTTTGTAGCAGTTTAAACATTTCTGCATAAATTAACTGTGCAACTTAATTAAAGATACAAATAATTAGTAGTAATAGTTGATATTATAAATAATAATAATTATAGTGTTGTTATTGTTGCTGTTGTTGTTGTTGTTGTTGTTACTGATAAAATGAGTATATAGTTAAAAAGATGATATAATAATAATAATAATAATAATAATAATAATAATAAAAATATGTATAATTAAATATTTGTTTTAAATTATTACTGTAATAATTAATTGTTTTTAGTCATTTTACTATTTATTAATAATTGTGCAACTTAAAGATTCAGATAATTAATAGTAATAGGTTATATCATAAATAATCATAAATTATAAACTATTGCTACTAAATACTCATCTATAAATATTATTATTATTATTGTCATTTTTACTGATTAATAGATTTAATAGTGAAAATTCTAATATGATTTTTTTTTTATATAATTAAATGTTTAAAACATTCTTTAAAATCAATTATAAAGCCCAGTTTGGGGGGGGGGGGACATTTATTTCTCTTGGTTTCTGTGTATGTCAATATTTAAAACCATAAATCAGCTTATACTGAATATTTATTGACGAATGTCTTTCCCTCAACAAGTGGCCTTGAGCGAGACTAATTAGGACTCAGTTACTGACTGATCCCAGTTACGGCTCTTGAATTCAAAGAGCGCTGAAATGCAGCGTTGCTTTCTCACCGTTACCCAGCACATTTCACATGAGCTTAAAAACATTTTAATGATGCCCGTCAAGGACGAGACTATACGATCTTAGCAGAATATCCTACAGGTTAGACACATTCAGTGTATGTAATTAACTTTTTTTTAAGAAAGGGGCATTAAAATGCATTTAAATAACTAAATTAAGAAATAAATAAGCATTTCAGCAAAATTGACACGAATAATAATTATATATATATATATATATATATATATATATATATATATATATATATATATATATATATATATATATATATATATACAGTAGTCAACATTTGAAGTGGATCAAAACTTTTTGACCGACTTCAAATGTTGACTACTTTGATTCAGATCAGCTAACCTGTAATTTACCTACAAATTTAATTGTAAGCCTTATTTTCACAAAACATATCTTGAATGCAATCACCACTTTTTTTTTTTTAAACATAAACCTCTTTTTGCTCGATTAATGCTTAACACAACTTTCCTAATGAGAAAGAAAACCCAAATTAGTATGTATTCTCTGAAAACAAGTCTCAGTATCAAGAAAATATCTTGTGTTAAGGATGTTTGAATATTTTTACTGGAAAACAGACACAAATACTGATTAAGAAAAGGATATTTTGAGATGACATCCTCTACTTCCTGATTCATTTGGGTCCTTTATAAATGGGCAATCAAAGGTTGCTAGGAGACTGCTTGAGTAATGAACTGTTGTCTGGGCCGAAGGCAACTTGAGTGTTAGATTAAATTAATCCTATTAGTGCTACTACTGAGTGATATAATGATCAACTTCCCAGGTACAGTCTCCCCCTTCATTTCCCTCTCACATATGCGTATTATATTAATGCGTCTGCTGATCGACTGCAAGATTGTCAGTCAATGCAATTACAATGACTCTTCCAGTTGGTAATTGGCAATAAATTGATGTTCTGGTTTTTTTTTTAGTGACAATTAACGTCAACTAACTAAAAGGTATTGATTTATGAACTGATCGACACTTAATAAAACAGTTAATTATTGTCAGTCAACCTCATGTTTGTGGCACCCAGAGGGAATAGGTTGCTATTTCAGAGCACAGGAAATTTAATTTGTTTCTGTTTACTTTAATATAAACTTTGTCTCAGATATTTCTCTTAAAATGTCTTTAGAATATTAAAAACAAAGAGAGAATTGTGCAGTTCTCAATAACAGTATGTTATATTTATAGCAAGTACCATTTTTTTATTATTATTCTTTTGGAGAAATAAAAACAGACGCTATAAAACAACTTTTAATTAGTAAAAAAAAGTTGTATATATATTATTATTATTATTATAATTATTATTATTGATAGCATAATGAAGCTTTCAGTTATATCTCATTTACATGTAAACTTTGCCTAAGATAATTCTCGTAAATTTCCTTTGGAGAAAAAAACAAACAAAGATGAGATGATTCTTCATTAACTATGGAAGCTTGTTTCCGCCACAAAATAATAAAAAAAAAAAGATAATTGCGACTTTTTATCTCACAATTGCAAGTTTACATCTCGCAATTCTGACTTTATTTCTCAGAATTGCGAGATATAAAGTCAGAATTGCGTGAAATAAAGTCGCAATTGCGTGTTTTAAAGTCAGAATTGCGTGAAATAAAGTCAGAATTGCGTGTTATAAAGTCAGAATTCTGACTTTTTTTCTCGTAACTGCGACTTTATATCACGCAATTCTGACTTTATATCTCGCAATTGGGAGTTATAAAGTCAGAATTGCATGATATAAAGTCGCAATTGCGTGTTATACAGTCAGAATTGTGAGATATAAACTATTTTAAGGTAAAAAAAAAAAAGTCTGTCTTTTTTTTCCCCCTTAAATTGGACTTTATATCTCACAATTCTGAGAAAAGATGTCAGAATTGCGAGATATAAACTCGCAATTATGTGTTATAAAGTCAGAATTGCGTGATATAAAGTCAGAATTCTGAGATATAAAGTCAGAATTGCGTGATATAAAGTCGCAATTGCGAGAAAAAAAGTCTGAATTCTGACTTTATAACACGCAATTGTGACTTTATATCTCAGAATTCTGACTTTATTTCACGCAATTCTGACTTTATGGCCCGGTTTCACAGACAGGGCTTAGACTAAGCCAGGATTAGACCATAGATCAATTAGGACATTTAAGTAATTTTTATAAACATGCTTAGAAAAAAACATTACCGATGTGCATCTTAAAACTAAAAAGGCACTGATATATTTTTAAGATCAGTCAGTGCAAGTTTATTTCAGTGGAAACAGCTCAGACTTACATTTTAGTCTAGGACTAGTCTTAAGCCCTGTCTGTGAAACCAGGGGCAAATCTCCCAATTCTGAGAAATAAAGTCAGAATTGCGAGATGTAAACTCGCAATTGTGAGATAAAAAGTCGCAATTATCTTTTTTTTTTTTTTTTTTTTTTTTTGTGGCGGAAACAAGCTTTCAAAGTTAACAGTAAGTTTATAGAATTATAAAAGTAATTTTGAGTTCTTGGTTATCATTTAAGTACCAATTTTGTCTCAAACATCTCTCTTAAAACTCCTTTGGATAAATAAAAGCGACAGTAAAAGTATGGATAATTTTGATAGCATAGCTCAGATAATGGATGTCTCGGTTATGTCTCAAATAAGTATCAACTTGTCTCAGACGTTTCTCTTAAAATTCATTTGAAGGAATTAAAACACAAATAACTCAGATACTATAATAGCTCAGATAATGCAGCTGTCGGTTATGTCTCATTTACATATCAACTTGGTCTCGGGTGTTTTTCTGCAAATATTTAAAAGAAATATGAAATATAATAATTTTCTGAAATACAGTACAGAGTACAGAGCTGTAAAACAAAGTGGATATCACAGAATTTGATGAGAAACGTTTGAGCTCATATTGAAATGGCTTTTGATTTCAGACTTGGCAAATCTGAGCACTGGCATTGTTGCGATCCGTTCAGAAACTCTAGAGATGTTTGAGATCCTGGGTCTTTTCCCTCAGTTGAAAGATCTGACAACCAATCTCATTGCTATGAGGAAGAAACAATTGAGATATTAAAAAGTCCTCATTTGTGATAGTTGTTTCCTACTGGTGATGATCTGTTCATTTTAGACTCAACTTCTTACAGTATTTACCAAGCAACCATGAGCAAGATTTAGCATAATAGTTTTCCTGTACACTAAAAAATGAACAAGGAAGGTTGTGCACTTTACATAATATATTTATATTTAGTTTACTTATAATAATTGTATTTGTTGACTTGAAATGTTTATTTTTTCTAAGGTTCACGTAATTATGTCTCAACTTAACAGTACAAAATCCTAACACATTGTCTAAACACAAACCATTTATGTTAAGTAAAGTTTAAAGTTAAGTTTGCACTTAATTTTATTGTGTTCAATCTGCTTAAATATATGTAAAAATTTAAGTTTACTTAATCCGTTTGTGTTGGATTACAAGAATGATTTGTGTTGCATTAACTGAAACTGGGCGGTGCTTGTTAGTTCCCAGCATGCTTTGCATATGGTTGAATTAAGAGAGAATAAATGTTAAAATTAAGTGTTATTTTATGTTTGTTTGTCGTTTTGAGAAAATGAGAAAAGGGGAAGACTTGATATGTGTAATTGTGTTTAATGTTCAATTACATTGGAATTATTGGAACCATTTAAATTACAGTGGGTTACCATTGTGGAGAAAAGTGGAACATTCTGTTAGTCTGTGGACTGATTCAATTGCTTTCAACTGCTTAGGTTGAAGAAGCATGTAAATATTAACATTTAAGATGCTAATGCTGTATGTGCTACTGCTAGCAAACAATTAGCTATAGTCTATCAATTTAATTATGTCTTATTAAAATAAATGAAATCTTAATGGAGGAATGAATGTAATAAATATGAACACCTGAATCATATCAGGGAGCCTTTAAAAGTTCACTTTGAGACTACTTAAATGGTTCGCTTAAAATGACTTATATTAATTCCATGGTGTTGAAGTTGAAGTTACATGAACAAATTATGTTTGTTTAATGTAACCCAGTTATGTAGAACCTGTTGACATAAAAAAAGTTAATTAAAGCCAACATATCTTTTTTTTGAGTGTAGCGTTATGTCTTGTTTTGGCCGGGCCAGCACTGAGCGGTGATTTCATTTTAGTGCTGTAGGTGTTTGTGCAATGTTCTGCTTTGTCACATTGCTGTCCCATCACTGCACTTTCACGCATAATCTGACTGGCATTACAGTTCCACATGATAAATGGAGCACTTGCTAAGAAAGAAAATAGCTGATGGCAACATCCAGAGAACCAGTTAAAATGAAGAAATTTCGACTCCAGAGAATTCACTGCTCTTCATTTGCCTCACGCCACAGTACGCCGCTATAGAGAGGGATTTGTAATGCACTCTGGAATCGTGCTCCCATTGAACTCCATGATTGTGCCATAAGGGCTCAAAATAACAAGGAACAGACAGAGGACTACAAGCAGCGAAGCTACCAACTTAAATACGTTGTCATTAACATGAAGGCTGGGTCATTTCTGTTGCGCAGTGCCTCTGTAAGTTTTCAAAAAACAAATATGCTTACAAAATGTCTGCTCCGTGTGAAATGATCACACAGACTTTCAGAAATATGCTCTGGTCAAGATGAAGACATTTAAAGGTACAATATGTAAGATTTTGGAATAAAATATACAAAAATCACTTGCACAGTGTGATATATTTCCTGCAGTTGTGTACTTGCATTATCCGAAAGTTCCCAAAGATTTTTAATTTCAGAGAAATTCCAATTTTAAATAATGTCGCCTGTCAATGATGAAAAATCCGTGTTATCCCTGGTTTCCGCTCATACTGGCATAGTAACCATGGCGACAGACGTGGACAACTGCATCTAGCGGCATGCTCACACTGTTGTTGTTTTGTTCAAACATTATGGACCATGGCAAGCAGACTTTGGGACAAAAGAAGAGCTAAAACTAGGAATTCGGCGTTTTCGAGGTGCGTTTCGGGAGCTAGCGTCCACGACTAACTTGGACTTGACAGAGACGCCGCTCTATGGAAGTAAAATAATGTCAGATGTTTTTGAAACAAAAAGCCTGTTGAATTGCACTACTTGAAAAAAAATAGGCATTGCATTAACCATGCTTGCATTTTAATGCATTGTACTTTTAGGGCTTGCATTTTTATGGGCTGAAATTCAACATGGTTGAATATTTAAGCTGTGAATATTTCAATTAAAAACATTTCAAACACATTTTCATTATTAAAAATTCAATAATCCATATTCACCTTTCATATTTCACTTCCAAAATATTCAAACTGTTTAAAAATACAACCTATAATATTCAACAGGCAATTTTCGGTCCATTTTATTTCGCTTTGCAAATTCGCTTCCACAAATTCAGTGGTTCAAATTCGACAGTAAATTCAACAGAACTGCAGGAAAAGCAGTAGATTACCGAGATACTCTCCATCTGCTGTTAGTCGACCTCACCAGCAGGAGGTGCAAAAGCGCGTGTCGTTGACGAAGACCAGCAACAGTTAGAGCAAGCCATTCATTCATAAAACTCATTTAACAGCAATGCAAGTTTATTGTGATTATTATGACGGCGGTTTTATGTTAAATTCAGTGTCTTCACGGTTACTTTCCCTGTGTAGCCTACAATCATCTTTCTCTACCGTGAACAAGATTATAATGTTATTCCCCGATGCGGATATACAGATCCAATATTACATTTTTGAGGTTGACATATATTTCTCTTGGTTGTTTAGTTGCCTTAACTTTATATTGTGGCGATGTGCTGCATGCAAGCTATTAGGGTTTCCCTCAATACTTCAGGATTCCCCAGCTGGACATATACAACGCTTAACGTAGCTTAATGGACTAATTACAGTGATAGGCTATAAAAGACCAAACTCGCAGGCAAGCAGATTGACTCAGAATAACGCGCAAAGTTTAATGCTGAGCGTTTCCCCAGTGATAGACTGGCATTGACGTTGGACATTCGCACATTTAGGGACCGTCTCTAAAGTGTATGCGACATTGGTATATACGTTTCTAACTTCAATAGCATTTGAATAGAACGACTTACAGTCATAAAACCAACTGTAAAGTGTTCATGTAGTGTCAGGCATAATGCGCACCCTTTGGATTTTTGATATTTATTCAAATAAATTAAAGTTTGCTATTGAAGTTAGAAACGTGTATGCCAATGTTTTATGCAACTTTTGAGATGGTCCCTAAATGTGCGAATGTCCAATGTCAAGCCAATTTTACATTTATTAGGCTACATTTAGTCATTTATTTAGCAGACGCTTTTGTCCAAAGCAATTTACATATATACATACTGTAGAGAGAGAGAGAGAGAGAGAGAGAGTGAAAAGAGAAGAGAAAGTGTTAGTATTGATCAAGTGTTGATTTTATGCCAGTATATCACGAAACGCTCTGCATGAAACTTTGCGCGTTACGTTCATATTCTTAGTCCATCTAGCCTATATAGTAGCCTACAGCCTACATCCCCAATAAGGTGCGAGTTTGGTCTTTTATATCACTGTATTAGTCCATAAACTACGTTAAGCGTTTTGTCCCGACAGAAGGGGAATCCTCGAGTGTGAGGTATTGAGGGAAACCGATTATAATCCTGTTCATGTAGAAAAAGCTGATGACATGTAGGCTACACAGGGAAAGTAACAATGAAGTTATTGAATGAAACATAAACACAGCTTTTGTGTCTTTATCATCTTTTCCGCATATATACTGACACAGATAATCATTTTCAATTTATGAATGAATGGCTTGTTCTAACTGTTGCTCTGTCTTCGTCAACAACACGAGCTTTTGCACCTCCTGCTGGTGAGGTCGACTAACAGCAGATGAAGAGTATCTCGGTAATCTACTGCTTTTCCTGCAGTTCCGTTGAATTTACTGTCGAATTTGAACCACTGAATTTGTGGAAGTGAATTTGCAAAGCGAAATAAAATGGACCGAAAATTACCTGTTGAATATTATAGGTTGTATTTTTAAACAGTTTGAATATTTTGGAAGTGAAATATGAAAGGTGAATATGGATTATTGAATTTTTTATAATGAAAATGTGTTTGAAATGTTTTTAATTGAAATATTCACAGCTTAAATATTCAACCATGTTGAATTTCAGCCCATAAAAATACAAGCCCTAAAAATACAATGCATTAAAATGCAAGCATGGTTAATGCAATGCCAATTTTTTTTCAAGTAGTGCAATTCAACAGGCTTTTTGTTTCAAAAACATTTGACATTATTTTACTTCCATACCGCTCTTGCATGTACTTTATTAGACAGGTGAGCAAATGTACAAAAACAAATCAATGTTATATAGCTCAACATGATGAAATGTTAGAATATGATGTGTATGTTATTCTAATGTTGATCTAGCTCACTGCTAGTCTCATACAGACAAACTAACACATAGAATGACATTATAACTTTCAACACACTCAAATGCAGTTTAATGTGACAGTGTAGAGCAAGTGAAACAGTGCTGTGTTACCTCACAAGGTTTAATTCGTCAAATAAACTGGCCTGTGTGAGTAGTAATTCAGCATTTGCGGGTAACTTAGTTCGGTAGAATGAAATGTCCTTATTCCTCTATATCCGCGCGACTCGCGTGTGGCGCTGATATCTGTCTCTCATTAGCGATCGCGACCGGCTTCACACCACAGTCATGTTAAAAACATCAATGTATTCACTCATCCATAAACATTATTAGATCCATCAGCATGACGACAAGTTTCATAATTCCGCTTATGCGTCATCAACCTACGCCTTTGTTATTTTAAGAGGTTAGCGACCCCTAGCGGTCGAAAAAAATTACATATTGTAGCTTTAATCTTCTGGTGCTCTTCATGTGTCGGTCAAAAATGACCGAAATTATTATTATTTTTATTTCAATGAAATGAATGCACTATATTTTAGTTCGATAATGTTTTTTTATTTAATATTTTGTATTTTATGGGGATTTTATGGTACTAAATTATATTTACACTTTACTTAAAATCCGTTTATTCACTTTTTGTGCATAAACCTGGAAATTTAATTTCTGACTTAAACTGTCGTAAATCTTGAATGCTTTAGAGCACAGACTTAAGTTTGATCTCTTTTCAAAGACGACACTTGGCCGATTATTGCTGAAAAATGTGCAAAAATACTATTTTAAATTTTTATATGAAATATATATTTTCAAAAACATTTACATTTACAAAAACAATTTGAGGTTGATATCTCAAAAAATTTGCTTTCAGTAAGATTTTGTTTGGCCACAATACCAAAAGTTTTCACTAGGTGAAATTCGTCTCCCATTCATTTCCAATGCGCTCGTTTTTGACCGTGAGGAGTACAAGTGTGACTATTTTCTTTGTGACCATTTAACCTGTTCGAATTATGTCCATAGTTTGTGTGTGTGTGTTCACATAGCAAGTGCCAAAACCTTTACCAAGATTCGTACCATTCCGACGAAGAAACAAATTCCAAAAAAAAAAAAAAAAAAAAAATGTAACATTTTTCGGTCAAAAATGACTGACCAGCACCTGAGGGTGAAATGTGTACCTAGTACATTTTTGTTCACATTCGATCTTATTGGTTTTGGACTTTATACTGACACCTGCTGGTCTGGATGTATGAAGTTTGTTTACTAAACGCCGTTTGTGAAATTTACTTGCCATTAAATGGCAGTTTTTTTTGTTTGTTTTTTACCGGTTACACCATATTGTAAACTACATTAAGTTTAAAGTCACCATGAAATCATGAAATCAAAACTGACAATTCTTGTTTTTTTATGGAATATTGATGACGTGTTTTTTTTTTTTTTACATTTATAAGATCTCAAAGTTTTTAAGATAACGTTTTCTTTTTCCACAGTATTCTACATCTGTTGCAATTTATACAATAGATGAAGGTGAATTATTTCAAATCGAGGTTAAATATTCTCAGCACACAATTTTGGTATGACCTCCAATCCATACCGGAGACGCTTAAAAATTGACGAGTAAAATACCTCAGGCGAGAGGAGCTTTTGATGGACAGCTTCTTATGGAATTCATCTCCGTTGAGCAATGACTGCTGTACTTACAAAGTTGGTGCTCTCAACCAGAGAGGGAAGTGAATCAACATTTTACTCTCCTTATCATTCACCAGGATAAACTGCAACTGACATTAATAGACCCAAGGAGGAATGCGGGAATACTGTGGGCACCGGCAAACTTTATCTGTACACAAGGCCTGCTACATGAATAATAGTGTACCATGAAGAATTTCTGGAGATGTTTGCCCATATTGTTTGTTTGCAACTTGATTAAAATTGGATCATGACTGAAACCAGACCTTCATGCATTCACAATGGCAAAGTCTGTTGTTCCGTGAAAGAAACAGCAAAGACATGAGGATAGTGTGTAAACATGACTGAGGGGATGAGAAATTTGATTAAAATATCTATTTTAATTAAATACTGTTTTTGTCATCAGCAAATTAATTTCCCTATCTTAAAGCATGTTGGGAATAATAAAAAAAAAAAAAACAGAGGGTCAATGATTTTATTTAAACTCATTAATTTATTTAAAAATACAATGAAAATTAAATTCATATTTACAATGCTGTAATGAATATGCCTCTTCTATCATGCTCATGTTTTTAGATATACATGAGATACACGGTATACATGAGATGACACATTATCGTTGAAACAACTATGAATATAAAAACCTATGTTTCTGACTTATCTTCTCTACGGTTTCTGTTGTTCTCGGGATGTTTACTCTCTGTCAGGACGTTTTCTCTGCCGGTCATGTATTGGATCATGAACATTAATTACATTATGTGACAGTCGCCAGCCATGTGGAATAACCGTCCATCGCTTGCACATTCGTTCAACAACTGCTTGACAGATGCGTCCTCTTGAACTTATCTCTTTATGTATATAAATGGGAGTGAAATAAATACATATTTATTGAGTATGATTTTAACACTTGATGATTTGAAGACAGGACTGTTGGTAAGGTAAGAGATTATGTAGATATTTTAACCCTTAACCTAAGTATTAATCTTCAGTGTGACTTGGGCTGCATGAATGATGTAGCTAGCTTTTTGAGGATTGTTACTTTTCTAACAGACATGACTCACAATTTTGGCTAGTAGATGATATGCGCTAGCAACCACTCAGAAAATCCTCACAATCCCCTCAAAAAATAACTAAAACCAGTCAAAACTTCTCATCAACCACACAGCAACTTCCTATCAACCTCCTAGGATTATGGTATTCAGTTTTACATAGCAAACACTATTCATAATTTCTTCACAACTGTAAAAGTCTAGTTATTTTACTATTTTAATGACTTTAATTTTGGTTTGGTCAAAATATTCCCATATGCACAGATGAGCCAAAACATTATCATCAAAGCACTTATCATTGATCATCTCCTAACAACGCCACATATCCTCTATATATGGCCTTGTTAGGAGATGATAAATGATAATTGCATTGACGTTACTTTCCCACCGGACTGAGTGGCAGAAGAGCTGCTGCATGACTGGATTTAACAGGGGAAACTGCAAAAACGCAAGTAAAACAAATGATTATCAGTTTTTTACTCAAGGTTGGATTCGATATAGTGTACCTTACAACTTACCAAAGATCCAGTGATCCATGGATATTGACATGAAGCCAGGAATCATGTTTCCTGACATTTATATGTTTATATGACGCCGGGGAAATACATAAAGAAAATTTGCCTGTGAATGCTTTATATAAATACAATATAGGTAGGTCTAAATCTGGGTGATCACTTATATCAGTGTTACATATCATCATATCGGCCAGCCCTAAAACTATATATATATATATATATATATATATATATATATATATATATATATATATATATATATATATATATATATATATATATATATATATATATATTCTATTTATGTAAAAACATCCAATTTGGCAGAATATAAGATGGATGGAGTTGTCAATACAATATATAACAATACAATATATAGGTATGATTTTACCCCTAAATTCAGCATATTGACTCTATGATAACTGCAAATCCACCTTTCGCTGGCTGGATCCAGTTGTTTCTGTGAATTGCAGCGATCCATTTGCTTCTCTGTTCTGTAGCTTTCGGCAGTCTGTAAAAATGTACCTCAGATTTCTTGTCAAATCTAGTTGTAGTCAATTGCAAAGCTCTTTCCCGTTTTAGATGTGTTTTGTATGTTTTTTTGCGGCATTGTGGCTTCCGAACCCATGCCACATTCTTCAGGAATGGTTTGAGGAACATGATGAAGAGTTCAAGATGTTGCCCTGGCCCCCAAATTCCCCAAATATCAATCCAATTGTTGATATCCAAATTGGATATCAATCCAATTGAACATCTGTGGGATGTGCTGGACCAACAAGGGATGCGTTTCACGAACAACGGCGTAACTCGCTGCTTAACTATCATAGTACGATGCATCGTTGAAGAAATCAACTAGCTAGTCACGACTGTTTCCTGAAACTGTACTGTCGCAAAGTGGACGTTAGGTTTCTGCTGCTGACGTCTTGGTGCCAGAAACCAAAACTTATAAGCTCCAAAAGGACATAAAGGTGGCAGAAAAGTAATCTATTCGTTTAATCCAAGCTGGATAAACATTCTGAATGTTCCAATCAAATCTGACTTCTGACCTGTAATGCTGCCTGAATCATAATCATACACTGTTCGTTCGTTGGCCAGAGGAGAACTGAGCTTGGGTTCTCCCAAGGTTTTTTCTCCATTCTGTCTCCTGATGGAGTTTTGGTTCCTTTCCACTGTCGCCTTTGGCTTTTGGCTTGCTTAGTTGGGGAAACTTAATATTCAACAATATTAATGATCTGCCTGCATTGACACCATTATATGAGAACTGAACTGAGCTGGACGATGACATTACTGTTTTCTCCAGAGCGGCTATATATATATATATAAATAAAGTAAATTAATAACTTTTTTACAACAAACATGAACCATCACTGAACTTACATACTTTTCTGCTGTACAGCAGAAACAAACTTTGTTGCATTATTTTCCTGTTGTCACTGTAAAGCTGCTTTGACTCTTAAATCAAATCATTGATCAACTCATTCAAATATACTGACATAAAAAAAAAAAAAATGTTCTTGCATGTCACATGACTTAACATCATGACAAGCACCAGTGAGGTTTGATGTTATTAATAATGCACCAACGTATTTGATTTGGGCTCTGTATACATGAGTTGATCAAAGTTTTGATTTGCTTGTTGTTGATAACTGGAATTTATCATATTAGTATATAAAATTATAAGTGCACTGGTTTGTGGCACAGTTTTACGTTTATTGCACTTTGTTATTCTTCTGGTTATTTACCGAAGGAAGCCTGGCAAATTCACAGGAAAAAGCTTACTTCTCATCTAAAAAAAATAATTTTGCACCAAACCAAAATAGTTTTTGAAGCAAATTCATCCGATTGGCAAGTCGTCACTTGAAGTTGAGAGGCTATGCTGTAGAATACCTATACCTAATGTCTTTAAATCGAAGATCCAGCTGTGTGAGACACCAACAATCCATCAATCAGTGATTTCCTGGAGCTCCAGTCCACCCCCAAATGACTCAAATGGCCTTTTTCTTCGGGCCCTCTCCAGCAATGAAGACCGCACCTGCTAAAGCCTCATTAAAGACCATGAGCTTCATCATGGGTTGACAGAAAATCTCTACACATCTCCTTTCATTGCCCGAGTCCACCATCACTCCTTCTCCTCCTTCGCAATAACAGAAATGTCCATCTCCACTAACGAAGGCAACCGCAGATCAAGTTAAATAATTCTCACCAAGCAAAACTGCTCCCATTTTCCCTCTCCTTACCATTCATCACATTCATTCCCAATTATTTCCCTTGCTTCTGTATTTTTAATAAGCCATTACTTGTGGATGTATTCTTAATTTTACTCAAATGGCACTTAGAAGAGGCTTTTAATTCCTATCATTTGAATCTGCTCACATATTAATAACAGTGATTTCAGTCATGTGCGCCCTGCTCCCTTATTTTTTTTTTTTTTTCATTTCTGTTTTTTCACGTAATTACACAGCACTTTAATTCACCCCGTGGCCCTCATATCTTGAATACAAACCGGCACTTAAGACTGCTGCTGTTAAGTTCTCAAAAGAAATAAACAGGCTTGTTTCACCAATGCATCCTCACTGACGGCACTACCATTACAGAAGAATGAACAGCCTTGTGTTAACTGTCATTTGACTATAGATACCCCCCATCTGATTCCTGAGATGGTTTACAAAGGAGACATAAAACTCAAAGAAAAAATCGAATGGGAGAAGTGAGTATTGTAGATAAGTGTGTGATTTCAGCTAGTCACACACTGCTTTGTGTTTTTTTTCCTAACCAGCCATGGCGAGCGAAATTGGGATTGTTTTTAGCTCTCTATTTCTGCGACGTTGTTGCTGACAGATCAGGTACTTATTGTGCTTTGTATAATATTAAAAGTGCTGTCAAATCGATTAATATATATATATATATATATATATATATATATATATATATATATATATATATATATATATATATATATATATATAGATAGATAGATAGATAGATACTTTAGATATATATATATATATATATGTGTGTGTGTGTGTGTGTGTGTGTGTGTGTATACACAGTAAAAAATTATATGATCAATAAGCTATGACAACATACACTCACCTAAAGGATTATTAGGAACACCATACTAATACTGTGTTTGACCCCCTTTCGCCTTCAGAACTGCCTTAATTTTACGTGGCATTGATTCAACAAGGTGCTGAAAGCATTCTTTAGAAATGTTGGCCCATATTGACAGGATAGCATCTTGCAGTTGATGGAGATTTGTGGGATGCACATCCAGGGCACGAAGCTCCCGTTCCACCACATCCCAAAGATGCTCTATTGGGTTGAGATCTGGTGACTGTGGGGGCCATTTTAGTACAGTGAACTCATTGTCATGTTCAAGAAACCAATTTGAAATGATTCGAGCTTTGTGACATGGTGCATTATCCTGCTGGAAGTAGCCATCAGAGGATGGGTACATGGTGGTCATAAAGGGATGGACATGGTCAGAAACAATGCTCAGGTAGGCCGTGGCATTTAAACGATACCCAATTGGCACTAAGGGGCCTAAAGTGTGCCAAGAAAACATCTCCCACACCATTACACCACCACCACCAGCCTGCACAGTGGTAACAAGGCATGATGGATCCATGTTCTCATTCTGTTTACGCCAAATTCTGACTCTACCATCTGAATGTCTCAACAGAAATCGAGACTCATCAGACCAGGCAACATTTTTCCAGTCTTCAACTGTCCAATTTTGGTGAGCTCGTGCAAATTGTAGCCTCTTTTTCCTATTTGTAGTGGAGATGAGTGGTACCCGGTGGGGTCTTCTGCTGTTGTAGCCCATCCGCCTGAAGGTTGTGCGTGTTGTGGCTTCACAAATGCTTTGCCGCATACCTCGGTTGTAACGAGTGGTTATTTCAGTCAAAGTTGCTCTTCTATCAGCTTGAATCAGTCGGCCCATTCTCCTCTGACCTCTAGCATCAACAAGGCATTTTCGCCCACAGGACTGTCGCATACTGGATGTTTTTCCCTTTTCACACCATTCTTTGTAAACCCTAGAAATGGTTGTGCGTGAAAATCCCAGTAACTAAGCAGATTGTGATATACTCAGACCGGCCCGTCTGGCACCAACAACCATGCCAGGCTCAAAATTGCTTAAATCACCTTTCTTTCCCATTCTGACATTCAGTTTGGAGTTCAGGAGATTGTCTTGATCAGGACCACACCCCTAAATGCATTGAAGCAACTGCCATGTGATTGGTTGATTAGATAATTGCATTAATGAGAAATTGAACAGGTGTTCCTAATAATCCTTTAGGTGAGTGTATGTTTTACATAAGTTATAAAAGTTATACAAGATTAAACAATTTTTAAGAAAGGTTAATGCAATTTAATTTGAAATTACTTAAACATCCAAGTTGATTGTAATAAAAAATGTTAGGCATATACACGGATATATTATATATTTACAAACTTTTATGTTAGATGTGATTAATCATGATTAATTGATTGACAGCACTACTAGATTAACTTGAGTTCATACATAAGTGTGCATGACTTTAATAGCCATAATGAAAGTGTTTGGGGAAATGTTTGGGAAATGAAATTTCAAAAACTAAAATTCCATGACAGATGGTTTTGAATAATTTTAAAATTATGTTATTTATTTATTTTTTTTAATGCACTTACCATTTTGTTACAAGTGCGAGACATTGGCTGCATCCAAAATCGCATACTTCTCTACTGTATGCGAAAAACACCATGTGACAAAAGAAGTATGTCAGAAATCACAGTTCTCATAAAAGAGTAGGCAAAAAGTACCCAGATGACCAACTAGGGCCTACTTATGGTGAGATTCTGAAGTGCGCATTCAATGGACACTTAACTATCCCATGAGGCCATGGGAGAGGATTTGTGAACGGCAGTGAAGTGACGTAACTGATGCTGGTCGGTCACATTGAAAGCATTGTTTTTGGTGCCATCTGCCATTCAGCATTGTCATGATGTATTTTTCCTTTGGCTCCATGAGACTTACCATGTGACATCTACAGCCGCTGTGATTGGCTCCACTGAGATGCATGAGAATGCTAATTTTTTCAAGATACTTCAGACCTCTAAGGCTTAAGATTCTTGGGGTTCGGGTTCAGAAGAATCAGATCCTATTTCTCATTAGATTTTCCTTGTAAGTTTGAAAACAAAAGCTTTGAAAGCCTTGAGAGAATAGACACGTTGACTAGCACCTGTGTTATGAGTCACAGCACTGTGACAGTGCTCTAACAAACCTGACTATCATCTCCAATTATTTCCCACAAGTTTAGCAGATACTTTTACTTGGCAACAGCCCAGGATTCCATTGCTGATAAAAAGCCAGTTATAAAGCTGGTTCCCCTGATTACCAAACATGTTTGCCATTGGCTACTCTGCCTTTATTTGCTAATGATGTATTATTCATATCTTTAATAGCCTTGAAAAACAAATGTATTTTCTTAACTGCCAAGCTATTGCAATTTAAGTTCTTACTCAATGGCATTTTTATTGAGTCTGTTCTCATTTATATTCTAATTTTATTGAAATGAATTACTGCTGTGAAAGACAATATTGTGAAACAATCTTGTTAATGAGAATACCGAAACTGTTGGTTTGTTGTTTACAAAAAAAACACTTTATTTACTTTTATATGTGGTTAATTCAACATAGGCTCATTAGAAAACCCTGACGTTACCTAAATTTTTGTCTAAAAAAGTACCTAAACATACAATTCACAGCAGGTTTCAAATGACAACGCTATCTCACGACTAATTTGTACGAATTTGTACGAATTCATACGAAGAGGATAATTCGTACGATTTGTCTCAACCCCAGTGATTAGGGGCGGGGTCAGGGGTAGATCATTCATTCGAATTGGCCAACTCATAAAATATGTACGATTTAACAAAGATCTTATGAATTCGTACGAGTGAGGTCGTATGAATACGTACGAATTAGCCACTTCGTAAAATACGTACAAATTGCCGTGAGATCGGTTTGGAAATGAACACTAGAGGTGGTAAAACACCAACAACTTTTTTTTTTTCTCACAAATTATGATTACAGGAGCAGATAATCGATTAATAAAGACTTATTTTCATGCAGTTCCTTACACAATACTATGTCATGACCTCAGAACACTTTTAGCATATATATTTTGACATTTGCATCACATATCCAGCTCCATGAGGGTTGTCTGACATTATAAACTTGCTCGACTGGTACAGATTTGCGCTTGCGATGTGGAGCATTACAAATTACGAAAATGTTGCCACATCCGTTTTTATCTGTTTCTGAGAAAAATAAATAAACTATTAGCACTACTTACTGGACAAGCAAAGTGATATAATTTTGCATAAATGTTGCCACAGGCACGTTTTTTCCAGCCGGCCAAGATTGAATTAAATTTGAGTAATCCATGTAATTATGCATGTAATGCATTGAATAGTAGGCCTAATTTTATTAATGAAATGAAAACAATAAAATACTATTTTTTAGCGATACATTCACATCATGATCTGTGCCTCGATAATAAGTTTGCCAATAAGTTTACCATCATAAACTGTTAGGCTGCGTCTTTTTCCTTTTATGTTCTGCTTTTATTGCTTTGTCTCATTGACAAACCATTATAGCCCCCTCATACCATTATTTCCCATAATGCATTACTGCAGACCTTGCACAAACTGATCAGTGCTCCACCACAGGCTCTCTCTCTCTTCTCTCCCGCTGTCTTCTGCACCATCCTCTACATTATCACCCTAGGAAGCAGGCTGGGCCAGCAGTCATCTCACTTCCTTTCCGTTGCTCCTTTCTCCTGTTCTTAGGCTTTGTGATATTCTAATTAAACCTGACGCACCTTCATGTTTATGCATGTGCACATCCTCCATTGACTTCCCACGTGCATCTGAGTAGGATTACATGCTAGCATGCCAAGTAGCATTTGTATCTGTTTGTTTCTGTCGCTTTTCCCCTCTCTCTCTCTCTCTCTCTCTCTCTCTCTCTCTCTCTCTCTCTCTCTCTCTCTCTCTCTCTCTCTCTCTCTCTCTCTCTATATATATATATACCTTCCCCACCCGCTCCTTTCTCATTCTCCTTTTCCAGACATGACAAAAGAAAACGCCTTCTGAAAGCATCTGTGCCTGCGAAAAAATCCCTGAAAAGAGGTGCAATGTGTTGCCAAATCCTCCCCACGGATATCGAAGAGCACCTCCCATTTGAGAGATTGTTCTCGGAAGATCATTTCACACAGAAACGGCTGCTGCCAAGTGGATGAGACGT
The DNA here is from genome assembly GCF_964197995.2 of Scardinius erythrophthalmus. Lineage (NCBI taxonomy): Eukaryota > Metazoa > Chordata > Actinopteri > Cypriniformes > Leuciscidae > Scardinius > Scardinius erythrophthalmus. The sequence continues at coordinate 32,768,315 of NC_138234.1, forward strand.
GTTTATCGCTGGATGAAGGAAACCTTATATCACGTTGTAGGGGTGTAGATTTTCGCCCATCTTGAGACCAATGGATGGACCATTATTGTAATATTAGTGATTATGAAAGACATCATAGCAGTAAATCTTTCAATTTAGTGGAGCCGGGGTATGCTAACAGACTATCAGTCAGAACGTTCACTGCATTAGGACGTAAGTGGATGGATTCAGTTGCAGTCAATGAACTATAAAATAGCAGTCCACCCTCAATCTCGGACACATTCAAGCACTTAAAACCAAATCAAGCTGCATTAAGAAGCAAGTCTGGCCATCTTAAAGGGGACCTATTATGCAAAATTCACTTTAACATGGTGTTTGAACATAAATGTGTGTGGGCAGTGTGTGTTCACAACTGCCCTATAATGGTAAAAATCCACCCACTCCTCTTTTTTAATCCCCATATCATAATCAGTGTCATTGATTAGCCGTTTGCAGATTCTACCTTTTGTGATGTCACAAATGCTTAGGCCCCGCCTACGACTGCTGACAGACTCCGCCCTATTAGGTTAGCTCCTCCCCTCAGTGATCTGAACACAGTCCGCCATGTTTATCTCCTCGCCAGAGCATTAACAGCAGCATTCAAGCAAGAAATATATTCTTATTAAAGCTACTAAAGTTATTCAGTCAAGAGCAGTGAGAAATTTTCTGTTATATTAACAGCATATATAGCATTAAATACTGTATATTACATTGCTTTCACTTTAATACACAGATCTAATATACACATGCGATTTCTTTCCCTGCTGTTTGTTCACAGACATAACCGACTGTGTTTTTGACAATTTAAGCGCAAAAAGACGTGAAAGAGAACTTAGTTTAATACGTCTGACATCCGGCTTTCTGTGCGCTTGCTTCGGATGTGTTCGCTCAGAAAACCATACATCAGAAGTTTAGACTGATATGGCTTTAAAATACACACAGATATTAAACTTTCATGATGATGAAGAACTGCAATGTCACGTGAGAGTGACCTCGATAGAGATGATAATCAAAACCAAACAGATGTTTTAGATTTTGGCAGAGTATCTGATGCACGAGCTGTAAAGGAAAAGTGGAAAGTGGGCGGGGAGCAGCAGCTCATTTGCATTTAAAGATACATGCACAAAAAAAATGATGCTATGCTAATTTATTAATTGCTTATTTTAATTGAAATATTAATTCATTATTTTCACAATTAATAAAATTCTGTATTAAAAAAAGTAAATGGAATTAATTCTGAGTAGGGCTGTCAAATAAATTAATTTGCATTACAATTAAAAATAATTTAATTAGGTAATTAGTTTAATTGTTTAAATGTAATATTCATGAATTATGCAATTATTATAGCAATTAATAAGATTATAATAGTATTCAAAGCTGTGAAAAGCCCCAATCAAAAACATTATTGCTTTACACAATAATATAGTCCACAGAATTCAAAAGTAGTTTTGATGTGTTTCCAATCAACCATTGATGCAAGTTAAGGGTGGGGCTTCTTCTTTATCTGGCCAATAGCAGATGGGGGCGGGGCTCAAGTTGCAGTGGGAGTGTCTGCGAATCCAAATTGAAAACCCAGTTCCATTTGATGCCAAAATCTCAGACTGTATCTTTAATCGTGAAAAGAATTCTTGTTGTTTCATGTTTTTCCTGATAGTTAGAGCAAACAGAGAGCAGCAGTACTGCAGCCCACATCTGTGCACTGTACTTGAATGCCACCAAGTGGCAGCTGGGCCTTTTTTCCTCCGTCGTGACGTCATCCATCCTAAGCTTGTGTGCAAACGTTGCATCCTCGCCATAAGCCATTTTGTTTGCTAACAACCACACGCAAATCTGAAAAATTAGATAAACAAGACGCTTTCTCACGCTTCTGTCAGAAGGGGCTGGGGTAATTTTAGAAAGATAATCTCTCTAAATATGATTAAAGATTAGACCGCAAAGAACCATATCAACTCTATGGAACGTGGATCTGAGAGCTTCCGTTTGGAGCAAAGAACAGAACGAATGCTTTCGATTGACTGCGAACAGGATCCGGAAACTTTATAGAGCCAGAATGCTGAGGTGCTTCTCTACACCTTTTTTTTTTACCGTACATCGCCCCGAGGATCCAATGGGAAATCCACAGCCAAATGCAACCTCTAGAGTAAATATAAAAACCAGCGGGAAGTAACAGATTGTCAAGGTGAATTAACATGAGTTTACACTATGTTTCCCTATGAATACAAAATGGCAGAACTGTGTAACGACTCTCTTTTCATTAACTAGACGGTCTTCTCCCTTTCATCAAGCTTCACGTCTGATAGATGTGTGTTTTGGGTCGTAACAATGAGCAGGGATAATCGGAAGGCTGTGCTTTTATTCACCTGCTGTGGTTGGAAGGCTGTGGAGTTTAATTCCACATTAGAATCACCTGCGAAGATGGAAAGCGTAATTAAGTCGGTGGGATTGATTAGCGCCTCGTTCCGGCATTCCCTTTGTTTTCTTGCGCATTCCTCAGGAGCCGACTGATTTATTCTGGGAGTGGGGAACCGTTGGACTTGAAGTATGGGCGTAATTAACCGCTTACACCGTGCTTGACTTTCCCAACTGCCAAAATATCCGCCTTTCCTCCTGGTCTGAGGACCCGACGTCTTTCTCATCATGCTGTTCATGCAGCCAGCCATAACAAGAGCTGAGAAGAGTGGAGGAGGCCTGGTGTTTTCATGGGATCTTACAGCAGACTTTAAAGTCGACATGAAAGGGAAGTTGCGATAGTCTTTTCTTCCCTAAAGTTACTTTGATTAAAGATTACAAAATTCCATTAAAAAATAAGAGTTATCAATTTTGATGTCACGATGACTTCAACCTGTTTGTTACCCCCAGACGTGGACTAGCATTTCCTTCAGTCTGAGGCTTATTCATTTGACTTTTGGTGAGAGAAAGCCTTTACATCTGCCAAAAACATAGCCAAGGTAGGAAAAAGTAAACACATTACTTTCCATAATGTAAATGTAAATGTTCTATAAAAAGTAACTAAGTAACACAATTAGTTACTTTGTAACGCAATATTAAAACCTAACAACTAAAAGTTTCTTAATATAGGTTTGGAAATTGAAATGCAAAAGTTGTTATCCACAATCTTTTGGCTACAAAAATCCATTTGGTGAGTAGCTGAAAATGACAAAATGTAGAAATATGCATGTCACAAGTAAGCCTTTTGTAGCATTTGAAGCAGAAACCGGGAACTGCTTCAGAGATTTTTGGCCTCGAAGAAATGTGTTTTCAAGACTTTCTAATACCCAATATGGTTTCCTTGATGTGTAGAACTATATGGTCAGCGCAGTCATGCAGAAATATGAAACAAAACCAGATTAAACCAGCCAACCTTTGAATTTCTGAAAGCCAAGCACTTGGCCTCTCTTAAATGGAGTTTCAGACTGCTTTGATAATACTACGTTTCAGAAACTGTTATAAATGGGAAAGATGGATGATTCTGAGAAAGTCCTTGGATCTAAATGCTTCAAGGATTCTCCCCATTTTTACATTTTGAAATGAAAATAAACGCTTACCTTTTTGCATACATTACCATGCATTTTTTGGTTATGAATGGGGCAAAAATCCCATATTCGGCTAGGTAGACTTTTTTTTTGTTCCTTACACCCTTGCTGTTAATCAGCAAAACCATAGAAAAGCATGAATATGTATTTATGGTAATTAATGCATTCCTGAATCAAACTCAAATAGCACAGCACTGAGAGTGTAGTGGTAGTGCTCCATTAATTTGCATTATTCAAATGCATGCACAACATTTACATTGTTGTAATTTTCCAAGAAAACAGAAGTCGGGTCATATATTCCAGGACGACAAATACAGTAAACAAAATTAGCCTATTTAGTACTCGCTGTTGATTGTCACATGACCTGACAGTTAAGTTAAATGCTGACAGTAGTAAAACCCGTTTGTATCAGTGCTGTCTTACAATTCCCTGTTTCTCTTTCAGTGCTTTTGTTCTGAGTTAACCAATTACTCTCTAAACCCATTGTAGCCGTTTCAAAATTGTCCTGCCTGAAAGTTTTGAAACTTTCTCTGCACTTTTATTCACTTTCTGGCTAACAGTCAATGGAATTAATTACGTACTTTTAGGAGTCAGTAACAAATAAGAGTGTCAACAATAAATAAATGGAAAAATCTAGTCTAAAAACGTGGCAAGTTCAATCATGACAACTCTCAGAATAGTTTAAAGGGTAACTAAACCCTAAACCAACTTTTTTTAGTTAATGATCTGTAAGAATGGGGCTTTATTAGTGCTGTTCATTGATTCGAGTAACTTTTTTGACATTTAGGTATAAAGTGTTTTAATTTTACAATATATGGTGTAAAAACGTCTGAGTGCTGCCCTCTTCAGGTTGAACGGTGGCTACTGCAGTTGAATTTTCCTATTGGATGTTTGCGGTACTGCGTGACGTAAGCGGTACAACGCTACGTAAGCAGGTTCCAGCTCACCACGCCCTTGGTAGGAGCTCACCACACCCTTTTTGGTATGAGCTAGCGTAGATTTAGTACAGTGGGCAGGAGGGTAGCAGCTATAGGTGAACGTGAAGTGTTGCTGGTTGCAACAGAACTGCTGGACTGCATAGCTTTCCAGCAGATTTGGAAATTAGACGCCAGTGGTTGCATGCACTTGGCCTGGAAGACCGTGAGTGTGAAACTTGCATTTTACGAGGGATTGCTTCTCCAACGCAATAGAGGTGGAAATGGGCTTCTTCACACATCTCGCGCTGAAAAGCGACGCAGTGCCAAACGCTGCTCCTCCTGCATGGACTCCACCACCGCCGCGGCGTCTCGATGTGAGTGATCATATATATTTTAATGACAATATATGGTTAGGCTAAAGTTAATCCTCTGGGGTCGACAAACGCGCCAGCGCATTTTGCTGTTTTTTTTTCACATAGCGGCAAAATATGAATAAGCCTAACGTTATAGTATAGAGACCGCACGCTATTAACATCCACTCGATAAAACTCATCAGAGGCATGTACTTTACGTCGTCTTGAGACCCTGTGAGTGAGTCACTCTCCATTTTAGAGAGTCTGACAGCAGCTGTCAATTAATCCGTCACTGCGGGTCTCATGCAGCACGCCCCTCTATCTCCGCTGGGGTCTGCCCACTTTTCTAGCATTTTTCAAATATTGCCAGTGGGTGGAGTCAGGCTCTGAGCAGGGGTTTAGTTACACTTTAAGCTAGTTATGAATATGGCATTGTTAATGTATTTCGTCTTGGAAGACGAGATCTGCTACGCTGATGCTTCTGCTGTTGATTATTGCTGCTGTAGAGCAAGTGTGGACTTACTACTGCTAATAGATACATGCTGTGAATAGAGGCAGGTGGAGCTGGGGAGGTGGAGGGCTTGCTGCAGGACCATCTTACATCAAACAATGAACCAGACTATTATAATGTTGAACAAACAATCTCATTGGCTGCAGGATCAGCAGAGGCCAATCAGCTTGTGCCAAGCGGTAATGATGTGATTGTTTGAAGAATGCATGTAAAGGACCATCAGCCTGCGCCCTCTAGAGTTTCATGACTGAACTAGAAATGTAGTCTTATGTTGGTTTCATACGGTTTTGAAAAAAACAAGAAAAGTTTCAATTTAATGACTGTAAATATGTCAAGTGGTGACAGGTAACATCAAGTAAAATGTAACAACATATTTTCTTCACATTTTTTAAACATGCGGGAGTACAAATTTTAATGGAAGCATGCAACTCTGACATTTTTTTTTCCTCACAATTGGTAGTTTATATCTTATAAAGTCGCAGTTACCATTTTATTTGACCATTTTTAAAGGAACACTCCACCGTTTTTTGAAATAGGGCTTATTCACCTTCTTTCCTACATTTAGATAGGTGGGCAAATGCATTTTTGTCTCAGTGCATGCATTGTTTAAGTTTGACAGGGTTGGCGCTAGCTTAGCTTAGCATAATGAATGGAATCCTTTGTTGCCAGCTAGCATGTCCTGAGTAAAAGTAATATAAAAAATATAAAAAACCCACCTAATTACTTCTTGTGGCCTGCGTATTCACAACAGGTACAAATAGTGATGCAGATTAACACTAGTCGATTTCCTAGGCAGATATTGACTTATATATTAAGGACTATATTAGGGGGAAGCACAGGCAAAGCACTGCTACTAGTAGCAGTGCTTCGCCTGTGCTTCCCCCTAACATAGTCCCAAGTCAATATCTGCATAGGAAATCGCCTAGTGTTAATCTGCATCGCTATTTGTACCTGTAGTGAATACGCAGGCCACAACAAGTAATTAGGTGGGGTTTTTTTTATTTTTTATATCACTTTTACTCAGGACATGCTAGCTGGCAACAAAGGATTCCATTCATTATGCTAAGCTAAGCTAGCGCCGACCCTGTCAAACTAAAACAATGCATGCACTGAGACAAAAATGCATTTGCCCACCTATCTAAATGTAGGAAAGAAGGTGAATAAGCCCTATTTAAAAAAACGGTGGCGTGTTCCTTTAAGCTTTAAACAAGCTTCCATACATCTTTCACATCATGTAAAACTAAATAAAATAAATTTATTTTCAAGATAAAAAGTATTTTTATAAATCTCATGAATTAATTCATTAACGATAATTTTCAATCTTTTATTGGCCTTAAAAAAACAGTCATGAGTGTCCTCTCTATGATATAATTTTCTGTTTTATTTGGTACTACCACATGACTTACATGACAAACATTTAACAAGAAGTGAAACAGTTAATATATATTTTTTTAAATATTCTTTCTCAAAGTATTATGCCAAGCTACTTATGGGTTTTCTTTTCAAGAATTTATTTATTTATTATTAAAAAATCTTTATTATCATGATTTTTTTTTGTTTATGCCTCAAAATATTACCCTAAATTTAAATTCAGAAATTAAAAACATGATCATCTTAAAAGTTTAGAGCATTGTATACAGGTACTGTATGAAATATTTTAAATAAATGTAAAAAACAAAAAAGATGCGCTATGTCACTTACTCACATACTCTTGCCTTTTGACGTTTAGGCGGAAGGTATTGAAAGAAAAGGTATAAAAGAAGCCATGTGACACATCTGATAAATTGCACTAATAAAAAGGGTTATTGCCCAGGCTGTTTCTACCTCCCCAAGCAGTGTTTTTCATCTCCCAACCTCTAAATAACACACAGCACACATTCCACGACACAGCACGTCTATTACTTGCAAATGTATCATGACCCAGTTTGATCAACGGTTAAATGTAGCCCTTTATGGCATACATATTTCATAGGGCTCTTTATTAGCAATATGGTGCAAAACTGGTTCCATTTCTCCTGTAATTCTTGCGAATAGGGTCTCAGCCACAGGTGGAAGGGTCATCGTTTCCTGATTCGTACCTCCTTCATATATTTGATGCAATAGGAACGGCTAAAGCTTCGGTGAGCATGATTGATGGAGGTTCATTTGTTGCCTTCAGGATTGCTATGAAGGGCCAGCATTAGACTGAAGCTGAAACCCCAGCTGACAGATGAGGCCATGACTGTTGTGACCTTCCCGGACGTTGATATTTCATGCCGAAATCGGCACTGTCTCCACCGCCGCCTCCTCGCAATCCCATTCCGCGCCGCATTCCAATTTGAGAGCTGAATCTGAGGGGGGGTGACGTGGCAAAGTGTGACAGTAGGCAATTACAGGACTGAGTTTACGCAGGTGAGATTGGACATGTACAGCTTCAGATCTATGACTGACAAAAACAACGAAAGTTGAGTTGAAAGACAGGATGACCTTTTGCCTCGAAAGTTCATCCTGTCTTTCAAATC